>NC_067399.1:477647491-478004991 GCF_016432865.1 Antechinus flavipes | reverse complement strand
CAGTGCTTTATCTGTTGGCATTGCCAGGGGGTCATGGTTAAATGGTTTCTCCCTACAGTCTCCTGTACATGTCATATGTTCCAGAGTTAAATTCAGGAATTTTCTTATGTTTCCTACCTGCACTGAATTTTTTAAAGCCAAGAATTAGACCCGAATAACCAAGATCTTCTAGTTTTGACTTATTGCCAGATACTAAGAATTTCACCTACTTTCTCCAGCCCTCCCTGCCCTACCAAATTCTAATCACCTCTTGATTCTGAGCCATGGTGTGCCCTGCATCTTCCAACCTTTCTTGGCTCCTCTGGCTTAGGCTGACCTTTCTTCCTCATCTCTCAAAGAATTTTGATTGGTTGATTTCATGCAAAATAACTCTATGCATCATGGATCACAGAACTAGAGCAAGGAAGGACTTTAGAGACCGTCTAGTCACATCCTTTCATTTTACAGATAAGGAAACTGACCCCCAGGGATGCTAACTGACTTGGTCCAAAGTGCAAAGGGAATATCAGAAGCAAGTTGAATTCAGTTCTTCTGTCTGTGGAGTCAATTTTCTTCAATAATATTTTATCATATTCTCTGGTTATTTCACTCATGGGTCCTGTTTTCCCAACTAATCTTCGAATTCTAGAACAAAAAGGCCCTTCCTTTTCCTTTTCTGTTGCTACAGCTGGGCACAGAGAGAAAAAGTGCTGGTTTTGGAGTCAGAAGACTTGAGTTCAAATCCTGCCTTTTGCACCTTTGGGCAAATCAGGGGACCTTAGTTTCCTTATCTGTAAAATGAATGGTTTGCACTAAATGGCCTCTGGTTTCTTCAAGTTTTAGATCTGTGATCCTATGATTTAATGATACCTCCTTTCCTTTTCCCCACCACTAACTTGTATAAGGTGAGGCACATGGGTTTTCCATAAAAACCTCTTGTCCTGAGTTAAATGATTTTATTAGCACTTTTTATACTTTAGCAAGACCTATCACCTTAATATCCAAACTCCAAACTTCTCTTCCTCTTACTTAATAGTTCAGGGTGTCTGGAAACCATTTTAGGATCTAGCTTTCTCATTTTAGAGAAGGTTCTGACTCTTGAGGAGATTATGATTTGTCCCACGTTTGTACTGTATCAGTCTCAGAACCAAGACTAGAAGCCGGTCTCCTGACCCCAAAGTCGGAGCTCTTATGACCACGGCAATGAGATCAAGTCTGAGGAGATCTGAGAAGGGCCATTGAATTTTGCAATGTCACACACCCTGCCAGCCATTCAGGGAGCCCAGGACGTCTGAGCCAGACTCTTTCTCCTTGCTAGATCAAACTGTTCCACTTAATTCTTTTTTAAAAAAGAGAATAAATCTTCGCCCAGATTTTCGTCTTCCTCAGACTGGCTGGGTCTCATCTGCCTCAGCTGCTGTCTGCCTGTCAGGGGTGGCCTGACCCAGCTGTGTTTTGGGCGCATTGCCCCCGGGAGGGTGTGGCGATGCCTCTGTGGGTAGGCTCCAAACCCAACACAAGGCTTCCTGCTGAGAGACAGAAAACAGCCTCAAGGTATCCTCCTCCCTCCTTCCCCTGCCTGGGGGAGCTGGAGGCAGGCCTGGGAGAGAGAGAGTGGTCTTCACTGGATTTCAAGAGTTTCTCCGAGCTCCTCAGATGGTGTCAGATTTGGCAAACATATGTTTCCTTGTTTTGTGCTTTTCTTAGTATCCATTTTGAAGTGGGTTATCAAAAAAGTTATCTCTGTTATCTTGTCTTCCAAGGAATCTTGTATGATTTTGATGTATGCACGGGAGACACCTTGGGAAAGGAGAGCCTGTAAAGTTTCCATTTTGCTCTACTGAATCAAACACTAAGCTGACAAACAATAAGCAGAGTGCGATCTTATATTCTCTGTACCTTATAGTCAATGGAGTGACTAGATCCTGCTATATAAGGGAATTCTTTTGCAAAGGCCTGCCTTTGTCTTACCGAACCTTCATCGAGGATGCCCTTGTTGCAGAAAAGGGAATTTTTGTCAAGACTGAGAGATTGGAAAGTGGGTAGAGGGAAGGATAGGTAGTGATATTTTTTCTCAATCGTGCTTTTTGGGGTAGCAATAAGATCTGGAATTTTTCCCTCTAAAGATGTGAAATTCTTCCCCCTCAAAAACATCTTGAAATTCAGTTCCTCTAAGCTCTCAAAATCATGTCATTTACAGTATGTCCTCCGCCTATGTCAATCCCCTTCTTCAGTGCAATTCCTACTTCCCCATTAATTGTACCACACCAGAGTAAGTGATATTAGAATCTACATATAATAATAGCTTCTCTGTCATTGAGGGGGAATGGATTTGCTGTGGAAACATTTATAGATCTCCCATTTTTCTTAAATTTTTAGTTCTCCTTCTAATTTAATTCTTAGATGTCTTTGGAATGATTCAGATTAATTGGTTTTTATCCCAAGCTTTCTTAAACTTGTTTTCCCCTAAACTCCATTTTTTTGTGGTTTGATGAGGTATTACTGCTCATTATCTCATCATCTTTTAGTTTTACAAACCATTTTATACTTTAAATAAGTATTGTCCCTTGACTACCATGTATTTCTATTTGACCAGGAGATGGTTTGCTGATTGAGTTAGTTTGCGTTTCTTTATAATGGAAAATGACTTATGCTAGTTAATTTTTTGAAGGAAATATTGAGTCTATTTTGAAGTCGCCAATGATCTATTGTTTGCTAAACCCAATGGCACTTTTTCTTAAACTTTTTGTTCTCTTTGCAGTATGTCATCCCTATGTCCTCTTTTTTTTCTCCAGTTTACTATATCCTCCCTATAACCAATATTTTGATTTCCATGATAGTACTTTTTTGGTTTCTCACTTATTTAGCATATTGTTCCATCTTGGTCTTTTTTGCTGAATCATTCTCCATCTTCTAGTTCCACCAAAACCATAATTAATGAGGATAAATTGAAGGGAAGGACTGAAGATTTCTAGATTGGAGAATATTAAAGGGGACACTGTCAATGGGAGTCTTCAAGTAACTGAAAAATTTTTAAAAGGAGGGAAGGAAAGAAACTAAAAGAAAGGGGAAAAGGAATGTAAGAAATATTAAGTATTTGCTATATTCTAGGCACTATGCTAAATGTTGGGGATATAAATGAAAGCAAAAAGCAAAGTAATCTCTGACCTTAAAGAGCTTACATTCTAAGGGGGGCAAAAATAAATTGAAAAGGAATGAGGGTATGATTCTGAGTTCTGAATTTTTTCTTAAGATGAGTAGAAACCTGCTTTACTATAGCTTCTATACATTTCAAATTTCATCTAGGATGAAGCATAAGAAGTCTAATCCATTTAATTCCCATCTTGGTCTTCTGAACCTCAAAATCAAATCTCTGTCATTGTCTTAGCCTGGAACTTCTCTCAGTCCTGTAGCCTCCAATCACTCTAGGCTATTTCAATCTGGAATATCCCTCTGTAAGTTCCCTTGTGGAGAGCCTACAGTTTGTGCAAGGGGCACAAGCTGGTCATCTTTCAGCTCTCTATTCTTGACTTTCTGAATTTCAAATCATGCCCCATACCAGGGACCTTCATCCCTTCAATTGATCCTTATTTGACATGGTTTTGAGTCCTCTTCCAAATATTCTTGAGTTCTCTTGTCTTGATTTTCCAGTCAGACATACAGATTGACTAATTCAATGGACTAACTGTCCAACCACATCTAATTTTTGCATAAAGTTTCCTTGAGGAGGTCCCATAGTATTCTTGGACTCAATGAATGCAACATAATACCTATTACCAAGTATGGGACCAGGGACACAATGGAAATTTAATTTCTTTTGAATTGCTTTGATGTATTTTCCCTTTTCCATTAAAGATAGAATTCAGATTCAGTATCATTCACTATCATTCATTTCAGGACCCAGAACATTCTACCTCCATAAGTAACATGAGCACAACTAGCCAATGTCCTTGGGGCCTCTGACAATGCACAGAGAAAAGATTAAGGTAGTGAAGATAAATGTGAACAGAAGGCTTCTTCCCTCTTCTTTCTTTCCTTCCTTCCTTCCTTCCTTCCTTCCTTCCTTCCTTCCTTCCTTCCTTCCTTCCTTCCTTCCTTCCTTCCTTCCTTCCTTCCTCCCTTCCTTCCTTCCTTCCCTTTCTTTCTTTGACATAATGGACTTGGTAATATTTTGGCTTAAGAGGGTATTTATCAGCTTGAATTCCATGCTTTTTTTTGGGGGGGGTCTGGAACTTGCCATGAATTTCCATGAGATTTAATGAAGTCTACCTAAATCTTTTGTCCCCCATCTTTTCCTTAATTCCTCTTGGCTTAGTATCACCTGTGCCACAATATAACAAAACACTTCTGTGAGAAACATATTTTCACTCGTTTTCTCTGAATGTCCTTTCCTTGAATGGCCACATCTGTCATTTGTAAACAGAGATGATAACTTGTGTCTGATCAAAAGTTCTGTCAGTCCACTCAGGGAGTCACTTTCCCAGTCCCCTCGCTACTCCCAGGGTTACTCACTCATTCCCCACAAAGGGAAGAGGTGTCTTGTAGAATGTATTCAATCACAAAACAGGACAGAAAGAGAGAGAGAAAACAAAACCAAAAGAGACAAAAAGCAAAGAAATTGGATCCACCCCACCAGCCAGGGCTGATGTTCCCTAAAAATGAAGAAATCCTGCCTAACAAGTTACAGACATCCATAATGCAGACAGCAGACCAAACAAAAACTCATGCAGTAAACAAGACGTCTGCCTCCAGATAAGACACTTGCTGCATGTTGGTGGTAGGGAATGCTTTGCTGTAGAAATTGATTGCAATTCTCTTATAGAACCTTAGAACTTTATAGAGACCTGCTGCTTAATTGTAAGCAGAAAGCACACCAAGGAGGGTTCCTTCAAGGCCATGGCTCAAAGCTTATGGAGACGTCAGAAATGAAATAAAAAATTTAAATAGACTAGGGAGAATATTCTTTTTTCCCCCTTAAACTTTTTTTTTTAATCATTTACATTAAAATGAATGGCAGCTCTGAGAGACTGGGCAGATGTACACCCTGTCTCTACAGAAGGGGGTCTTGGTTTTTTCCCATATTTTAAAATGGAGAAAATTCTCCCCTCTTCCCAGCTGCTCTCAAGGCTTTGATCTGTAAAAGTCTCCTAAAAAGTAGCAAGCCTACTTAGCCTTTCACTGGAAGTAAACTTGGGATGTTTAGCCTAGACAAGATTGACTTAGGGGATATGATAGCTGTCTTCAAGGATTTGAAAGGCTGTCACCTGCAAGGATTATAGTTGTTCTATTTGGCTCAGTTGGGCAGAATTAGGAACAATGGACGGGGTGGATGAGTGGGGGGAGTCAATTTGCAGAATGAGGGAGTTCAGCTGTACATAAAGGGAACCCTATTATTATTATGATTATCATTAATTATCATATTTTACAAATGAGGAAACCAAGGCTCATAAATGTCAGCTTCTGGGCTCAAATGCCCTAATAGAAATGAGATTGGCAGCTTAAAGGGGTCTTGAGCCTCCTGCCACTGCTGGTCTTTAAACAGAGGATCACTGAACCATGGGATCATAGATTTAGAAGTGGAAGAGGTCTCTGAAGGCTTACAAGTAAGCTAGCTGAGGTCCCAAGAAACAAAGTGACTTTCCTAAAGTTATACAAATATTAGAGAAGATTGGAACCCAGTCCTTCTTTCTCCAAATCCAAGGTTTTCTTTTTTTTTTACCCAGTCTTCCTATTACTAAGGATAGATGACCATTTGTTATAAAGGAGACTATTGCCCACACATGGTGAGAGGAGATCCTTTCTGATCAAGATTCTAAGATACTTTCAAGTTGTTAAATAAGCCCAGTAAAGCAGCTCATTCTAGTTTTTAGGGACTCTGGGTCTAAGATTCAGGGACTAACAAATATTAACAGTCCCTTGGGACCAAGAAGAGCCTCTTGTGGGAGTGGGGTGGGAGAACTGATCCCATTCATATGGGCTTGTCTGTCTCAACCACACACGTAGATTGTAATTCCCTGTGAGAAGAACACCATCTTCTGCCTCTTGACCTCTCCACTCTTCCCCACAAATCCTCCTGATTCTGCCCTATGGAGCTGGGCATTCAACCAATGATTATAGAAGACAGCCTTTTTCAGAGATTAGATTGGAAGCAGAAAATAGAAGACTTTTTTTTTATTTGGGATTATGGTGGGATTTAAGGAAAAATGCCAGCAGATATTTAGAACAGGAAGAATGACTTGGGATTCCTAGGTAGATTTGGAAGCTGAATTTGGAAGCTTGCAAATATCCTTTCTCATAATTCTACCAAAACATTGTTTAGGCCCCAACTTCTTAAATTGTGGGTCTTGACCCATCAGAGAATCTCGTAACTGAATGTTAGAGTCACAAAATTGTGATTTGTTATCAATAAATATTGGATTTGTATACCAGTCAAAATATCTAAAATTTCTCAGACAAAAAAGGGTCACACATAGAAAAGTTTAGGAAACCTTGGTTTAGACCAGTGAATTCCTAAATGAGGGCAAAGGTCCTTCAGAAGAGAGGTCAGGGAATACATTAATAGAGGGGTTGGAAGATGAATCAAATCCCACCCTCCCAGAAATACCCCATCTGTGGGGTTTGCTTCCTTCATCCATTATCCCTTAGGACTTTTCTACTTCCCTACTCCCTTTCACTGTCCTCTACCTGGGCAAGCTTCTAGCTTCCTCCTTTTTTTTTATTTTTTATTTTTTTGCCTTGGCCACTGGCCCCCAAGACACTCATAACCCAAATGTTACTTAGAAATTGGACAAATACTCTCCATTTTCCACCCACAATACCCACCTCTTGTTTTTCAGGTTACTTAGAGGCTTTGGTAGGCACTCCTTTAAGCGTAAGCATTGCTCCTCTGAGCAATCAAAAACAAAGAAGAACCTTTCTGCACCATGCAAAAACAAACAAAAAATGCTTAAAGGTTTACTTTAGACCAACACTGCCCAGAACCTGGATCACAGATCTAATACTAGAGACCATCTAGCTTTAAACCCCTTTTATAGGGGAGGAAAATGAAATCTTGGAAAGTTCAATGTCTTATCAAAGGTTATTCAGGCATTTGACATCACAGGCAAAATTTGAACACAGGTGTTCTGACATCAGTTGTTGCTCTTTCTTCTTTGCCATCACCATTTTACTTTAGGTATAGATACAATCATATTGCAAGGACAGAAATAATGCTTTTTTTCTTCCTTTCTCATCCTAAATAGCACAGAGTTTAGGCACATCATAGAACTCAGTAAAGAAGTGATTATGGGTTTTGATAAGCACTTCCTTTCACTGCTGCTAAGTATACCAGACTCCTTTCAGGGAGCATGAGGAATCACAGGCTTTTGATGAGGGAAAGAGTCTTCATCTGTGTTTCTGTTCAGGTTTTACTTGGTTGTCGCTGTTCAATTGTTTCTAATTTCTCTGAGATTTTCTTGGCAAAGATACTTGAGGAATTGGCCACTTTACTTCTCCAACTCATTGTACAGAAGAGGAAACCAAGGCAAATAGGGTTGTGATTTGTCTAGGTTCATATAACTGTTAAGTGTCTGAGGTCAGATTTGAACTCAAGAAGATGAGTTTTCCTGATTCTAATCTATTATATTAGAATCTAATTCTAAGAATCTTAATTCTAAGATTCTAAGTATCTACTGTACTACTTAGCTACATAAACTCAGACAAGTTGCTTTACCTCTCAACCTCGAATCCCTCATTTGTACAATGGAAAGGATAGTACTTGGATTAACTTCCACAATTGTTATAGGTAAAGTCTTTTATAAACCTCATTGTGCTAGAAAATGCAAACTATGACAAAATTAATTTAGTCTTTTGATTTTTCTACATAATCCTGTGGCTGAATTGACATTGTGTACACTAGGAGATTCTCTGTGTTTATGAACATTATAATTATGTCTCCTTAGGCAGGAACTGGATAGTGCTGAACCTCTCTTCTCATGTGTATGCTTTTTCTACAAGTACCCATCAAAAGAGAAGTTAGATTTGATGAGATCTCTGTTTCTAGAATCACAATAAGGTAAGATTTAGAGGTGAGAAGAAACTTACACATCTAACATCTTCCCCCATATTTTTTAGATAAGGAAACAGTCTCAGATTAAGTGATCTGTTAATAGTCACACAGGTGGTAAATGGCAGGGCTGGGATTTGAACTCTGGAGTTCTGGCTCCAAACTCTATTTTTTGCTTATTTGTTTGTTTTTCAGCCATACTATACTAGGTGACATTGAGAAACCTCCTATACTGTTCCAAATCATGTCTTCGTAGAGTTAATGAACATTATGGCAATAATTTCAAATGATTATCCTAGTTGGTAGCTAATCAATTATTTGATAATACATCTATGAATTTTAAAATAATGCTTCTACTTTGGTGAAGGCAATTCAGACAACGAGAATGCTAGAAACAGAGCAAATTTTAAATCTTCCATTTAGTGCAATATGATTTTATTGTACTTACAAATAATTAAACCAATCTGTAAAACATGTTTGCATTACATTATTTTACTTCACTTGGCCTTGCAATATGAGGATCATAATTACTTAAATATTTCCCTTTACTATTTTTCAAAACATTTTTCTAAATTGTCAAAAAACATTCTGGAGACATTTGGATAAAAAACATACTGAACATGTGTCTGATTAATTTTTTAAGACAATCAAGATCAAATGCAGAACATGATTGGAAAATGTTCCATTACAACAATAAAAGAGGGAATCTCAGAAGAGGAAGAGCAATGAATTATCAGGGTGGAGGGGGGGTTGAAGAATCATCAGATTTCACATTGTATTTATTGGAACCCAGATGACAGATGATAAATCACTGCAGTGTAATAGACTATGCAATGCATCAAGTACCCAAAGAAGGGCCTTGTTCCAATCAGAATGCAGTCTAGCTTGGAGAAAATCCCACAGAGAATGGACTCTAACATGTGGACCTATGAGTTGGGGGATGGGGGGGTGGTCCTCCTAATTTCTAGCTTGTAAAACAAGAGATCACTCTAGGCAGCCATTCTTTGTTGGCTGTCATTACAAACAACTCAGGGGCGATCAGCAGCCGTAGTGACAACCTTACTCGTCCCCCATCTGCTAGCTGTCAATCAGGCCACCATCCCGAGGCCATTGATGGAGCTGCCAGCTTGATTGAGAATCACTTGTCAAGAAAGATTTTATGATGTTAACTTACCAGAACTTCCAGGAAAAGAACCAAAATAGTCTTTAATTTTACTTTTCTTCAGTGTTTGTATTTAATTTTTTAAAGTTCTACCAAATGATTGAGAGTACATAGTGTGTTTTTGTTTTAGGAATATCCCCAATATTTTTTCTCTATCCCCTCCCCCACTTCTTCTGAGTGGATAGATGAAAATTCTTTGACCCTTTGTCCAGTTTTCTTGTTATTTCAAGGAATGGGGGCAAAGGAACTAAGGAAGAACGTTCTCTATCACTGAGAGTAATAAAAAAAAACAAACAAACAAAAAATATTTCCTTATGAACTCTTATTGCCATCCATCAAGGATCAGCTCATTCTCTCTGCCCTAAATTCAAAATGAGAACCCCTTCAGAGAGAAGTCAGTGCATTAAGGACAGTGCATCTATCAATTGCCATCCCCATCCCCCAAAGCCTCTTCTTTTGAAATGGTAAGATATGTGGAATTTATGTCACTTAGCACCTCACAACATTAAAAAAAAATTATAAAAGGAGAGAGTGAGAGACTAAGGTAGAGGGACTTAGACATAGCCAAGTTTTGTGAAAACCCTAGGTGCATAACTGGTAATTTAGTTTAAGAATCAAACACTTAATTTCTAAGATAAATATAAAAGCATAAGAGAAGTGTACAGTAGGACCCAGGACAAACAAGTATTAAAAATCCTTCAGTGGGATCATTCCAGAGCCTTGGCCAGAATGCCAACAACATTTATTTATCTATCTATTCATCAATCTATCCATCTATTTGTTGTAAACAGCATTTTTTCAATTGCATGTAAAGAAAGTTTTCACATTTTTATATTCAAGGGTTCTGATAAAGGCCTCATTTCTAAAATATATAGAGAATTGACTCAAATTCATAAGAATTCAAGCCATTATCCAATTGATAAATGCTCAAAGAATATGAACAGACAAGTTTCAGATGAAGAAATTAAACTATTTCTAATCATATCAGAAGGTGCTCTAAATCACTATTGATCAGAGAAATTCAAATTAAGACAACAGAGATACCACTACTCATCTGTCAGATTGGCTAAGATGACAAGAAAAGATAATAATGAATGTTGGAGGGGATGTGGGAAAACAGGGACATTAATACATTGTTGGTGGAATTGTGAATACAGCCAGCCATTCTGGAGAGCAATCTGAAACTATGTTCAAAAAGTTATCAAACTGTGAATACTCTTTGATCCAGCAGTGTTACTATTGGGCTTATACCCCAAAGAAATCATAAAGAAGGGAAAGGGACCTATATGTGCAAGAATGTTTGTGGCAGCCCTGTTTGTAGTGGCCAGAAACCGGAAACTGGGTGGGTACCCATTAATTGGAGAATGGTTGGGTAAATTATGGTATATGAATATTATAGAATATTATTGTTCTGTAAGAAATGACCAGCAGGATGATTTCAGAGAGGCCTGAAGAGACTTACATGAACTGATGCTGAGTGAAGTGAGTAGAATCAGGAAATCATTGTACACACTTATACATGTACATATTATATGATTATATGAAGATTAATTCTGATGGACATGAGATGATTGAGGTCAGTTCCAATGATTTTGTGATAAAGAGAGCCATCTATACCCAGAGAGAGGACTATGGGACTTGAATGTGAATCACAACAGCATTTTCACTCTTTTGTTGTAGTTTGCTTGATCCTGTAGTTATATTTTAATCATAACTTTCCATTTTCCTCTATGTCTCATCTGATTTTTCTTTCCAGCAAGATAATTGTCTAAATTTGTGTGCCTATGTTGGATTTAACATATACTTTTACCATATTTAACATATATTGGATTACTTATCATCTGGGGGAGAGGGTGAGGAAGAGGGGTAACACAAGGTTTTTCAAGGGTCAATATTGAAAAATTATCTTTACATATGTTTTGAAAATAAAAAATTTCAATAAAAACAAAAAAGAGTATTTTCAATGTTCATTTTTTACAAGATTTTGAATTCCAATTTTTTCTCCCTCTATTCCTTTCTTTCTAAGAGACAAGTGATCTGATAAAGGTTATATTTATATTTATATTTATATTTATATATATATATTATATATATATGCAATCATGGAAATCTATTTCTGCATTAGTCATGTTATAAAAGAAGAAACAGAACAAAAGAAAAAAGCTATAAAACCTCCCAATTTTTAAGTGAAAATAATATTTTTTGATCTTCATTCAGACTCCATAGTTCTTTCTCTGGATATAGATAGCTTTTTCTATATTAGTTTTTTTGGAATCATTGTGTTGCTGAGATCTAAGTTTACCATAGTTGATCATCGAATAGTTACTGTTACTATACACAATATTCTGGTTCTGTTCACTTCACCCAGCATCAGTTGATGGAAGTCTTTCAAAATTTTTCTGAAATCTACCTGCTTGTCATTTCTCATTACATTGTACTGTCATACCACAGTTTGTTCAGCCATTCTTCAAATTATAGGCATCCCTTCGATTTTCAGTTCTTTGTTACCACAAAAAGTGCTGCTCATGATATTTGTGTACATATATATAGAAGAAATGCACATGTTTAACATATATTGTATTACTTACCGTCTAAGGGATGGGGTGGGGGGAAGGAAGGGAAAAAATTTAGAACACAAGATTTTGTACGGGTAAATGTTGAAAATCCATGTGTGTATTTTGAAAACAAAAATCTTTAATTAGAAAAAAAGCTGCTATAAATATTTTTTAACATATGAGTCCTTTCCTTTTTTATATAATCTCTTTGGGATATAGATCTAGTAGGAGTATTTCTGGATTAAAGGTATGTACTGTTTGATTGTCCCTTGGGCATAGTTCCAAAATTCTCTTCAGAATGGTTAGATCACAACTTCACCACAAATGCATTAGTGTTCCAGTTTTCCCACATCTTGTCTATCATTTATTATTTTCCTTTTTTTTTTTTTGTCATTAGCCAATTTGATCGGTGTAAGGTGGTACTCCAGAGTTGCTTAAATTTGCATTTATCAAATCAACAGTGACTTAGAGCATTTTTTTTATATGGGAGATAGCTTTAATTTCTTCATCTGAAAACTGTCTGTTGATATCTTTTGACTATTTATCAGATGGGGAAAGACTCAAGTTCTTATAAATTTGCCTCAGTTCTCTCTATATTTTAGAAATTAATCATTTATCAAAACACTTGCTGTAATAATTGTTTCCCATCTTTCTGCTTTCCTTCTAATCTTGGTTGTGTTGATTTTGTTTGTGCAAACCCTTTTTAATTAAATATAATCACAATTATTCATTTTGTATTTCATAATGTTCTACATCTCTTGCTTGGTCATGAATTCTTCCCTTCATAGATCTTACAGGTAAGTTATTATTTGCTCTCCTAACTTGCTTATGCTATTATCTTTATGTTTAAATTATGTAATTTTGACCTTGTCATGGTATATAGTGTGAGATGTTTGTCTTTGTCCATTTTTTGCCATACTATTTTTCAGTTTTCCCAGCAGTTTTTGTCAAATAGTGAGTTTTTAATCTCAGAAGCTGAAGTTTCCTTCAAAAATTTATTAAGTACCTTTTATGTGCCAAGCACTAATAAGAACTTTGTAATATAAAGGGAAAAGGTAATCCTTAATCTGAAAGAGCTCACAGTCTAATGGTGAAGACATATTTTTGGATATACAAAGACTATTCCTTACTCTTAAAGAGTTTATAAACTTGAGGAGTAGAACCCAGAAGTGGAAGAAGAGGGAGGATTAGGGTTTTACTCACATGAAACAATAATGAAAAAAAATAGTAACAGCTTTTTAATTTATTCCTTCTTTCTTCAAGTTAATTTTTTTTCAGTGAAAAATCTTTACTTTTCTTCCTATCTCATGCTCAGGAAAAAAGAAAAGAAAAATAAAGTCTTATTACAAAAGCATATACATGCATATTTATACACACATATATGTGGGTATATATATGTATATGTGTATATATATACATGTGTGTATGTGGGTTTATTTAGCTATATATCTATATATACATATGTATATGTCTATATATCTATATGTAAAATCAAGCAAGATAAAGTCTCATATTGGCTATGATCTAAAACATGCGTCTCATTTAGTTCATCACCTTTCTGTAAGGAGGTAGAAAGCATTTTTCATCATCAGGTCATTGTTTTGATCAAAGTTCCTAAGTCTTTCAAAGTCATTTGTATAATATATAAGTTGTTTTTCCTGGTCCTGCTCACTTCATTTTGCAGCAGCTCATCTGAATCTCCCAGTTTCTCTGAAGCCATAGATTTCAACATTCCTTATGGCACGATACATACATACATACATAATCGTTCATTCTTCAGCACTTATTGTTTCTTGGGATGTGTCCTTGGCAGGGCACATGGTAGATGGCACGGGAGATTCAAGGATTAAAGAATCTTAGAGCTAGCCTTCAAGGAGGAGCCTAAAACTTCTCCCTGGGGGCATGAGTAGCCACCGCCATTCCACATATAATAAATATTGGGAGGAGGGGTACTGTTCAGACAATGAGATGAGGGGCATCTGATAAAAAAGTCCATTAGCTTTTTGGTACAGACAATGAATCCAAGAGGACTCCCAGCAAGAGTTCATGGGAAGTCTAGTTTCCTAATGGATAGTAGCTTTGGACTTAGTGTCAGGAAGATCTGGATTCAAGTCTTAGCTCAGACTAAGCTTTCTGGTTATATAATTTACCTCTCTGAGTGGGGGGAGCTGGTTGGGACAGTGGATAGAGCATTGGTCCCCAAATTAACATCATGAACCTAACCCACTGCAAAGTTGGCTTGACCCTAGACGGCTTCTGTAGAACAGTCTAACTTCTTGGTTACTAACAGGACTTTCCTATCTTTCCTCTTTTGCCCCGATGTCTCCATCTCTTGAATAACCTTCCTTCAATCCCTATCACTGTCTCTTGAAATTATTCCTAACTTTTGTTCCATCTTTCTCCTTGTTTCCATCTGATGAAAATGACAATTCCTTCCTTTGCTGCCCCATAACACCATGCTATTATTGTATTTTACTCAGAACCCAAGTCATGGTATAGTCATTACAACTTAATTATACAGTATTGCAATTTGTGGATGTGCTATGTCCCTACTACCGCTTAAGAGCCACTAAGACCAGCTTCTTATTTCAATGACTTTTGTATCTAGTCCAGTACTTGGAATGGGACTCTGCCCACAAAACCATTGATTTAGACCTGGAAGGGACCGTGTGTATGTGTATCTGTCGGGGGGGCAATTGAGGTTGAGTGACTTGTCCAGGGTCACATAGCTAGCAAGTATCGATTGTCTGAGGGCAAATTTCAACTCTCCTGACTCTAGGGCCAGTCCTCTGTCCACTGTGTCACCTAGATGCCCTCAGAAGGGGCCTTTGAATCCACGTCCAACCTTCTCATTTTTCTAATAAGGAAACAGAGGCACAGAAATGACTTGTTTAGGATCACATGGATTGTAAGTAAGCAGAGGTAGAATTTGAACACAGATTTGCAACTCTTAACACTTGACTCTTAACCTAATATTCCTTCTACTCTATTCACATTCCTTCTAGGTACTTAAAAGTAATTGAGGCAATGAATGCATTTATCAAACAATGCCCCCCAACATCACCATCTATTTTTAGTTGTGATGAGTTTGTATCTTGAGATTTTAAAACACTTCATAGCAGTGCCTAAAACTATTGGTTATTCCCTGGGAAGTCTAAAAATCAGTCTTGAAAAGTCCATTGCTGATTTACTCAAGTTTCCAAGGGACTTAATCCTCTCTTCTGGATGTCTCTGTGCTGATAGAAAGCCATGTTCAGAGTGATATGGACGTGGTGAATTTTATTTTCCATTACAAAAGTACTAAGGGTTTCTCTTCATAAATCTGGATACTTGCAGCCTTGTCCTCAACCCTTCCCCCACCCTTCCTTAGTAAAATGCAGTCAAATAGAAGCTGACCTTGGTCTAAGTTTATTTTCCAGCATAGCACCAGTCACATGGTACCTTACTTAGAGCAATCTGAATACTTCCTGAATAATTCAGAAGTGCCAAACAGAATACTTGTTGCTTGGAAGTGTTAATGAAAATATCAAGGGAATTAATTAACAGTCAATTATATCAATTTTAGATTTGGACATTGATTCTGATGCTTAAAGCAAAATCTACATTCCTGCTAGAACATATACATTTTTTTCCCTGGCACTTCCACTTGGTTTAGTCATTTCCAATCAAAATTATAAGGGGAAAAATGTTCAAATTATTCCCTTTCCTTCTCTCCATTTCAGTAAGCTTCAGATAAATAAGGAGAAAAGAATTCTTACAGAATCACACATTTTCTACATCTCCGAGTATGCAGATTCTGCGATCTTGATCTTTGTATTAAACTGCTTGGGGAAAAGGGAATTGGAATCCTCGGATAACAAATTATCAACAAAGGAAAAAAGCAAAAAATAAACTGCATTTTATTTGCATTTATATTTTTATAGGTTTGTAAGCAGACCCTCACACAGAAGAGTCTGTAGCAGATCAGGAAACAGGTAAAGGGAGAATCATAAATTAGGTTTTCTTGGTCAGTTTGTTATAATTGGAACTTGGGGTTTCACAAATGCTGCACAAGTGATGTGTTCGTTAGAGCATTGTTAAACTTCACATATGTAAAAAATAGGGAAAAATGCTCTGATCTTTGATATTAAGAGAAGACATTTCATTGAAAACAGTTTTTGCATGATTTGGCACGAATAGTCTAGACTGGTTTATGAAAAATGACAGCTAGTAGGAAAGTAATTAAAAATGTATTTTGCTGAAAGCAAAAGTATTTTTGGAATCAATAACAACCATCTTTAATTCGCCAACCATTTCCACAATTATTTTATATTATCTGGAGGATTTAACATTCTTGAAAACAGAGGTCCGTGACCCCTCTTTGGACTCATTGAAGAATAGTTTTTTCAGACTTTATTCCAATCCTAAAAGGGTGACAACAAAGGCCTGGAACCAAAAAGGAAGGATGAGAAGTGCACTGCACAAGATGGGCTCTGAAAGCACAGCCGCCCAATGAATGAAAGAATGTTCCACAATGATAAAAATGATTCTACTGGGCCATGGAGAGCTCATCTGTCTGTCCTCCCCACAATATATGGAAACATTTGAAGGGTACCTGAAAACAAATATGAAAGACTGATCGCAGGTGGTGATGAGCTATCTGCACAGAGCAAGAAAACCCAGACATTTGTTGTTGTTATTGTTTTTAATCCCAAAGTAGGAAGAATTCTTTGGCCAGAAAATGTTTTAATCCCCTGCCAAATATTAGTGCTTCTCCTTAACTGGTCACTCCTACCTTTTTATTACTTCCTTTCTCTCCATCACCCTGAAGCAAGCATTCTAATCTGTTTGGGGACTATTATTGTCCAACTACAAAGTGCTTGGGTCCCGACGAAGCTATAACCAAGAATTCTATCAACAAGCTTCATGTGCCAGACACTGTCCTAGGCACTGGAGATATTAAGACAAAAATGCAACAGTACCTGATCTCAAAAATGATCACAACGACCAGAATAATTTATCTTTATAGCTATTTCTTATTTACAAAATATTTAATCATATCCATTCTGATTGATGCCTCAGTATTAATATCCCCTTTTTTCCCACAAAGGAGGAAATTAGATCTCAGAGAGATAAAATTATTTATCTAAAGCATCGAAGTACACATACTAAGGCATTCTAATATATTTTAATTTCCAGAATGAGTAAATAGTGATAGTATAACTCACATAAGCAGAAGCAATTTGGGGAGGGGTTCCTCAATAAGTTTTAAGAGTATAAAGGAGTCTTCAGACCAAAAAGTTTGAGGACTACTGTCTAAGGTGATACAAATAACAACTATATCCTGACTTTGCAACCAGTTCAAGTAAGCTAGGGACCCAGCCCACAAGAGGGTTAAAGCTAGGAAATAGAACTAGAATACAAATAACTTATTTCCCCAACTAAACTATTGTTCTTTGGCTATTTCCCTAAGAAAACTAAATTCACAAAGGAGATGACTGTCCAGCCATCCTTGCTTTTGACAAGTTGCCAAGACTAAAATGAGGGTGTCAAGGTAGAACGGATAGAAATAAGGGGCCAAGAAGAGGGTATTTTTTTTAGTTTGAGTGTTTTTTTTTTTTATCCACTTGGATGACTTGGCTGGAAGTCAGCTAGTCCTAAACCCCTGGCAGCCTAATGGAGAGCCCAGTGCCTTGGTGTGGGCTTCCATGCATATCAATGTGCAAGACTTCCTGTGATTTATGATATTACAGATAGATATGCTATAGGTAATTTTTAATGAATTTGGAGGAGACTTTAAAAATTATTTTCCAATAAAACCAGCATAGCATAAGGAACACTTAAAAAAGGGCTTTCGCTCTTAATGTTTCATAAGAATCTTAGAGAAACGATGCCTAATCTGAATTTAGGGTAATTGAAATTAAATTATTAAAATGAAAACAATGGATATTTCTGCCAAAGTAAGGGTGTTTCTTGGTCAAATTCAGGAGCGTAGCACTTGGTTTATTTATTCACCATTCCTTTTTTCATGAGTTTTACAATTTAAAAAAATATTGCTCTAAGTTTGACCTTTTCTCATTTCTTTCTATTGGCCTAGTCTTCTGATCTGTTAGTCTTATATAAGGACTACCCATTATTTGGACTCATGCCCCTTCCTGCCACCCTCCCTTCAACTCCCAATCTCCAGTCTCGGCTCCTTTCTTTGTCCAAACTCCTTGATTTTTAGTAGTCTTCAAAAAAACTTTCCTTTTGTTGATGAAGAGGCTGTTCAGTTTATGTCTCCCCCTACTTTATTCAATGAATGAGTAAATGAATGAAAAATCATTTTTGTTGCTGTTCAGTTGTGTCCAATTCATGATCCCATTTGATGTTTTCTTGGCAAAGATGTTGGAGTCCGGTTCATTTTACAGATGAGGAAACTGAGGAAACATGGTTAAGTGACTTGCTCAGGATCACACAGCTTGTAAGTGTCTGAGGCTGGATTTGAACTCAGGAAGAGGAGTGTTCCTGAAGCTCAGTCTTATAGCCTATGCACTGTGCCACGGGGCTTCTCCCAATCTCTATGTATTTCAAGTCAAAAGGAAACAAAGCCTGCTCTCTTTTTAAAAAACAGAATTATTCAGATAATTGTCTTAATTCTTCTTGCCAGTATAAACACAGCTAGAAAAATTATCATCCTTAGATTTGGAGCTGAAGGATATCTTAAATGTCATCAATTCCTGTCCCCCTCATTTTGCAGAGGGCTCCAGGGAAGGGAAGGGACTTACCCAAGATTAGACAAAGCTGAAATCCTTCTAAGAGATTTCACTAACTTCCTCCCTGTCCCAACTCTCTTTGGGCCAAAAGCTAATTGATTCACTGCTGAGATTCCATTTTACTCTATTCCCAGTTGTTCATTTCTTCCTTACCTCCCTTCCTCCAAAGGGTTGAGTTTCAGGCTCTCTCTACTACCACTCTACCACGGAGAAGGAGCCACAGCTTGGCTTAATTGCACTCTACCTACCTTGGGGCAAGCATTTCATTGACTTTGCCCCTAGTAGAAGAGGAAGAACAAGGGGATTCATGCTGATTCCTATTCTAGCTTTATACATATTCATGGGTGGGGAAGAAGACAAAAATTATGTTTTCTCATCTTATTTTTTATACATCCCTTTATCAGGTGTAAACACTACATTAATACCTGTATTATAACTTAAAGGCTTGTGGAAAACAGAATATGGATAGAAACCATCATAGCTAAAGATAGAAATTAAGAAAAGATAGATATCTGTCTTTCAATTAATTGTTGTTATGGTTCGGTTGTTTTTAAGTTGTGTTCCATTCTTCATGACCCCATTTGACATTTCTTTGGCAAAAATATTCAAGTTACTTGTTATTTCTTTCTCCAGCTCATTTTTACAAATAAATAAACTTGGACGAAGAGAGTTAAGTGACTTGCTCAGGGTCACACAGTCTTGGGTCATTTCAGAAGACTTTCCATTTAGTGGAGGTATTTCCTATCTTCTCTTCTGGCCACAATGTTCAATTCTCTTTAACAAAGACATTTCTTGTTGTGAGTATGTGTATGTGAGAGAAGTGGGGGAATGTGTGTGGGAGGAAATAGAGGGCAGAATTGTGCCAAGAACTACTTATTCCAGCATTCTGCTGGTCTGCTAGCAGAGCGTTTATCCATCCTCACCATCACCTCCAGCAATGCAGGCTGTGTAGACAAAAGCTTAGCCTTTCTGAGCACACAACTGGATCCATGATTCCTTACATTGCCCAGCCTTCCTTGTTCTTTGTTTTTTCTCACTAGGTAAGGGACAATGACTGGGTAGAGCTCAGGATTTGGAATTAATAGAACTGAGTTTTGTTTTTTGTGTTTTGTTTTAATTAATTTTTTAATGAACAAAAAAAATCTGTTTTCTCTCCCTTCCATCCCTTTTTCCAATTAAAAACAAAAATAAAACTCTTGTAACAAACATGCGTAGTAAAACAAAACAAACCCATGCACTGGAAGCATCCAAAAAATATCTTAATCTGCATTTTGAGCTCATCACCTCTTTATTAGAAAGTGGGTAGTTTTCTTCATCATCAGACCTCTGGAATTGTTATCAACTACAATTCAATTTTTTCTCCACAAAGTTGCTATTGTTTAAATTGTGCTCTTGGTTTAAAAGTCCGCTTCATTCTGTGATATGTCAACTTTTGTTTAAACCATCCTTTTCCTAATTTTCTTATTTCCTTGTGATATTATTTATCATGTTGATATACCAGAATTTGTTTAAACAATACCCAGTTAATTGATAGGTATTAAGATTTAGATTGTGATCACCAGCTCTGTGTGACCTTAAATGAGCTCCTTCCCCATCTTGGGCCTCCTCTCTAAAATGAGGATAAGCTCTAAAGTTTCTTCTAGTTCCAAATGCAATGATGATTATTTTTTATGGCTATCTTTATATTGGTAGTGGAACATTAAGGTAATAAATATTATAATAAGATAACATAAGTTAATATATATAATTCTGCTTTTGAGAAAAAAATAAAGATTTTTCTTTTTTGTTTTAGTTTGAAATAGTATGAAATAGTTGACATAGGCCAGCTATTTGAGGTAATAAATATGCTGAATAATATATAAATATAAATAAATATATAATAATATATAAAAATATAATAATAATATAATTATATTTTTCATTCATTCCTTTATCAAATTAAACATTACATTAATACCTGCATTATAACTTGAAGGCTTGTAGAGAATTATAGGAGCTAGTGTTCTGAAGCCAGAGCACTAGAGTTCAAGTTTTGCCCCTAGTAAGTCACTTTAACCTTTCCAGGTCAAAGTTTTCTCCTCTGCAGAATGAGAAGACTATTAGGCAGATGACTTTCTAGGTTTTAATCTTAAGTTCTAACTGTAAGAGAATGAAAAGTTTAAATTGCTCCAAAAAAGAAAAAAAAAAGATAATGTTGTCTGTGCTGACCATCACCTCGGAAAACAGCCTTGTATTTTGGTTCATGAGAAGTGGTTGTTGTCAGCTTATTATTATTCAGTCATATTTGGCTCTTTCTGATTCCATTGGGGTTTTCTTGGCAAAAATACTGGAGTACTTTGTCATTTCCTTTTCCAGCTCATTTTGCAGATGAGAACCTGAGGCAAGCAGGGTAAAATGACTTACTCAAAACTGCATAGCTAATAAGTATCTGAGGCTGAGTTTGAACTCAGAACTTTCTGACTCTAGGTCCAATATTCTGTAAACTGTGACACTTATGTGCCTTGGAGTTCAGCCTATCACAATTTAAATCCTCAGAAGACTTGTTCTAGTATTCTAAATAACAGTATCTTTAAATGAGAGTTATTTTCTCCTAGACTGAAACATAGTCTTTCTGCATTAGAAATAATGTACATTCCATTCTAAAATGAGCATGATCCTATAGGTAATGGTCAGAAAGTGGAAAATATATGACCACAAAGGGAAAGATATACTGAAAGAATTTTTGAGATTTGATTTGGAAAGAGATTAAGTTGAATGGGATTCTTCAATATGGAAAGACAAAAGCTGAAAGGGATGAAATCAAATTTAATAAACCAATGAAAGAGGAGCCCAAGTTTGGAGCAGCCTTTGCCTTCTTTACTCTATCCCATAGGACCATAAGAATAGTGCTGCACCTTTGTGGTTAAGATAAGTTTAAAACAAATAAGTGGGACTAATTCACTTAACAGGAAGAAGACTCTATGAAAATGCTTATTCAAGAAGCATCTAAGTGGGACAGTGAATAAAATGCTGATCTAGGTCTTCTGATGGTGGCTTTGAAGTGAGAGGGACTATTGTTTGTTATTGTCATAGTATACACCATAGATGAGATACACATGGATCAAATGTTGATCCCTAGAGTAAATAAGGTGTGTGTTCCAATCCTCCCTTAAATCATGAACAAATCACTTACCTTTTCTTAATTTCTTTTGCTATAGAATGGGAATAATCATAACTAATTCATAGGGTTGCAATGAGAATTAGCTGTAAGAAACTTTGCTAACTTTAAAATACTATAAAATATAATTATCAGCATGCTCCAAGTCACACAAATAATTTCCTTAAAGAAAATAAACAACCCCTTTTGTTTTAACCCATTTTAAATTTTGAGATGCTATGGGCTCCATTTTAGTGGATTTTTGTTGCAGTCTGACCTTAAAGTAACATTAACTTAATTGATATGTATAGTTAGACTTAGTTAATCCATGCTTATCCTAGACATCTGATCAGCCAACATCCCAAAGATTAAAGGAACCTTGATGATCAATCCCCTAGAAGCAGTAACCAACTTGAAACAACAAAACTTGAGGGAAGCATCTTGGTCATGCTCAGAGTTGTCTGGAATCAGAAGTTTCAGGGTAAGAGAGGAAGTCACTCAAACCAAATACTTTTATTTTGAATATTTTTGCTAACATTAAGGAGGTGAGGCTTTAAACTGAATTGGATTGCCGCATGTAGCCTTCATATTGCACCTTACTGCAATGCACTGTAACTATATGGAAAGGTAATAGAATAACACGACATTTGACCTAGAAGGTTATCTAATCCAAACTTCTACTCTAGGCAGGAATCGCTTTTATTGTCTTCAAGATAGATCATCACCTGCCTATTTGCACACTTTGAGTAACTCAATTTACTTCTTCCTGAGGCATCTCATCCCACTGTCAATCAGCCAGTAAGTCAACAGGCACTTTAATAAATGTGCCCTCTATGTTGCCAGGCACTCTTTAATAAGATCTAATTTTTAGAAAATTTGTTTTAATATTAAGCCAAGTCTGATGTGTCATTATAGTTTGGAAATCGATGGGTATGGTTACAAGAGATTAAGTATGGAAGTCCCTACCTTAGTAGTGGAATGAGTTCAAGTAAAAAATCCAGATCCAGACTGGAGAATCTTTGTCCCAGGGAAGAACCAAGGAAAGTTCAGAAAGGCTCAATAACAGAGAGATCAGTATTTGGGTCACAGAAATTTCTGAAGACTTTCTCCCAAGTCTTAAAAGGGTTATAATATGTTTCCTTATACACATCACAAAAGAATGGGTCCCTGACACATCAAAACCAAATATACACGCTATGACTCGCAACAATTGGCCAAAACCATTGATATAAAACTAGAAATAACTCTCCTTTTATTTGATCTAAAATTATCTTCTAAAAATTTCAGTAATTATCCTTAGGGTTAGTGTTATGAAATTTTGTAAAAAAAAAAAAGTATTTTATTTACTTTATTGCTTCTCCTTTTTGATATCATATAATTCAATCACAGTTCTTGGTAAATGTTGATTAGTGATTATGTATTATCTAGATAAGCAACATTTTTTTTTACAAAGCTCTAAATGAAATGTAGCATTTTCTTTAATTATTTAAAAATATTATTTAAAGAAGGGGTCTTTAGCCTTTCCCAGACTGCCATTAAAATGAGTTAATAATCTTTAGAAGAGTGGAACAATACTAGACTTAATGTTTAAAAAACAGCTGGATTTTAATCCTGCTTTAATACAGTCTATTTGTGTGACCATGGGTGAGTCATTTAAAATCATTGAGCTTCCATTTTCCTCAAATATAAAATAAGATACCTTGATACCCTGCATACCTACCTTTGATTATTATAAGGATTAAATTAGATAGTATTTGAGAGGGTAGGGATTAGAGTGAAGGATACTTTCTTTACTAAGGAAAATCAGCAGCAGCTCTTCTGTGCAAATACAGTACCTTGCTTCCCTTACCTACTTTGGAATATATAGATATTCTCTATTTGTTCCCAGAGAACCTAGAAAAAACTTGAGCATGAATAGATTAAGTTCTTCCATTAGATTACAAGTGACTTGAGGGCAGGGATTTTTTGTCTCTTTTTGTATCCCAGCACATAGTTCTTGATGCATGGAAGATACTTAATAAATATTTTGGTAAAAGTAGAGGTAGCTTCCTATAGGCAGGACTCTTGAATATGGTTTTGGAGAAAACAAGATATGATTCCATTGGGAACAGAGAGATAAGAATCTTTTCCAACCATGAAATAAAAGGACTTCCCTGCTTCTGCTTTTGTTTATTTCTTTCTGGCACTGACTAAACATCCAAAGTTCCATAAATGTTATGGAGCATCAGGAGAACATCAATTGAAGTGTTTGTAGTTGTAGCAACACTAGAAGGATCAAAAAACACCAGCATCATTGAGGGAGAGCCCTGCTTGGGACCTGACTGGTGATAGAGAAAAGGAGAAATATAAAATGGCTAGTAAGCAAACTTGCACACAATGTTCTCAAAGCATCCCAAGAGATGCTAGGAGACTTTGAAAGATGGTGAAAGGGTTTGCTGTGGCCTATGGGTTCATGAAGAGTAGGACAGGAACTGAATAACAGTGGTAAATTAATGAAATCTACTCTTCACATTCTATCTGTATTTTTTAAGATTTTCTTTTCTGAGAATAAACTAATGATTTTACGATTCATTCATCTTTGTAGTTTGTCTAGGCTCACCCCTTAAAATCTCTCTCCTTTCTAGGGAAAAATACAACTGCTTCCTGTCACTTGCACAATACACTTCATTTCATGTCCTCCATCCCTGAAATGGTCTACCTCTTCACTTCTGTCTCTTGGCTTCCCTGGCCTTCTTCAACACTCAGTTCAAATCTTAGGTTCTTCAAGACTACTTGCTGTCCCTGCTGTACTCCTAACAGCCTTCTTTCTCTGATGACTTTACATTTAAATTCAATTCAATTCAGTAAACATAATTAGTACCTGCTATGTGCCAGGCACTGTGCTAAGTGCTGGAGCTACAAAAAAAGGCAAAAGTTTGTTCCTGCCCTCAAAGAGCTTATCATCTGATGGGGAAGACAAACTGCAAACAAATATGTACAAAACAAATACAAAATAAGATGGAAATAATTAAAAGAGGGAAAACACGGGAATTAAGAGAAGTTAGGGAAGGCTTTATCTTGAAGGCTTTAGATGGAACTTAAAGGAATCCAGGGAGGTCAGTGCTCTCAGTAGAGGAGGAAGAATGGTCCAGGCATGATGGACTAGCTCTGGAGCCCAAAGCTGAGGTGTCTTGTTTGTGGAATAACCAGGAGGTCAGTGTCACTGGACTGAAGAGTTATATAGATATTGAATAAATAGTTGTCTTTCCCCCATTAGAATGTGAGTTCCTTGTAGGCAAGCACTATGTTTTTTTTAAATGAATTCTTTATTTTCAAAACATATGCATGGACATAATTTTTCAACATTAATCATTGCAAAACCTTATGTTCCAATTTTTCCTCCCCTTTCCCCACTCCCTCCCCTAGATGTCAAGTAATCCAATACATGTTAAACTTGGTAGAAATACATGTAAAATCCAATATATGTATACATATTTGTACAATGATCTTGCTACACAAGAAAAATCAAATCAAATAGGAAAAAATGAGAAAGAAAATAAAACGCAAGCAAACAACAACAAAAAGTGAAAATTCTATGTTGCGAGCATTGTGTTTTTACATTTGTTTGTATCCCTAAGATTTATCTCACTAAATGGTATATAACAATTGCTTCAAACTGCTTGTTGACTGACTCAAAGATACAGTGTCTCCATCATTGACTGCCATAAAACTTTGTGGCATAGAAATTCACTGAGGCTTTCTGTAGTAAAGACTACTGATGCGATCTTAGAATCATAGAATACCCAGGTTATTAGTTTTTTTTTGTTTGTTGCTTCTTTCTGTGTGGCACTCACTGTCTTCATTCTCGTAGACCCAGGGAAGGCTCCTGACTAGTATGATGAAACTGGCCAGGTGAACTTATTTGTCCTGACTCTACCACCAACCATCTATCCAATATATCCTGCTGCCGCATGCATGGCCCATTTTAATACTGTCCCAAATTACAAAGGGCTGCTTAGGGAGATATAGTGAATTATCACTGAACATTATCAAGTATTTGAAAATCCTTGAGAAGTATAGTTTTCATGAACAAATTTGGGTTTTCTGTTGTGTATTTGGTTGTTGCTTTCAGTGGAAAGGTAAAAAGGGGCTAACCTCTAAGAATCTCTTTTACTTGTAGACACAAACAAATCGTTCAGTTCCTGAACTTTGAACTCTTCATGTACCCAGCTAGAGAATGTGTGTGTCTCTCTCCCTTCCTCTCTCTTCCCTCTCTCCCTAGCCTCCTCTTCCTTTCCCACCCCCCTCTCCCTCCCTTTTCCCCTTCCTCCTTCTCCCTCTCTCCCTTCCCCTCTTCCTCTTCCCCTTCCTCCCTTTTTCTTCATCTCTCTCTCTCTCCCTATCTCTTTTTTCCTTCCTCTCTTTTTCTCTCTCTGTGTTTGTTTATCTCTGTCTTTGTCTCCCTCTGTCTCTATCTCCCTGTTCTCTCTCTCTCTCTCTCTCTCTCTCTCTCTCTCTCTCTCTCTCTCTCTCTCTCTCTGTGTGTGTGTGTGTGTGTGTGTGTGTTTCTGTCTCTCTCTCATCTCTCTCAGGATTGAAAGGTTTGTGCCCCAAATTGGAAACTTGTTTTACGGTTTGGGACCTGCATCTTTTGAATATTGCTGCTATACTTTGGACAGACAAAAGGTGGCCTTTTCTCCTGCCTCCTCCCTGCTGAGAGGAAATATAATATTGTCTGTAGGCTTGATGTGAAAATCCAGTCCCTTCATTGATGGGGAGGGTGTCTGAGGGAGGTGTGCTCTGTTGGAGAGGAGGCCAGCTCCTGAAGGTCTTCATTACTGCCCAAGTGACATCATTGGGAGGATTGCGTTGCCCTGTTCGACTAATTGTGTAGCCCAGTGGCCGAAACAGATATTGACAATCCTTACTTTCCCCCCCATCCCCACCCAGTGTGAATTGTTTCTGCTCCTCCCTAGTTTCTCTGCTGACTTCTTGGAGACATTAATGAGGGTGTAAGCTCTCCCCGTTCCCCACACAGCCGTCGTACACTTTGGGCGGCTGACCCTAGTCCTTCTCACGTACAGACTATCTCCTTTCAATTGTTTCATCAGCTGTGGGACTGTCAGCTCACACCTGACAAGTGACAAGTCCCAGGCTCCTGCTGACTAGATAATCAAAGTCTTGTCAGAGCTGTCAATATCCTGCAGATAGGAGAGGACAAAGAGAGGAAAGGTTTCTACAGAAACCGCTGCCTCACAAAAAATACTGTCGATTCCTCTTACCGAAATCACCTGTTTGTTCCCAAACATCATTTATTACTGAGGATATGGATTCAAAGAAACAAGCCCAGATATGACATAATAACCTCATATTGCTCCTGCGAATTTGTATTTCTCCAAGTCTCAGTTGATAATTTCTTTGGATTTCTACACCCCTCCCCCCAAATATATTTATTTATTTTAAAATATATATATATATATTGAGAGAGAGAGAAAAAGAGAGAGAGAGAGAGAGAGAGAAGAAAGGGGAAGGAGGTGAGAAGAGGAGAGAATAAATACTAATACTGTAATACATAGATCTCTGATTTGCATTAAATCATGAAATCATGATAATTTCATGACAGCAAGATGTTTTCAGTTAAATTGTTTCAAAAGCTACCTACTTAATACAGAAAATTAAGATGGAGTGATGACAAACTTCAGCAACTGCTTTATCACAAAAAAATGGAATGGGTAAAGAGAATCTAGATTTAAAGGTTTAAGAATACTATGCATATGCAAGTGTTACTGCCTATTACTATTGTTTTCAAACATCACGCCAACAATGTGCAGTGTCTGACTGCTGTCAGATGAAGAGATGCTTCTGATTCTCTATATGGACTACAAACAAAGCCCCTGAATTGGAGTGCTATACCACATACCACCCTCTGGTGTTAAGTTCTGAATGAAATTAGGTTATCACACCCCTTCTATCTGTTGAGTCTGTCATAGATGACCATCTCTCCTAGTCTGTTTTAGAAAAAAAAATATGATGAGAGTTATAGTTTAGTTATAGTCACCTGGCCAAGGTGTGACTTGGCCCTTGGTATTGGAGAGAGATTTGTTTCTTTCTCTATTATACATCTGTCCTTGGGGCCTTTTCTTTTTATTGGTCTCATTATGGTTGTATACATGTGGGGAGAGGAGGATGGGAAGGGTGCTAATCTAAAATTTGTAGGATCTCAAAGCTAAAGAAGTTTTAGTATGAGTAAAGAGTCCAGTACAAGCTGGACTTGAATTAGAATATTCTAAGAGGTTCTTGACAAGTAGCCACACAACA
Source organism: Antechinus flavipes (assembly GCF_016432865.1). Lineage (NCBI taxonomy): Eukaryota > Metazoa > Chordata > Mammalia > Dasyuromorphia > Dasyuridae > Antechinus > Antechinus flavipes. The sequence continues at coordinate 477,977,084 of NC_067399.1, read as the reverse complement.
TCCATTGATAATCTCCAGTGATGTTACTACCTCCCAAGGCAGCCCCACACTTTGGGATAGGGCTAACATAAGGCATATGTGAGGCTGCAGGATATATTGGATGAAAGAGGGCTTTGGAGTCAAGATAAACGAGGTCATGTCTTGACGATGAGGACATTGTTCTTCCTACAGAGCCCGAATCTACCTTTCTGCAAGCTATCCCATTGCTCCTAGCTCCATCCTCTGGGGTCAAGCAGGATAAATCTAACCCTTCTTTCCATATGGCAGCCCATCAAGTATCTTCACATAGTTATCTGCCCCTTTCTGAGTCTTCTTTATTCTGAACCTGAGCTTTCTGGTTACTTCAAATGTTTTTATATGGCCTAGATTCCAGGACCTTAACCATCCTGTTTTCTTCTGGCACTCTCCAGTTTATCAACATCCTTCTTAAGCTGTAGTGTTCAGAAATGACCACATTAGCTCAAATCCAGGCAGAAGAATATGACTTGACTTTCCTTTTCCTGGAGCCTGTTATCTCTGGTGGTATTTGATGCTCCCCCCTGTTTTCCGGACACCTTCAGAAACCAGTCTGGATTTCCCCGCCTCCCCTCCCTGCTCCATTTAGAAGAGTTTGCATTTATTTTTGATAACTTTCTATGGGTCTTGTCTCCACAGGTCCATTAGGAGCTCACCAAGAGTAGAGACTTGTCCCCTCGATGGTACCTCCCAGGACACCAGGCTCAAGTAGGCAGCAGTGGTGAATTGTTTTTTGCCTCAGTTCAAAGTTAGTGAATCAATCAATAAGGGCACATGAATATTCCAGAAATCCAGGAGAAAATAAAGAGGGAGTGGTTCCTGCTTCAGAGAGTGTCAGAGGGCTTTCAGGCTAATTCCTAAAGTGAAGTTCATTAAAAGCAGTGTTTGCTTCAGAGTCCCCACCTTATCCTTCCTAAACTCATCTCCCCTTCTCTTCATGGCTTGATCACCCCGCTCCCTCCTATCTTCTCTCTGAATGATGTCATGTTCTTCCTTATTTTTTTCTCCCTAACAAATTCCACCTGGCATAGTGCAGATATTAGTCATCTCTTCACAAATGAGAATGAAAGCCTGTGTTCTCTCTCACAGAAGGGGCTGGTATCTTCCTCCTTGGTCTTATTTGTGAAATGAGAAGATTTCTGTCTCCAAAAAGTGGCCCCAAGTATCAAGGGAAAGGTGTGAGGGGGTGGGGGGAAATGGTGTGTGTGTGTGTGTGTGTGTGTGGAAACACTCCCTGATGCAAGAAGGCTGTTGTAGTGAATGGGGGGACCAGTGGTCCAAAAAACCATTTGTAGATTTAGTCAGGGGGAAACCCAAGTAGTGTTCTTTTTCCCATGAAAGTGCCAGGCCCTGCAAATTGCCCCGATCTTTTTTGTGCCCTCAGTCTGCCGTGTCCTCTGGCAATTACTTTGGCCTTGATTTTTATGCTGCTTTTGACTGCAGGGATTTCATGTTGAAATATTACTTATCTGCCCCTATACCCATCAAGTCTAAAGAACAGTAATATTTAGATGGGAGCTGGAGGAGGGCAGGGGGCGTGTGTGTGTGGAAGCCAATATTCCTTTGCTTAATTTATATTTCACATTTCTTTAAAATCACGCTTAGAGTATTTTGGTAATCTCTGTTGAGATTAAGTATAATGCTGTACATTTAATTGATATAAGTGGTTTCAATTCTCCTTAATATGACAAATCTCCAGTGTGAAATATTCTTAGTTAATGATCAACATAAAATAGAGTTCATTTTTAATGTGAGTACAAGATTTGAATTAATTTGTAGCTAGAGAAGGGTTATTAAATGTTCTGTGTATCACATACATAGGCATACATGCAACCACACATGTTTGGGGTATGTATACCATGTGTTTATATACAGTACCAAAATGTAATATATAAAGAGAGCAGAATTGGAAATGGCGTGTAACAGGTTGAGTTGATTTTATTCTATTCTCTGTTGCCTTTCGGTTAGTTCTTTCAGTAGCCATGCATCTTAGGATCCTTTCTGACCAGAGCCTTAGTTAGAAATTTTAAGGCTAAAGACATGTAGCACAAAATATTAACTTTTGAAAACAAGTTTAGCCAGAAGGTGGAGAAAAATGCAAAGTGACATTCTAGGTTCCCATCCTTTGTAGGCAGAGATCATAGGACCCAGAGAAGCAGCCATTGATTGCCAAGGAAGATGAAGGACACTTAAATCGAATTCACCTACAATGTGGCCACGGGCTGGGCTGGATTGGGAGCAGGGTTAAAGGGAGTGTTTTGTGTAACAGCTTCCTATTTTAACTATTCATGCTAACTAGGTCTTAATGTCTACATTGTTAGAGGAGTAAAAGTGATGACAGTGCCCTCTAAACTTTGACATCCTGTGGAAGAGTCTCTGTCACCCCAACCTACTTATAGTTCTATAGGTGAGATTCCATTTCCAAGGAGAAAGAAAGACTTAGGATGTAGCTCCAGGGAATCTGCCATGTAGTTATTCCCTATTTTAACTGTTTATGCTAAGTAGATCTTTAAGTTAATTGTTTCTACATTACTAAAACTGTATTGATGATGTCAGTCTTTAAACTTTGATACCCTGGGAAAAATTCCTAATCACCTCATCCTAGATATGACTCTGCGAGTAACCCTAATGTGTGGAGATGCACTGGTACTGAAACATCCATCTGCAAAACTTTCTGAGACTCCACGAATTCCAGTCCCCCTCCACCCCAATCATTCTGTTTACTTGCACTGAAAAATAGCATATTGCTTTACATTATATAAATAAACCACATAATCTCTGAAATTATTCAGAGGAAGCCAATGTGAATATCAAAGTGATTAAGAAAAATATTAACTAGCTAAGTCTTCAATAGGTTGAGAATACTGTTGAGACCATATATGCTAGACATGGTGGTTACTGAGGAGATTGGGGTGAGTGGATTACTTGAACTCAGGAACCCTTCAGTGAAGTAAAAATAATCCTATTGGATGTACATGTTAAATCCTGCCCAAATTTGGCAACTCCTCTGGTGCAAAGTGAAAAAGTGAAGGTAGAAAATGGAGCAAGTCAAATGGATCAGTAGTAGGATAAGGCCCATGTCAATTTTGATATGAGTGAGATAGAAAGACCTAATCTACCCCTCCCAAAAGTCATATTATCGCCCTCTCTTTGGAATTTAAATGTTTTTACAGGGTAATCTATATTAAGTTGTGTATTGATTAAAACAAACAAAAAAAGAAGTTTCAGAAGGAGTAAATATTAAAGAACATTGGCATTACACCATGTATATTATGGTATCATATACTTGGATTAATATGATTTTTCTACTCTGATAACATTATGGGATATATAGCTGTGACATATAAAAGAAAGCAATTATCCCACAAATGCATTAAGAATGGAAGATAAAACAAGAACAACAATCCCACAAACTTTGGAGGATAAATGAAAAACTGCAGTTGAATATTGTTTGAAATGTATTCAGGAAATATTTGCTTCTGCTAGATCCTATCACACTATTTTAAACCCAGAGGAAGACATTAATAAAGTTTCTGAAAGTTTTCTACAATATCATGATGATCAACCTGAAAGTGCTAGATACTTATTTAGCACATGATGCTTATTTTTCTGTTTTGTTATTATGGCTTTCCATAGTGATAGGATTAGAAGCCCAGCGAAGACCATCTTCACAGAAGTGTGATAAAATGTATAGGACAATGGAATTGGATCCTGGAAAAGCTGGGTTCAAATGTCTCCTTAGACACCCAGTAGCCATATATCCCTGAGCTACTCACTCAGTCTCTATACCTCGATTTCCTCATCCAGAAAATAAAGGAGCTAGATTCAAGCATCTCTGAGGTTCCTTTAGTTCTAAATCTGTAACCAGTGCTGGATGTTTGCTTTTTTTTGTGCTTAAAGAGAACCAAAATTCTATCACTATATTGGGGCAAGATATAGTATGTCTGACTATAACTGACCAGACCAGTATGAGTTTTGAAGGCTCTACCACAGGTCAGAAAGGAAAAGTCCATATGAACATTTGAAGTGGAGATGTCTCTAAATTTGTGCATCTTATATTTCTTTTGAGTTACTTCAATTCTGCACTGGTTATCCCGAATGTAATCATGGGTCAAACCCTGTTTGCATAGTATTCTCCTTATTGGTTGAGAATAATTACTGGTCATCTCTGCCTGAACAAGGACCAGAGATGAAGAGTTTGGGAGAGGGAAAGAGAGTACTGAATTTTATCCAGTTTCCAAGGGGAAATTCCCCTAAATCTAAATTCCCCTAAGTCTGTGAAGCTGAGTATAAGGACATGTTTAAGGTGTCAGCTTCTCTACATGTTGGCTTCTTCCCAGGCTTTTTCAAAATCCCTGCTGGGATCTTTCCTTGAATAAAATCTGGAACCATGTTCCTTTTTTTTTTTTTTTTTTTTGAAACTAGAAGCCAGAAGATCAGAGTTTCAATTGACTTAACCTTTTGCCAATTTCATCACTCATAGACATATAGATTATCAAGGAATCATTCTTCACCAATAAGAAGAGTCTTATGCAAATAGATCTGAGCCCCTGCTTACACTAGGATCCTTTCTTCCTATATATAGGGCTGGACTTTGGGTAGGTACATTTTAGCTGGTTTTGATTTTTTTTTTCAGCAACCAAAGACGATATCTTTAATCACATACACAATGTCATCAGGAGTACTGTGCGATTAAAGAACAGAACACTTCATTTTTCTAGGTTTCTTTTTATATTTCAAAATCACTTCTCTTTCAAATTAGTATAACCTATACATTTTCTTAAAAGGAATTTCTCACTTATCCTTTCCATTTTTTTCCTTTGTTAGTTTGCCATTTCTTTTGAAATTGCTACCTCACTCAGCTACAGACTTCCCAGCATTTTGCATATGAAATGAAGGAATTGTGTAGATTCTGTTGCAAGTTTCAAGAATGGCATAATTTTAATTAGAAATGTATAGATGAATAAAAATAGCACTGCTGCCCATTACTAATTAGGTGTTTTATTACTCATTGATTTAAGGGTGGAAAGTATGCCAGGTTCCAATAAAACAACACCATATTGTTGTCATGCTTACAAGGTTTGCTCAAAAATTGGAGATGGGGGAAGCTCAAAGAGTACAAAATAAAGGGAGGCTTCTTCCTTCTTAGGAAGGCTTTGAGTAGGAATAAAACTAAATGTTCAACTAAGGCGTGCTATAGAGATCCTGGTAAGGGTGACATAGTCTGAGAGAAGTCTCCCTTTTTGATATAGGGTAGAAAGATGTAGGAAATGCTTTAGGGTCTAAATATTCCCTTGTCTAGCTATGTTAACATGAGCACCAGGAAAAGTGGAAAAATGAGGCAATCGTCCAGATAAAACAGTCCCAAAGGAAGTGTTTTCTTACAATATCTGAATAAATGATTACTTATCATTTCTATGTGGTATTGTGGATAGACAGCTGTCCCTGAAGTCAAGAGTTCAGGTCTGAATTCTGATATCAAGTTCCACCCCTGACATAGGTTGTGTGACAATGATGTGTCACTTAATCTCCAATGCCCCCAGACACTCTTTAAGACTATAAATTGCAACGAGGGGGCCAACCTGCACTGATAGAGATTCCTAACATGAAAGTTCTCTATCCCAGTGAAATCCTAGGTCTAATCTTTACCCCTCTCACCATATTTTCTCATGTATCATCGCATCCTACTCAAACAGATTTGAGATCTCACTAATTCTGACATCCTTCCAACAAGGGAGGTCACGACCCACACATGCCTTCCCATCTTGTGTGATTTCATCCACGTGTTCCCACAGATTTCAAAGGATCCAGTCAATATACTGGGAGCTTATCTCAATTTCTTTTGATGTCATATTTCTAATCTTCTTCAAGGTTCTGGGTTGTTAGAGCTGTAAGAGATCTCAGAGTTCAAAAAATGCAAACTTTTATTTTCCAAACAAGGACACTAAAGTTCATAAGTAGCAAGTGGCAAAACCAGGATGAGGACCCACATTTCATGATTCCAAATCCAGTGCTTTTCCCACTGCATAATGCTGTTTGGACATTGTAAGAATACTACAGATTTGAGGTGAAAGTAAAATGCTTGTTTGTGTTTAGGAGTACCACAAAGTGTCTTTACTAATCTGGATAGGATAGTAATTATAATGAATAAATTTTTGTTTGTTTAATTACTTGTTGGTTTGTGTTTAAAGCAATTATTTTGTGGTGGTTGAGGAAATAAATAGCTATTTTATGCCTGACATTTAATTGTACTTTAAACAGAAGACATATACTACATAAACTTTAAAACATTTTAATATACAATTTCCCAGAAAATAAACCTTATACGCTCCCTGAAGGCAAAGACTAGGCTTGCAGTATGCCATCTACTAAGACCCTCATAAGACAAAGCACATTGACACTCATTGATTGGTTGGGTGTAGGTAAGACAAGATTAGGGTTTGCATTGAGCAAAGCCATCCATGTTCTTTCACCAGAATCCCTCAGAAATCCACAAGACACATTTGGGAGATGGGTGCATGGGGTTTGTTGACCAATATCCCTAACAAGAAACAAAAAGAAGCAACTGGCCTAGAGCAAAAAACCATTGCCTGATCTTCACTGTGCTCCACACAGCGGCCATGATCCACGAATCCACACTTGTCTCAACCCACTTTCTATCTGAGGGTTATAGTTTAGGATTTGTGAATAAGAGCCCCGCCCCGAACAGCAGCAGAGTGTATTTCCATGGGTGGATAAAAGTGAGAGGTGTTTTTAACTCGTGTACATCCTGGAGACTGAAGCAGATGGATGATCATTAATATGCAGAAGATTTCCTATAACCAGACACCATATCCGCCAATAACAAACATGTTCTATGTTGAAAATGTGCTCCACAGCTCCACTGTAAATGTTTTGTAGTCATCAAAGGGGATTTGGTAAAGGTTCGCTTGCTTTGTGGTACGAACAAGGAATATAATTAAGCCCTTGATTTTATAGATTTAGTGAACTGCTTTCTAATCAAAGCTTCTATTTTTTGATATTATTGTAATGAGAGGATATTAATATTTTATAGACAACGCACATGTTTTTGCTTCACTGACCCCAGTGTAGTAAATCTGGGCCCATATGAAAAGATCGTACCAGGTTAAACTGATTAATGACTTGGACTCCTTGTTCTCAGTTTCACGCCAATAAATAAAACCAGACTGAACCCCAGACCCCAAACTAGTGGCCAAACATATTGTTGGAATTATGGGGTTAACTGAGGAACTTCCAGGATGTACTCCATAGAGAGGGTGCCTTGCGAGAGAAGGAAAGAGGCTTTCCCCATTAGAAATGGTCTGTGGCCAGAAATTTTTAGATTGTCATATCCAATTATGCACCCTACTAATCAAAAGAGAAGTTGGTAGCATCCTGACATGGAGAAGTCGGCATCTGTTCTAAATCCTGCCCTTGGAGCAGGACCGGTGCCAAATGCCAGGAAGATTGCTTAGCTGGGTACAAAAGATGCTGTAAACAGGCCAGAAAAGGAAAGGAATCCTGGTTTTATTTGAATGAGATTTTTAAAAAATTGTATAGAAGAGGGAAAAAGTAATTGAATTATGTCCAATAAAATAAGCTCCTATATTCTTTGAGAAAACATAGACAAGTTGATTCTGCCTAGAAATATAGATGTTGACCTGTAGATTTTCTGGAGTAACTAGCAAAATCCATGACCCTTTAATCAGTCCCAAGAATCCTTTCAGGAGCTGTTTCTTTGAGCTCTTGCCATGGTATATGGTACATATTTCTCAAGGGATTGGGCTCTAACCCGTCTGTCAAGTTCTCTAATCATTCCTTGTTTTAATTGCAGTTAACCAGGAGGGTTAAATGCCCCATGGGCTTCTGAGAGAAGCTCATTCATCTCTGTCCGTTGGCTTGGTCTACTCTGCAACTTAGTCCAGTGGCCAAATGAGTGTAAGCCACTTTCTGTACTTGGTATATTTCCACAAATTTGCACGCAACTTTATTTCTTATTTGTAATTCAACAACAGCAGGAAATATTTCCCAAGCACCTACTATGCACTACACCTTTTGCTAGATTACAAAGATGAATGCTATATAACCCTTTTCCATTAAGAAACTGACAAAAAGATAGAAATACATGAAAATTTTTGATTAGGCAACCATACAAAAGAAAAAGAAAAACTGGATGCAATAAAACAAACATCATAGGAAGTCCTAGATGACTAGTAAAGACAATCATTGTTGTAGGACTGTTAGAAAGGGGAGAGATTGATCACTTTGAGCTGGGCTGTAAAATCACCAAAGATTTGACCAAGGAAAATCATGGGCCCAGAGATGGGCCCTAAAGGATAAACAATATTTGGGTAGGCAAAGGAGAAAGGAAGGAATTTAAAGGTTCACTATAAACTTTTTACCTCAGAGACCATTCTTTGAGTGCTTATGTGGAAAAGAATTGTTTTATCTGTATAGCTTTCTTCCCATTTTCCTAGAGACAGTCCTAGTGGGCTAGTATTGAATTTTATTTCTTTCTTGACCTGCCCAATTTGTACTCAAGTTGAGGATAACAAAGAACAAAGACTCAGTCCCAACCTATCCTGAGCAGGGTGAATTGAATATTATCCAAACCATTTCTAAAGTTCTTCTCATTTTGTAATCATTTCCATGAAACAAAGACCCCTCTTTTGCATGTCTTAAAGTTACTGAATACCATCAAGGATCACGCAAAGGAGGCATATAAGGAGAATGAGACCTCAGTACATTACAAAGAAGGAATTATGGAGGAGAAGGGACAGCGAGGTAGTACAGTGGATAGAATGCCTGGAGTCAGGAAAACTCATCTTCCTGAGTTCAAATCCAGCCTCAGACACTTACAAGCTCTATGACTCTCTGGTAAGTCAATTAATCCTGTTTGCTTTAGTTTTCTCATCTGTAAAATGAGCTGATGAAGAAAATGGAAAACCCCTTTAGTATCTTTGCCAAGAAAACCCCAAATGGGATCAGAACTAGTCAGATAATGACTGAAAATGAGTAAAGAACTACGGTTGTAAAGGGTGTCGTCTAAGAGCTGTATTTTTGAAAGAGAAGATGGACTTTTTGTATAGTGAGGGTGAGGGATAAGCCATCAACAGGTCACATGCTCCAGGAATATCTCGATGATGTCAAGGGAACCTAAGGAGGTCTTCCTTCCATCACTTAAGATGGCATTGCCTGTAATGAGCCTGTGGGCAGACATGGACAGGATTTTTAAAGGATGGGAAGGAGAAAATAAGGTGTGATCTATATCACTGGAGGCAATACATAAATCATTGGGATCACATATCTACTAGGATAATAGTGCATTTAAAACACACAGATTGTTGACCCATTTTGGCAGCTGGGTGGCTCAGCAGATCCACACCTAACCTGAAGTAAGGAAGGTTAATTTAAATCTTGCTTCAGACATTTATTAGCTCTATGATCCTGAATATGTCATTTAATCTCTGTTTGCTTTTCTATAAAAAGTCTCCTTATCTGCAAAATGGGGATAACAATAGCACCTACCTCCCAGGGTTGTTGTGAGTATCAAATGTGATAATCATGAAACGCTTCTCACAGTGCCTGACACATTGTAAGCACTATAGAAACTACACTATTATTATTGGTGGAGGATCAAGAAGGCGTGCACATCTATTTCACTGACATTGAGGACTGTATCTGCAGGAACTGTAGCAAACAGTGTGATTGAAGGACTTTTGGATAGGTCAGTTCACGGCAGATTTGTAGTTGCTTTAGTGTATTGCAGTTGGATCAGATCACTGTTGATTTTTAGTTGTTTCAGTAAGTCTATTACATTTCATGAAGACTGTCCAGTAAGTGACAAGGTTGACATTTGGGGCTTCTCTAAGTCTGGTGAAACTACAAAGAGTCAAAACTACCAAATGTTTTAGTTAAGTCAAGCTTCACTCCACTCAAATCAATCAAAAACCATTTATTAAGCACTTTCAACATGCTAGACCCAGTGCTAGTACGGGAGATACTTACCAAAAAGGGGCAAGTAATCCTTGCCTTCAAGGAGCTGACAATCTAATAGAGAAGGCAGCTTGTAAACAACTAGGTACATGGCAAATATCTGCAAGGTAATAGTGGGAGTCATTAGCACCTAGGCAGACTAGAAATCTGACCTGTTTCCAATTTCTATTCAGTTGAAGATTGCTAATTATTTTCACAGTTTATCACCTCTAGTTTGTGAGCTCTAAATTCAAATTTCCACCTTTTAAATGAATAGATTTTCTATTTGACAACTTTTTTTCTGAAAGAGACCCAAATCATGGTGCAATAAGAAGACCAATAGACATGCAATCCAAGGATTTGAATTCAAATTCCCCCTCTGTTCCCAACTACCTGTGTGTCCTTAGCTAAGTCCTTTACTTTCTCTGGATCTCAGTTTCCTGTCTTTAAAAGAAGAGGACTGAACTTTAAGATCCCTTCCAACTCTAATTATTCTGATCCTTTTTCTTGTGAAAAAGCACACAAACATACACAATTTTAGTCCCTTTAAACAAAACATGCACAGCTGTAAAATAAGATTATACCAATTTCTTAACAAACTCTTTTCTTACTTCTGACATTGTTCCTTTCTCTTCAGTCTTCATTTCTCACATTTTCTGTTTGATTCTCTAATCCTCCTCTGACTCATCATGCCATGATTAATGACACATAGCCATTCTTTGAATCTTTTTTAAAGAAAGCAATTTTAACCCTTATTTTTTCTTCCAAATTTTCCCCAACTTTTAAAGGACTAAGATACTTACTGCTGAATCTAATTTTTAAAAGAATATTATTAACTTGGAGAGATTTAATTTTTATGTTTTAAAACTATTAATTTAGTAAGTATTTATTAAGATATCTATTATGTATAAAGCACTGTACTAGATATTGGAGACATAAAGATAAAAACAAACTGGCAGGACCCCGACTTCAAGAAGCTTTCCTTCTATGGTGACTGGCCCATCACCAGTCATCTTGATTTTATGTCTTGCAACTAGGCTCAGATGATTCTGGAGGAGACAATGAGGCTGAAGACTTTACAAAGCTCTGGCTCATTTAGATCTAATCCACTGGCAAGTCAAGACATCTCTTTCGTGATGTCATTGGTCCTTTTTGGGAATGAAAGATGAACAAGAACAATGGCAATTCTATAATGAAAGAAGGAAAAAAGGCATACACAAATAAAGATAACGGGAGATAAGATGTGATAGAACCAAGGGACAATTTTGTAGGTGTGTTGAATAGCAGTTGATCTCCAGTGGCATGGATATGTGTACTGTTAGTATCTCTGTAATTTTATTTGTGAATCTAAGGATGTTGTTTTTAACATGTATTTTCATAAGAAAAAAATGTTATCTTTCTTTTCTATTTGCTATTTTCTATTTAATTTGCTTCCTGTCTATTTTGGTTTCTAAGTTCTATTTGATTTTTGTTCAATGAATTTTCAGTCACTCAAAAGAAAATACCTATCCACATGGAAAATATAAAATAGAGGGAAAATATCTATTGTTCAGACTATGAGATGCGACTGGCTGGACAACAAATAACTGAATTGTGTTGATATACACACATACACATAAAATACATACACATGCTTACACATATGTGGTACACACATAATGTTATTACACATACATGCATGTATATTATATGCATGTATTCTATAAAATGTATACAAATATGTATTTATAAATACACACATGCATACATGCAAGATACATTATATTTATGTGTATAGGGTACATTAACTTTATGTGTATGAACATAACTACATAAAATATATATTTATCCAACTCATTTTCCATTTGCAGTGCCTGATATATGTTTATACACATGTATTTTTTTCACATTGGTATACTTACCTATACACATGTATTTTTACATATACATGTACACTGTATATACACATTGTATTTTTACATGTGTATATACAGTGTACATGTATATGTATATTGGACAGACATTGCAAATGGCCAATGAACCAAGCCCAGAGTTGAACAGAAGGACTTGCATTGCTTCTGGGAAATTGCACAGTGATTTTATTTCCCAAATTTCTCCCTAAATCAAATACCTACCCTTTTTTTTTTAACAACTGCATTTTTCTAGAGATGGTATAGGACTATTTCCTAGGAATAACAGTTGAGGATTGCCCATAGAGTGATGGAGAGGCACATGATAGGCATGAGTAAGATGCAACACATTACTGACCAAGAATTATGTGGGAGAAGCAGCACGATGGATGTCAGCAAAGAGATATACGGCTGAAGAATAAAATGAACAGATCCAGTGGTGAGCCTGAGAGATAACCAGTGGGCAGCCTATGGTTCCACTGTTTGGGCATGCAATTTCTAGACATTCAGAGGAAGGACTAGGGTCTTGGATAGTCATACTGTGGAAAATATATGAGAAGCTATGGTCAGAAGGAACATAAGATGAGCAATCCTAGTGAGTTCAGATTTGCATTATCACAGAAAAGTGAAAAGCCATATGCTATGCACACAGAAGGTGCTCAATAAATGTTTATTAACTCATTTAAAACCTCAAATCAGAAAATCAGAGACCAAAAATTATATCACTAACCTTGCCTGTCTCAAAGACTATGGTAATTAATCTAAAGTACTTGGAAAGTTTAAGCAACATATAAATATCAGATATCCTTCTGATTCTAGCTCATCATCTAGTTTTTTAATCCGCTTCCTGGATCCTTCTCTGAGCTTTCATTGGAGGAATGAGGACTGGATCTATGACTTCACTGGCAGAGGGAAGTTGAAGGGACTCCCACACCCATGCAGAGATGACTGTTGTACTACTGCCTGAGGCACTAAGACAAGTGATTTATCAAAGGTCACACCGCCAGGATGAGTTAGGGGTAAGACTAGAATCCAGGTCTTTGTAACATCAAGACAGGTTCCTCTCTAATCACACTGTTCCTGAAATTTCAATTTTTATTAGAAAAACCACTCGTCTCCAACCAGTTACCATGCCAATTGTCTGGATTTAGCTCTGTCCTAAATAGCTAGCCCCATGCTCAGCCTTGCAGAAGTTACAGAATCAAGGGACTTCTCAGACCATAGAGTTGACAATCTAGTTAGGGAAATAAGGACCTTTGATATATGTAGAAGCAAAGATTTTAAAGCTTGAAAAGACATCAGATGGATGTGACTCTTCCCAACAATGAGATGATTCAGATTAGTTCCAATGGTCTTGTGATGAAGAGAGCCATCTGCATCCAGAGAGAGAACTGTGGGGGCTGAATGTGGATCACAACATAGCATTTTTATTCTTTTTGTTGTTTGCTTGCATTTTATTTTCTTTCTTATTTTTCCTGTTTGATTTGATTTTTCTTATGCATCAAAATAATTGTATAAAAATATATACATATATTGGATTTAACATATATCTTTAACATATTTACTTGTCATCTAGGGGAGGGTTGAGGGGAAAGGGGGGAATTTGGAACACAAAGTTTTGCATGGGTCAATGTTGAAAAATTATCCATGCATATATTTTGAAAATAAAAGCTTTAATAAAAAAAGACATCAGAGATCATGTTGGCCAACCATCCTGCTTTACAGAGAAAACTGAAGCACAGTGAAATAATAATAATAAGTTTCATTGTTATTCTCTTTGCAAAGCACTTTTCAAATACTATTAATTCATCTTCATTAAAACTCCAGGAGGTAGGTGCTATTATTGTCTCCATTTTACAAAGGAGGAAACTAAGGCAGAGAAAAGTTAACTGATTAAGTATTTCCAGCTAAGTGGCTCATTGGATAGCTGGAAATACTTTTCCCTATGTTCTTGCAGCTGGTTAGTAATAGCATGGAAGCAACAACCTAGATATCTAGATTCTTCTTCCAAAACTCTTTTTATGATTCCATCATTACTTCTCATGACAGAATAACAAAAATGCAATCTAATATAAATAGTATCAACTCACTGGTCTATGAGGTGGCAGCGGGTGCAGGCGTGAGTGCTGGACATAGTGTCAAATGAACCCTAGATTGAAATACTACTTCACACACATAAAATTGTGGTGGGGGAATCCAAACTGCTCTTTAAGTCTCAGTTTCCTTATCTTTAAAATGGGAATAGCAAAGCTTGTCATGCCAGTTTCACAGGTTTAATATAGTTTAATATCTATAAAGTACCGTGCAAACTGTAAAACACTGTATAAATGTCAATGAGTATTACTACAAGAGGCTTAGGGCTTTCAAAGTAAAGGGAGAACCTATAATAAGAGCTGACATTTATATAGTGTTTTAAGGTTGACAAAGGGCCTTACAGATATTATCTTTCATGACCATAAGAATCAGAGAATGGAGAGACTTTCAAAGTCATCTAGCCCAGTCCAGTTCTTTTACAGATGAGGAAACTGAGACCCCAAAGCATGAAATAACCTAAGGGGTCAAGCTGGGATGTGAACCCAAGCCCTCTGGCTTTAAGACCAATGTTCCAAAGTCCCACTCTGCTGCTCCTAGGCTCATTAAGCTCGGGAGCTTTGGGGGCCACTGGGGCTTTGTTTCAGCTCTTGTCCTGGTATTATGGAAACTTCTTATAGGACTGTGTAATGAAGACATGACCTTCCCAGGAAAAGGGGGTGATTGATCACTAATGACTGATGACTGAGCCAGGAAGAAACTTCCACTCAGCAGGCAACAAAAAAAAAAAGAGAAGAGAAATGCAGAGACTGGCTGTCTAATAGGGTATCTGTGTCTTCTCTGCCCCTCTTTTTGGATTGTTTCTTGGGGATTCAGGCAACTATTTTCTTTGATTTCCAAGACTCCCTCCTAGTACAAATATGATCATAGAGCAGCAAGAAGCGATACCTACCTAGGGAAGGAAGGAAATGAACATTTACTAAGCACTAATTTTGTGCTAAGTTCTTTATAAATAGCATTTTATTTAATGCTCACAACAACCCTGGCAGGAGGTCCTATTCACATCCCCATTTTACACTGAAGAAACATACAGACGATAGTTAATTGGGTAGTTGGAGTTACAATTAGTAAGTGATGGAGGCTGGATTTGAACTCAGTTGTTACTGACTCCATGTTCAGGGCTCTATCCACACTGCGTCCCTGCCTCCAGGGGAGTCTAAGACTGGATCTCAAAGCCCTTTGTGCTTTGTTTCTGTCACTGAGCACAGGTCACCAAAAAAGGATCTTGAGAGATGGGCATTTCCTGCTGTTGTCCTAATTTATAAGTTTCTGCTCAGCCCAGGTCCTTCTTGCAACTTGACTATAAGCCATTACTAGGATTAAGAAAGTACAAGCCATGTTGTAGCTTGAGAGGAAGTTCTGAACCTTGTAGGTCCTTTGGTCTACAGTCTCGAGGTAAACATAGTAAGTCAATTTTTAGCACCACAAAGTGCCTTTATTATTCTCTAGAATATGATAGAAGCCATAGGTTATTGTCTTATATTTCTAACTCCTTGTTGTCTTACCTATGAGTTTTTTGTGTTTTGAGTAATATTTTTTGGGGCAGAGAAAATAATTGATCTGTATCTCATATTTATTTTGTACATTAAGCACCTTTTCTAACAAGAACCCTATTCATCATCCCTTTTAAGGTAAACCCTAGACAAGTAAGCCTTAGACATAAGCCCCTATTTGGGGCATAAGAAACATCCTCAAATCATACACCTAGCAAGCAATAATTTAAGAGTTGAAAGTAGGGTCTCTTTTTTCAGATTCAGCTCTCTTTTCATAATTACATGCTCCAAGAGAATGAAGACTCAACTAAGTGACTTACTTAGTGATACAAATAATAAACGTCCCAAATGAGATTGAAATTCAGTAGTGTCTTAACTCAGAGCTCAGAATACTTTCCACCACATTACAAGGACTCATAATCCTGTGAGAACAATGAGAACAGGAGTAAATAGATAAGGTTTCAGAGAAAAAAATGAATCTCAGGATTTAGGATTTAGACATAAACATCAAAGCAGCTCTTCTTTTTAAAAATAATAATACTTTTTTTTTATTTTCAAAATATATGCAAAGTTAGTTTTCAACATTCACCCTTGCAAAATCTTGTGTTCTAAACTTTTCTCCCTCCCTTCCTCCCATCTCCTCCCCTAGATAGCAAATAATTCAATATAGGTTAAACATGAGCAATTCTTCTATATATATTTCCACATTTAACCTTCTGGATAAGAAAAATCAGATCAAAAAGGGAAAAAGTGAGAAAAAAAGCAAACAACAACAAAATGGTGAAAATTCTGTGTTGTGGTCCACACTCAGTCTCCACAGTCCTCTCTCTAGGTGTAAATGGTTCTCTCCATTACAAGTTTATTGGAATTGGCCTGAATCATCTCATTGTTGAAAAGAGACATGTCCATCAGAGTTGATCATCACATAGTCTTGTTGTTGCTGTGTATAATGTTCTCTTGGTTCTGCTCACTTCACTTAGCACCAGTTCATGTAAGTCTCTTTAGGCCTCTCTGAAATCATCCTGCTCATCATTTTTATAGAACAACGATATTCCATAACATTCATATACTATAACTTATTCAGCCATTATCCAATTGATGGGTATCCACTCAGTTTCCAGTTTTTTGCCACTACAAAAAGGGCTGCCACAAACATTTTATAGATATATATATATATATATATATATATATATATATATATATATATATATATATCTACTATATATACTATATATATGTGTGTCTACCAGGTTTTTATCCCCAAAAGATCATAAAAAAATGGAAAAGAATATCCTTTTCCATTTTTTTTGTGATCTTTTTGGGATAAAAACCTAGTAGACACACTGCTGGATCTACCATGGCTATAAGTTCTTCTTTATATATTGTCTTTAACTATTAGAAGTTGAGCTTTTTGAGAGCAGGACCTTTCTAATTTTCCTATTTGTATTCCCCAAACTTATACATAGTAAGGACCTAAAAAGTATATTTTCATTCATCTATTAATTCGATTTGTCTCCCCTCTCTGGGGACTACATTATATGAAAGTGAGCACAGACATGTTAGGGTCATGTTGAGATCTAAAAGAGAATTCAGAAGTGATCCAGACCAATCCTTTTTTCCTGCAAATATGGAAACTGAAGCCCAAAGGGGTTAAGTGTTTATATGTCCTAAGTGACTTGAATCAGTCTTTCCAGACTCATTGTACATTTTGCCTTTGACACTATAGTCTAGGTCAGTGTTCTCCAAAGCAGTGTTCAAAGCCTCTGGTGTCACCAAAATGACCCCAAAGGGGTGAGGGATTGGCCAGTTAGGGGATTGGAAGATGGGCCACATAACATAAATCCCCAACAAATTCTGAGCTTGAGTCTAACACCATAGACCATGTCCTTCAACATTCTTCAGGCTTTCATAATTTGGTCCCTTTCAATCCTTCTAGTCTTCACCTTATTCTCTTCACTGTACTCTGCAATCCATTAATACAAGTCTTTTTTGTTATTTATTTCTTACTCATAATACTGCATATCTGATTCTGTACATTTTCACTGACTGTCCCTCATATCTGGAACCCTGTCCTTCTTAATTTCTATTTTTGGATTTTACTGTCATCCTTTAAGTCTTGGAATCCCCCACCTTTTCCAAGAATCCAGTTTCAATCCTTAATCTTAAACTTTGGCTTCTCCTCTGTAGATTATTTCCAATTTATACTACATAAAAATTGTTTGTACATTGTTGTTTGCATTTTGTCTCTCCCATTAGAGTGTGAGTCCTTGAGAGCAGGACTATTAATGTTTTTTAACTTTCTTTTTTATCCCTAATACGCAGCAAAATATCTGACACCTGTTTAGTGAATGTTTGTTGACTGAATTTCCTGTTTTCTTCCAGGATACCACCATCCTTCCAATCTCCCACTTTTGCATCCCATATGTTTTCCTGACTTCTTCAGTCTCCCTCACATCCTACTTGTGTCTTCAGTTGTCTTTTTTTGCCTTTTCTACTTCTACAATATCTCTTGCACATGTGCCTTTCCTTGTTATCTATAATGTCACTGATATAACTCAGTTATCACTTATTGTTTGAACTATTGCAGTGGCATTTTAAATGATCTCTCTGCCTCAAGTTTTTCCTTATTCCATTCCATCTTCTATATAGCTGCTGAAATGATTTTTGTAAGATTCAGATAGGATTGTGTCACTTCACTACTCAATCAATTCCAGCAGCAACCTAGTGCTGCTTGAATCAAACATTATTTCATCTCTAACTTTTAAAAAATTCTAAAAAACAATACAAATTATATATCTGTATAAGTTTTATAATAAAATTATTGATATAGTCGAATAAAATTATAAATAAGTAAATATACAAAATGGAAGGATGTGCTAAATTTTTTCACACAAATATGATCTAAAAGGTTAGGAGTCCAAAATATTTTCTTTCTGTTCCTTTCCTATGACATTCCACCCCCTGTTTCTTTGCCTTTGTTATGTTGTCCCTTATCCCTAGATTGTGCCTTCTCTCCATTAATGGCTCTTAGAATTCTTCTTTTATTCAAAACTCAGCTCAATTTGATCCCATTCTCTTTCCATTCACCAATAATTCTTCCTCTGATGGAATTATCTTATGTTTACTTTGTATATATAGATATATAGATATACACACATATACATATACACACACACTATATATAGTGATCTATATATCCCCCCTATAAAATATAATCTCCTTGAAAGCAGGTACTGTTTCAGAGCCTAACAGTCTCTGGCATATGGTAGGTGTGTGTTTGAGTGTGTTTATATGTGTATATATAGTACACACACATATATCATCCATATGTATACATTATATATACATATATACATTATATATACATACATACATCTACTTGATTGATTAATCTGCTTACTGTTCTCTTTGTTACTAATTATATACTTCTTTATGTCAAAGTTTTTTTTTCAGTATACAGTTCTGCCATTTCTTATGACTCCATAGTGATGAATAAGACTAATAGCACATTGTAGGTGCTTAATAAATGCTTGTTGACCAATAAGTGGCAGAGCCAGGTTAGGAACTCCAGGCCTCTGGTTCCAAAAGAAAGTTACTCTTTTGCTTCTCATGGCATATGCTGTGGTCTGGTCTATTCTGAGCATCTCCTTTGCCATTTGCAAGTGCTCCCTTTAAGTCTCCCTTTGTCTCTGCTCTTATTTGCCCAGGCCTTACAGGGAAGCTATTAGCATAGGCAAACACTCCTTTTCTGTAGTGACTTGATCTCTGTACTCTCTTGGATTCAGTTACTTTGCAAGATAAATAACTATAAATATTAAAACATGTCAATAGCTTTATTAATAAATGGCATTTGGATATTTAGGGTATACTGCACTGTGCCTTTAGTTTCCCGTCTGTCTTCAGTGTCTAAACCTTCAAGTCTGTTCTACAATTCAGCCTTTCTTGGCTGATAAAGTCATGAAAGCAGCTTATTTGAAAGCAGAAAGTTTTTATATTTCTATACATTTCTCATCAGATTCTTCAATTCCTCTTTTGCTTGATTCTGATGAATCTAGTTTATCACAGCTCTTTTGAGAGACAATTCCCCCCTCTCTTTTAGACTGCCTACCATCTCCTCTGAATTTGTCTTTGACATACTTATTTATAGATCTTTTCTCCTCCATTAGCATGTAAGTATCTGGGGGGGTAGGGACTGTTTTTGTTATTTCCCCCCCTGGGATTAGGATGGTACTTGACACCTAGAAAACATTTACATGCTTGATTAATTGATATTTTAAAATAGTTATTTTTCTTATCTTGAACTTGAACATCAACAAAATCATGAAACCTAAACATTTCAATATACAAAAAGCAGAAGAGGATTGCATTGAAGATTATTAAACTTCTGTTGTATATGGTTTTCTTAAAACTATGAATTGAACATTATAGTAGCAAAGTTCACTGCTTTTGCATGTCTCATTTTGAACTTCTCTCTCTTTTCTGCTTTTTAATGTATCATTGATGATGTTTTCCATTTTCTTTTCTTTTTTGTTTTATAACTATTATTATCCACTGACTTACCTGGACTTCCTCAAAAATCTCCTTTGTAACAAATAAGTATAATAAAGGAAAATAGATTCAAAAATTGGCCATATCTGGAAATATTTCCTTCTGTTTCTGTAATCCAACTTCCAAAGTGATTTGTAAAACAACTGTACAACAAGCATGTTCCATCATCAGTCTTCTGGAGTCACAATTCATCAGTTCATTGATCAGAGGTCTTAGATGTTCTAAGAATTGTTTTCTTTAACACTTATTAGTCATTGAATACATTCTTTTTTATTTTTTATTATAGCTTTTTATTTACAAGATATATGCATAGGTAATTTTTCAACATTGACAGTTGCAAATCCTTTTGTTCCAACTTTTCCCCTCCTTCCCCTCACCCCTTCCTCCAGATGGCAAGTTGACCAATATATGTTAAATATGTTAAAGTATAAGTTAAATTCAATATAAGTATACATGTCCAAACAGTTATTTTGCTGTATAAAAAGAATCAGACTTTGAAATAGTGTACAGTTAGCCTGTGAAGGAAATCAAAAATGCAGGCGGACAAAAATAGAGGGGTTGGGAATTCCATGTAGTGGTTCATAGTCATCTCCCAGAGTTCTTTCCCTGGGTGTAGCTGGTTCAGTTCATTACTGCTCTATTGGAACTGATTTGGTTCATCTCATTGCTAGTGATGGCCACGACCATCACAATTGATCATCATATAGTATTGTTGTTGAGGTATATAATGATCTCCTGGTCCTGCTCATTTCACTCAGCATCAGTTCATGTAAGTCTCTCCAGGCCTTTCTGAAATCCTCCTGCTGGTCATTTCTTACCGAACAATAATATTCCATAATATTCATACACCATAACTTATTCAGTCATTCTCCAATTGATGGGTATCCACTTAGTTTCCAATTTCTGGCCACTACAAACAAGGCTACCACAAACATTCATGCGCATACAGGTCCCTTTCCCTTCTTTAAGATATCGTTGGGATATAAGCCCAGTAGTAACACTGCTGGATCAAAGGATATGCACAGTTTGATAACTTTTTGAGCATAGTTCCAAATTGCTCTCCAGAATGGCTGGATGTGTTCACAATTCCACCAACAATGGAATACATCATTCTTTAAGATCTGTTTACTTTATTTTGCATCAGTTCATGAGAGTCTTCTGAAGGACATCTAAATCTCTCAAATCATCATTTCTCTTCATTTATTTGCATTTGTTTATTTTATTCTAAACTTAAGAAATAAAGTAAGAATTTCCATAATATACTAGAAGAGAAAAAAGATAATTGCACATGAAACTGCAAATCTGTTATGTACAATTTGTTATTCCTTTTAAATCTATGATAGTTATCATATAAATGTTTCCTTTTTCTCCCTCCACCTGCCCCTGCTCTAGAGATGGCTACTACACACATACACACACACACATACACACACACACACACGTAAATTCATTCTATACATACTTCTATTTGTTATCTCTTTCTCTGAATATAGACAGTGTCTTTATAGATCCTTTACAGTTAATTTGAGTATTTGTGATAGTCAAAATTACTTAATTGCTCAAAGTTGTTCTTAAAATTATTGCCACTACTGTATATAATATCTCTTGTTTTTTTTTCACTTTACTCTTCATTATTTTATGCCAGTTTATCCATATTTTTCTATTTCTTAAGGTACTTTTATTGCATATGAATCATCCCTATACCATACATTTTTTCAGTCTTTCCCTGATCAGTGGACATCTGTTTTGTTCCCATTATAGGCTATAGTAACAAATGTTGCCTTAAATACATTGGTATATATGCAATCTTGTTTACTGTTTTTGATTTTTTGGGGGTATATATACCTTGTAATTATACTTTGGAAGGGTATACAGAAATTTGGGGGCAAATTTCTAAACTGTTTTCCAAAATGACCAAACCAAGTCATGGCTCCAACTTAAAGATTTCCGCAGAAGAATCAAATCAGCCATGATACTAAAAGTATAAGACCTTTATTTGACATGTTTTAGCTTACATCAAAAAATGACTTTTTGACTTTCCATGAGATCAAATGCTTAGAGCTCTTTGTTTCAAGTGCTTAGCATAGCACTGGTACATAGTAGGCATTTAATAAATGATTTATTGTCTGACCAGGTGGAAGTAACCTCAGGGGCCATATCTTCCAGCTCCCTCATTTTTATAAATGAGAAAACAAAGGCCTAGAGAGGTTAAGTGACAAGCCAAAGGTTACATGGTGGTACATGTCAGAGGTATGACAATTTGAGATATTCAGGAGTATGAGAAAGGAGAGACTGGGCAAGGGAAGAAAGAGTCACCAAGAAACAAGGAGAGAAATGATAAAAACCAGTCTCTGAAAGGGTAGGATGCACCCTTTACTTAACTATTCAGAGGGTTCTGGTCTTCAGATAATCTTGAGGTCATGATGGGACGAGGAAGGAGCTCAATAAGCCTGTGAGAAGCTCCCCATGGATTAATAACTAGGATTGTAGCAGACTCTCCTGTGTCCTCTCAGCTCTGGGCAGGCAAGTCTGAATTGTTCAATTCAAGGGATACAGGTGTCTTATAGGGAGGAGAGGGGCAATTCATCATTTAGGCCTGTTTGACTTTTCCCACCTTCTGTGCCATAGGCAGATAGGAGCCAATTAGCTTAGGAACTAGAGGTTCCCAGACAAGGGATGTGGAGAGATGGTAGGAGCAGGATGAGCAAAGACAGTCTTTGGGGAAAAAATGAGACCTCCCTCCCCCCAAATCCAGAAAGTCAAAGGCTTGTCTATAATCATAAAGTTTGCTTTCCCTTTGAGATAAACCTCAATGGATATTAGCAATTATTTCTTAAATCAGGAATTCTTAAACTTTTCTGTGTCCTGGATCCCCTTGGCTTCTTGGTGAAACCTATGGGTCTCTTCTCAGAATAATACTTTTAAATGTATAAAATAAAATTGTTGGGATTACAAAGGATCTAAAACCCAATTGCCAAAATATTTTAATAACAAGTTCATTTTGCTTGCTCTCTTGGGGGTAAGGTAGGAAGGAAGACAAATTTGGAACACAAAATCTTACAAAAATGAAAATGAAAACTATCTTTATGGTTACTTAGAAAAACAAAATACCGTTGAGGGGAAAAAACACAGAAGTTCAAAGATTCCAGGTTAAGAACCCCTGTACTAAATTAGTCAGGACAATTAGATGGCAGATGGTGTATTGGGCCTGGCATCAGAATGCCTTATGCCTCAGTCACTTAATGTCTAGGCAAGTCACTATCTGCCTCAGTTTCCTAACCTGTAAAAATAAGGATAATAATTACACCTACAGTTCAGGCTTGGTATGAAGGTAAAATTATATTTTTAAAAGAACTATGTAAACCCTAAAATATTATATAAATGCTAGCTATCATTAATCATGAATTAAGCAAACAGTAAAATAAGTAGGGATATCTGGACACACCTCAATTTTGTAGTTTAAAACTACCTACTCCTACCCATACCTTACTTAGTAAGTTTACTTTCTGAGAACATCTGCAAGTTTCTTTGGATTGAAATAAACATCTTGCTCCCAGAAGAGGATACTGAAGCAACTGTTAATATTAATTTTGCAAATCCTGATTCCTTGTTTATTATTATTATCATTATTATTTTCACATTGGCTTATAAGCTCCCACTACAATCACAGCAAGATTAAGTGAGGACTAGAGACAGAATTCTAAAGACCAAAATACCAGACAGTCAAATCTTTAATTCTGGGAGATTTTGCCCGAGCTCATTTAGCTTCTTTGACTCCTATCTTGAAATTTCATTCCTGAATAAGGGCCAAAAAGAGCTACATTTTCTGAAAGCTACAGAGTCTCGCTTTGTGTCTCTGGAGGTCCTTCTTCCTGGAGTGCAAACACACCTTCACAAACTCTGAAATGAGGCACCCAAAGGGCCTCAGAGCTTTGACCTGGAAATCCAGGCCTGATTCTGCAGCTCATATATAACACTCACTCAAGTCAATGGGAACTGAGCACATAAGGGCTTTGGGATTTGGCCTGAAATGTATAGAATATCCCATCAATAGTGCACGCTTGATCTTCATCAGCCATCTAGGTTTTCCCAGGCAAATGGAAGCTGTCTATCTAATTTTTGCCCTTAAAATATCAAATGCATATACATCTCCCCAACTCTTTCCCTTGTGAACTCTATGCTAAAACAAATGTGAGTAATAATATATTCTCCCTTCAGGAAATTCAGTTGTATCCTGGCTAAAAGGCTGAACTTTGTAGGAAACATGTAGATTATTGCTTTTTATCTATACTTTTCATGTATATGTTTTATCTTGTGGATTTTTCAAATGGAAATGGATTTTAAGCTGTCAGATGTTTCCAGTGGACAATAGTGGGGTCTAAAAATTTGCATATGTTATGAATCTGGGTCATTTGCCATGATAGACATGCTTTTGTAGACCTCATATGGCCTGGGTCAATCCATGATCCTTAATATGATTCTAGCATGTTTAGAATAACATATAAATTTGTAATAACCACAGCTTCATGACAGCCATAGATCACTGTAACCAAACTGATCATTATCATAGGTAGTAGTACCTTCTCAAGTCTATCCAGTTTTACCAATGCTGAGGAAGTATTTGAGGAGAGTGAAGGAGAATAGGGCAATAAGGCAAAATAGGGCAGGGGTGGGGAATTCTGCCTAATTCTGCCAAAAATTTGTCCAGAGTAACTCACAATATCACCAATCTCAGAATTGAAAGGGTCCTTCAAGGCTCACAAGTCCAGCTGTGACTACCTCAATCCATTTTCAAAATTCAAAGATCATAAGTAGACCTGGATGGAAGGGAAAATGAGAAAGATAAATTTCCTTCCTTCCTTCCTTCCTTCCTTCTTTCCTTCCTTCCTTCCTTCCTTCCTTCCTTTCTTCCTTCCTTCCTTCCTTCCTTCCTTCCTTCTTTTCTTCCTTCTTTCTTTCCTTCCTTTCTTGAAATGACACAACATGTCCCCAGTCCCACAAAAATGAAAAGAAGCCCATTACACATGCCAGTCTTCCAGAAAAAAAAGAAAAGTGAATCTGTAGAGGCACATCATGGGGTATGTGTGTGTCTGTATGGTGTGCACTCCTTCAAATAAGGGACACTTGCTAGGTTGATGCACTTGGGACATTAAAAATAGATAGGTGCATTTTCCACTTTCACAAGATGCGTCCCCATGGGATTGGCAAAACTGGCATCTCATGAAAAAAGCAGCAGGGTTAAGGCTGTTGATGGTGCCCACTGAGGGAAGACTTCACCTGCCGTTTGGGAAAGATATTGACTATGTAAAATGCAGAGAGACCAAAGGCACCCCATAAATCGTGCTCCATGTTTGCCAGGCCTGGCAGCGGTGCTGAGCTCAGAAAGAAGCTGCTGAGTGCATAAATTGCTTCTAAAATCTGGGTCTCACCTATTGCACAATGCCATTTCCTGACCAATTCGTCAATCCCAGCCTATTCCATTGTCCTTTTTTCTGAGACCTGATAGCGCTTCCGAAGGGAGCCAGCCACGCATTTCCCATTCATCATGAAATAATGCAACATTTCATACATTTATAACAGTGGACATTACAACTGCACTATTAACTAAAAAACTTTCATTTATCTGAAGTTTTCCTTTATCTTTACCAAACAGATACCCAATATGACTGAGGATTTAATACCCTAAAGTTTAAGACCGGTTTGTAAACACAGTCCCTAGTGTCTGCTATTGATCTTTTGCTATTTTAATGCATTTTTACTGACCGACATGTCCTGTGGTAAAGAATATTGCCTAAATTAGTTATCTGATTGGTTCTTTTGATTAATGATGGGCCTGTGCTTCATTACACATGACAGCATGATCAGAATAATCACCACAGCTATACAAGCCCTGCCTGGCATTTTTTATTTCTTCATTTTTAAAGTTCATTTATAAAATTATTTAATGTATACGTCCTAAGTTGTAATTTATTTACATGACACTTTTTTCGATGGGAACTGTTGTACTGTGTCACAAATGGCTAAGAAAACAAGGTAAACTAGATGTACAGATCAATGTCTCCTGGCTCAAGGGGGAAAACACATCATCAAGATTCAGGAGCTGACCTTGTACCAAAGTCCAACTTGTCACAGAACAAACACTGAGGTACCCGACAAATCACCAGGAACAGCAGGATATGTTCATAGGCAATCTCTTCGTCATCTTCTCTCCGGACTGAAATTTGAGCCTTTCCATTTTTCCACCCCTGGGTTTGTTGTCCACAGTGCCTGACACCAAGAGTTGGATCTAGCTTCATTAGTTCCAACTTCTAGACTGACCATGTGGGTTCCTTGTTGATATGGTTCTGTCTGGTTTGGGAATCCAGTAGAATGTTGCTATAGACAAGCCTCATTAATGGTAACCAATTAAAATAGACTAATCTGAATTAGTGATATGTCTAGATTTGAAACTTTAGGGAAAAAATGATGTTTTATCATTTTAGAGACATTCAGTGATCAGAATTAGAATAATCAAGTGTTTTCCAGACCACATCTTTGAGGAAAATTCTTGAGTGATTATATTAGATTATTTTACAGTTAGCATGTCAGTTGTAAACAGGTGATAATGGTTGAGTAAAAATAGAACTAGCCTTCAAGTCAAGATGATATAGATTCAAATCCTCCCTCTTGTACATGCTAAGTGGATGACCAATGTCTCAATGATCCAGACAATTTTCAAAGACTTCATATGGACTATCAGGGGTTGATCTGGATTACTGTAGTTTCTGCACCAATTAAACCACAAGTCTAGGCCTCTCCTCCCCCCAAAATCAATTACTTGTTAATGATCATGAATTTTGAGCTAGACTGCTTCTCAGAGGGTGACCCCCTTGTTTTACAGGTGGGGAAATCAAGCTAAGTTCCCTTCTAGTAAATGTTCCTGAAGTATCTGAGAATTCCTTTGTAACCTAAATTGTTAGAGTTGTCCTTTCCATTGAGAGGTTAAATGGCTTGTCCATAGCCACAGAAAGGGGGGTGTGTGTATGTGTGTATGTGTGTGTGTGTGTGTGGAGAAAAGGAGGGAAAAGGAGGGAGAAGGGGGGAAGAGAAAAAGAGACAAAGACAGAGAGAGACACATAGGGAGAGACAGAATAAGAGACAGAGAGACAGAGAGAGGAAGAGAGAGACAAAATAGAGACAAACAGACAAGGAGAGGCAGAAAGAAATACACACACACACATATATATACATACACATACATACATATATATATATATATATATACAGAGAGAGAGACAGAGAGAGAGAGAGACAGAGACAGAGAGAGAGGGAGAGAGAGACAGAGAGAGACCAAGACCAAGACAGAGAGAGAGAAAGAGAGACACAGAGAGAGAGAGACAGGGACAGAAACAGAAACAAAGAGAAAGATAGAGAGAGACAGAGACAGAGATAGAGGTAAAGGGAGTTATAGATATTTGATTTTAAGTTAGGAGTTCTCAAGTATTATAAGTATTATAAACAATCCTTCCTCCCCCACTGTATCACCAAAGAAATATGGAAAAACATGGTAAACATCAGCCCAGCTGTTTTTTGAATTATGACAAACTGTGAATTAGGGGAGTCTGGATTCGTGAAGGTTGAATGTATTACCAAACTGAGTTATTGCGGATCCTATGGGATTTGACGAAGAACACCCGTTCTCAACCTGATAGAAGCTTTCCGACAAGTCCCAACAATTCCAAGGCAACTTGATTAACCTCCAATGGCCCCCAAGAAAAGCATTAATTGGTCTAAATCAGACAAGCCCAGAGTTGTCCTGAACTTTGCTACCGTGAGGATGAGAGGCAGGTTGGTTCTGCCTGCTTTCCTGTGTAGAACAGAAGTCTTATGGGTCGGTCTCTTTTCTCCTTCCTTATACAGGGGCCTTTCCAATCCTATCTCTGTCCCTCCAAAGTTTCTGATTGCTTTTTAGTAGGTAATCTGGGGAACGATTGATCTGTTTGAATTATAAGGGCACGTAAACCACCTCATGTCACAGTGATGAATGATTCAAAATTTCAAAAAGCAATCCAACATTTAACGATGGAAAAATGTTTAAATGGTGTCAGGCACTGAGTAAGTGGCAGCTTTCTTTTCCCTTCTTCAGCCTCCTCTGCCAGCCTGTTTACACGATGTTGACAGATATTTTAGCATTTGCCAGGGAAATAATTTGAAGAGGCTGGCTGTTTGCCATAGACTAGTTCGACTTTTGCAGAAAGTCAGATGTATTCTATTATTGGTATTAGATGGCTATGCAATAAAAGACAGACATTGTACACCTGGACGAAAGGGCACTCTCTTTTTGCAAGATGCACTTCCATCACTTGCTGGCAGTTTCCCATCTTGTTAGGACCAGCTGTCTCTTTACCTAGTACATTCTAAGAAACCTTTCCTATCAGGCCAGATTTTAGAACTCTACTGCTTTGTGTTGTTGGAATTTATTTTTTGCAATACTTATAAACTATTGGCACCTGAGTGGTATAGCCATGTTAAAACATACACACACACACACACACACACACACACACACACATACATACATACACACACATCCCACATGAAATATTTAAAAAGTTCAGCCTTCTCTATTCTACCTGAATTGCAAAGTAAGTGGGAAAGCAAAAACATCAGCTCCTGAGTGAAAGCACTTACTATAAAATAAAGTGATTTTTTTCCCCTGGACTTAATTAATGTTGTAAATAATGCCTCCTAACTTCTGCATAATGATTTGCTCTGTTATGCTATTAAAAAGTTCCGTTACGTCAATTCACACAAGCAGTAGGCACTGGTTTCAACATTAAATAGGACTTTGGTTAAAAGTGAAATGCAGGAGATGGTTTTTTTTAAGTGACTGTTGCTTTGCAATGCTTTCTGTAGCATAAGATAAGCCAGCAAGTAAGATTATGTTGAATATGCAAGTTATATGTTAATATGATTAAATGACTAGTGGATTGCCCAACATAATCAATTGAAATATTCAACAACTTTGTGTTGAAATTGGAAAAAATTATTACCTTGAGGCTGCCAAGCCCATCATGCAGCTTTGCATTTGCAATAATATGTCTTTACTTAGCATTTAAAACATATTTTTGACTTTAATAAAGCATGATTAGTCTATTAAAGAGATACTCACTAGGAAGACTGAAAGACCCCAAATGATGGCAACTAGTTCCATCGGGGGATGCTAAAGGCTCACTGGAGGTGCTGAGATGCTTCTATTTGGTTTATAATATCAGGAGGGGTTGGGGGGTAGCTTTTTAGGGAAAAAAGAAAAAAAAAATTAGTTTCAAGCCATCCATGTTAATTTCTCATGGAATTATCTGCCTTCCCACTCAAAATACCATGGCATGATTTAGCCTCTTGATGTGTTTTACTTGTATTTTCAAACTCTGAGAGATGCCATCCCAGGGCAGTAGGATGTAAATGTGTCTCTACTCTCATTGAGCAAGCCCAGTTAAAGCAAATAAAATCAAAGAGGCATATTCCTTTTCGGTGGCTTTGCAAACTGTAAGTGATGGAAGAGAGGCGGTAGTCATTCCACAGGGCGTCTTCTTATTGACAACAGCAGAAGTAAAAATTAGAAAACAAATCCCCTTTTAAATAAAACAGGGTAAAAGACCTACATAGCTAGGAGGAAATGCTAATTGAAAATACCTTGCTAATGCTAGCAAGTCACAGGAAGGAAACATTAAGTTATTATTTTTAATAATGTTTACAAGTATATCCAGCTATTTCCAGCCAGTGAAAGATGTTAGCCTTGGCCAAACGTGGCAGATCTACTTTTCACTGAAGACGCTGCTCATCTTCTCTCTGATAGCGATCATTAATTTTATTTTTTAACCCAGTCTTCAAATGAAGACAGATGAGCAGGAGAGTTCTAAATGCAAGCTGCTTATGTTCAGAAAAATGGCTGCTCGATTACAGATCCCAGCATCTGCATGGAGGCCAGTCACTGTTTGGGAAGAAAATAAAAACAAACATTAGGTGAACAACAAAACAGGCCTTTGAACAGCTAATGGCAAAGGAGGGGAATTGGGAGGGGATTAGAGTTGGGGTGAAGGTGGGGGGAGAGGCCATGCAAACTGCTACAATGATCTGATTCATTCTGTAATTGCTATGGAGACTTACAGACACAATTATTGTTAATTGCTCTTGATAATTTTAACATTACATTTTAACATTTATTTCTCATTAACAACCTTCTTAGTGTTAGAGATCAAAATGCCTATTATATATCACAATGTTGGTAACATTGTGCCACATCTCTAAAAAATATTTTTTTCTCCAGGGCAATTCATCGGAGTTGTATTTTTAAGTCAAATGTCAATTAGCCAGATTTTTCTGATACACTTTCTCCCACTAAAATCATAAGTTTTGACTTGATTTGCTTCTAGGAACTGCAAGAAGCTTGGAAGATATCTTGATCTCAGGAATAATTCTGTGGAATTCCTCATGGGGTTTTGTAAAGCCTAAGCAGCCTGAAAATGAGGGACTTATATCTGATCAGAGTGGTACCCCCACTTGACCTCCGGGGCTTTGGTCTAAGGGTCAATGTCAAGTGGGAGATGCCCCTGCAGCTCAAATTGCTCAGCAAGATAGCCCTCCTAGATAGGAAGATACAGTCTCCTCCACCCCATCAAAAAAAAAAAAAAAAAAAAAAAAGCCTGACCACAACAGGAAAAAAGCAGAGGATTCAGAGTCAAAAGCCCAAGTTTCAATTCTCACACCAACATTCTCATTTGTGTGAGAGTGAGCTGGTAACTTATACCTATTTCAAAGACCATAAAACAATTTATATTCAAAGTAATTATTTCTTTAAAGCTCTCCTGCAAAGGTAATTGGGAAAGGTAGACAACTAAAGAAGGTGACAGAGTAGTGTTGTCAGAGAGAACAAGAAAAGAGGAAGAAGGACTAGGGTCATATTCTTTTTTGACATTACTATACTGAGTGTGGAAAAAATTTTTTTAACCAGGGCCCCTCTCCCAATTTATCAAGATTCCTAGATATGACTCTATTTGTGATTTCATTTGGTGATGGGGCACTAAATGAGTTTTTTTTTTTTTTGTGGGGAGAATATTACCATAAATCAGGACTTCAAAAGTAACCAATTAATGATCACTGTCAATTTCTCAGGAGAAAAAGAGTTAAAAATCTGTTTGTTGATTTCTTCTTCCACAAATCTCAGAAGAGTTTAGAAGTATAATCTCCCAAATAAGAAAACAGGTCTTCTATATAGATCATGTGAGATCACAGTCATGGAATGTGACTTCCAAGCCCAGGGTGAGACTAAATAAAATGTTAGTCAAGAGACCTGAATTCAAATCTTGATTTATATTTTTAAAAGTATGAAATAACCAAACCAAGAGTCCAATAAATAGAGATCTTAAATAATTCATTCTCAGAAAGAAAAAGAGACCAAGTTTAAAGGGACTATTTAAGTATTGAGTGGAATGGGAGAGCAATACAGAGATGCCTTATTTTTTTATATCCATCTAAGACTTTTTTCATATTTAAATGAAAATAATTATTATTTATGCTAAATAATTTTCAAAATTTAGAAAGTACTCTACTAAATAGCATACTTTTATGAGGAAAATCTAGTTCTAATACCTAAATCAGGGAAGGATAAATCTAAGAAGAGATAGTAGTAGTGTATACAATAGGAGGTTTGGAGGCAGGACGACTATAGCTTCCAGAGTTCAAATCTAGCATCAGACATTTATGACTCATGTGACCCTGGGAAAGTCACTTTAACCCAGTTTACCTTAATTTCCTCACATCTGAAATCAGTTGGAGAAGGAAATGGCAAACTATTCTAGTATCTTTGCCAAGAAAACTGCAAATCAAGAGTTGGACATGACTGAAATGACTGAAAAACATCAACAAAATTAAGAAAGGCAACTTTAGACCAATGTCATTACTGACTATTGATTCAAAATTTTTGGAATTCTAGGTTAACAATAAGACATTCTGAATATGTTCTGAGAATGTTAACATTTACATAACTGATAAAAACTAGGTGACATCTACAGTCTAGTAAAAAAGTATCTGAGACAGACATCAAACTCAACTTCATGACAAGGTTAGACATCCTAGCACTATATCAGATTTCGTCTGGATTCTTTAATTTTCCGAATACTCCCTCTTAATATGTTAATGCTATTATTATCCAAAAACGTTTTTCTTTTGGAATTTTCCTCAGAACTTTTAAAAACTTTTTCATAGCTTCTATAGAGGCAATTTTTTTATCCTCAGACAATGAATTTGATTTTTGGAAACAGACAAAAGGCTGTCAAACTTAAGTGTAAGAAATGAAGCAAACAATGATGCTGAAAAGATAGAATGGCCATATGCCTGTTCTATGGAGGTGTGCCTATAACACCCCAAATCTGATTTTCATACATGATTTGATTATTGTCTCTATAAATGGTTTCCAAAGATCAGCTACTGTCCCTTTGTCTCTGTAAAGTGTCTGCTCTCCCAATATTTTGAAGGACTAACTCTTTTGGATATGTAAATTCTGGTCTATGGGATAGACATTGAGTTCTATGGTTTTCTAGTCAAACTTCAGATCATAGATTTAGAAGACCTCATTTTATGTGTAAGAAAACTGAAGCCTAGAGAATTTAAGTTACATTTTCAAGATCATACAAGTAATAATAATCAGGGATGTGATTTTACTCTAGATCTAGTGACCCTAAGTTCAAGGTGATTCCCCTTAGTACCTTATCACATCTACATGCTTAAATTTATAAATTTGTGATGAAGATAAGGATGAGAATGATGATAAATATAATAACTAGAATTTATATGGTGCTTTCAACATTTGTGAAGTTCCTTACCAATAGCTCATTTTACCCTCATAACAACCTTGAGATATAGTTGCTATTATTATATATATCTATATGGAAACTAACATAAAAAGAAGGTAAGTGGTTTGCGTGGGGTCACATAGGTAAATGATTGCAGCCAAATTTGAACTCAGGGTTTGCTGACTTCAGGTCTAGAACTCTGTCCACTGTGCAACTTAGATGCTATGTAATAATTTCACACACATGTTTGCTAGGATTTGAATCCATTCAATAGATTAACTATACTTCCAGACACGACTGATTAGATGGATAGAGCATCAGCTCTGGAATCAGGTGAATTTGAGTTCAAATTTGGACTCAGATACTTAACATTTCTTAGCTGTGTGACTCTGAGCAATCACCTCATCACAATTTCCAAAAAACAGAAAAAGAAAAAAAAAAGGGGGGGAAAAACTCTAGAATAATGGAATAATAGGTATCATCTGGTTACCTGTTGAGAGAAAGGTATCAGGGAGAATTTTTAAAAAGAAATGTTAGGTTTTCTTTCTCTTTCATTTTCTCTGCCTTTATTTCTTTCTTTGATTCTACTTTTTTTTGGATGAAAAAGTTCAGGGAAAAGCTCCCTTACTCCTCAAAGATCTAGGAGTCTATGTTATTCCATACATGGGACATCCTGCACTTTAAGGGACAATGGCAATTTCTAGGACACTAAGCCAAGTGACACCATAGATTAAGTTCTGTGAGCCAGGAGTCAGGAAAACTTAGCTTCTTGATGTCAAAGCATCTGTTCAATGCTAGGCAAGTTATTTCACCCAATTTGCCTCAGTTTCTTCAATTATAAAATGAGCTGGAGGAGAAAATGGCACACTCCTTGCAGTATTTTTGCTAAGAAAATCTCAAATGGGGTCATGAAGAATCAGCTTCTTCTAAAGAACAGCATCCATAAATTTTTTGACTGTATTCTCAATTTTTTAGTACTCTGAGGCTTTCCCAATGCTTTTGAAATAATTGGAAGAAGAAGGTGTAAACATTTCAGAACTCTAATGCATAGGGAGTAATTTCCCTTTTTTTCTATCTTTTGCCAAATAAGTACCATAGTCTGTGAGGGGCTAACCTCGTTTGTCAGTGTGTTTATTATGGAATGAAGCCTAATAAACAACACTGGACATGATAGTTAAGAAATCTGAGTTGAAATTCTTCTTTCAGCACTTATAAACTGTGCCACCACGGACAATTCACTTAACTTTTTGGAATCTCACTTGGCTCACCTATAAAATAAATAAAAATCATCCTTAGATATCCTAACTCTCAGGGTTTTTGAAAGGGAAGCCTTCGGTAAACTTAAGAGGGCTGGATAAATGAGAACATTAGGGATTTCTTCCCTGTTTTATTTTGAAATGTAGAGGATGGGTTGGAGGAGTAGGGAAGGAGAGAAGAGAATAGTTCCTGCCTGGTTGGAGAGAGGATATTGCTTAGTGAGGCACATGGATAAATGGTTTCTAATTGAAAACAAGCATGTTTCTTGGGGAAGAAGGGGTAGGGCAGGGGGAGGGGCAGAGGATAAACTTTCGATCCATTAAAGTTTCCAGGGGCAGCAATTTTATAGCACTCTGTTCAGTGATTGCAGGACATTCCTTCCATTTTACAAGTGTAGAAATGATTGAAACAGAATAGCAAAAATTGGAGTAAAACAGGACTACTGAGATTAAACAGGTTGAGAGTTGTCTGGCAGCTCCAAATACAGCCGAGAAGTATAGCCCTAGAGTGCAGCAAATTTAATCTCTGAACAGGTTTATTGTTTTATCAGGTTTTTGTTTAAGAAGGGTTTCATTATATATAACATTGAGATAAATTTCAGTATAGCAGATTTATTCAACAGGTTTATTCTTTTAACAGGTCTCCCAGTATTTCACCATTTGGTACGTGGGGTCTTATTCATCAAATGAGTTTATGACTTAATCAGATATGAATTTTAAAAAGTTTTACTAATAATGCAGGATGGGTTGAGATTTATAGGCAATGCATTTATTCTATTAGGAATTTTATTTTTGAGTTCAGATCCACTGGAGAGGTAACACAAGTTAATTGCATGGTTTCCATGCAGTGATAAGATATGATAACTACATGCCATCCTACCCCATGAGGTATTTCCTGCATTTCAAACACCACGTGACCTGTGTTGTTATTGTATCTTTACTGAGTGCAGGCTTATTGTGATTTTTCTTTTGTGATTTTATTGTGATATTTCTATGGAATTTCTGGACCTTACTTTACCTGCTAAGGAATTTCCTAAGCCCTGAGGTTTGACTAGAGTCAAATCACTTTTGATTCAACCATTTAATGCAATTTTTTTTAGTTTTATTGATATATCTTCCTTTGACATCATAGTCATTTTCTTCCTTTCTTTTTTTTGCCTATTGAGTCCCTAACTCCATCAGTAAAGAAAAACTACTCAACAAAATTTACCAAGACCAGTTTTGGAAATATCCTGCACCCATAGTTCTCTAACTCTCAATCAAAAAGGAGATAAGTACATTTTCATTGTCTGTCTTCTGGAGTCAATCAAGATTGTCAATGAAAGTGCTTTGCTGTTTTAATTTTAGAAGTACAAAGTGACATTGCTATTATATTCTGATAATAGAATCATTCATTCTTCATATATTTGCTAAACACAATTCCTGGTAGAAAGTGGGTGCTTAAAAAATACTCAATAGACTGAGCAATCACTAGTGAAAGGTATTATGGGAGAAACAAAAGTGAATAAAGAAAAGGGGTGGTTATTACTTTTCATGGACTTTATCTGGTACAATTAGCTCATTTGGGTCCAACACTGAGTTGGGTTCTCATGTGGTTCAATTTGACTGTGCACAGAAACAATTGTGTTTTTCTCAAAGGCTGGTTGCTGGTATGAAATCTTTGCTGTATTATTTTCTATGATGTCATCAACGTGGGTATGCCCTCTAGAATAGCTTCTTGAGAACAGAGTATAATCAATTTTGAGGAAGCTAAGGGGAGAAAGGAACATGAAGGTTTTTTCCCTTCTAGGTTTGGATTTGAAATGTGATCATTTAAAGAAAAAAAATTGAGTCAATTAACATGTATTTTGTGCAAGACATTATGGCAGGTTCTGGGATCACAGAGCTATTAAAAGGGATCTTAGGAACTCTCTAATCCAATCTTTTCATTTTATAGATGAAGAAACTGAGGCCTAAAAGATAAATTGATTGGACTAAGTTATATATTTGGTATTCAACTTCAAGTCTTATGATTCCAAGTTGAGTGCTCTTCGATTTCCAAAGATAGATAGATCATTAAATCATTGAATTTGGGGGATTTAGAAAATCAGTAATCACTGTAAAAATTAGTATTGCTTTCTTAGGAAGAGAGAGAGCTTCCAGATTGGAATCCACACATATAAATATTTGTGTAATATATAACATATATATGCATATATATGTTATATATACACAAATATTTACACAATCTCTCTCTTTCTTCTCTCTCTCTTCTCTCTTCTCTCTCTCTCTCTCTCTCTCTCTCTCTCTCTCTCTCTCTCTCTCTCTCTCTCTCTCTCTCTCTCTCTCCCCTTTTACCTTCCTTCACCCCACCCTCCAAAACACTAAATTGTCTTAGGACAGAGAATGGTTCTCTTTTATCTTTGGATCTCTAACACCTTATCCAGTGCTTGATATGTAACAGGTTTTTAATAAATTCTGAATGAATGAATGATGCTAACATTCAATGTCTTGGTAGCAGCTCTCCTTCCAATTCACACAAATTAATAAAAGGATCCTACTAAAAGGTCTAATTAAATTCAGGAACTGATTAACAAAACTAAACTTTTTAAAAAGATGAATGACATTGATAAGTCTAGCCAACCTGATCAAGGAAAAGAGAAAGAAAAACCAAATTACCAAACTTAAAAATGTGTCAGGTACATTTGCAACACAGAGTAAATAAAAAGAATTATCAGAATCTACTATGCACAATTACACAACAGTAATACTGAGAATTCAAAGGAAATTGATGAGTATCTATAAAAATGTAAAATGTTCAAACCAACAGAACAAGAAATAGAAATCTTAAATAACCTGATCTCAGTAAAAAGAAATTGAACAAGCCATAAATGAATTGCCAAAGAAAAGAAAACCCAGACTAAATGTATTTACACATGAGTTCTATCAAACATTTAAAGCACAATTCATACCAGGACTATACAATTATTCTCAAAAATAGACAGGATATACTCTTTCAAACTCTTGTTGTAAGATGTATATGGTCCTTATAGCCAAACAGTGGAAGGACAAAGAAGGCTACAATTTATTTTGCACCTACATGTTGTTTGTGCATAGTTTGTTTGCATTTTGTCTTCCTAATCAGACTACAATCCCCTTGAGTATGTCCCCAGCACTTGACAGTGCTTGGAGCTTAGTGAGTTCTTAATAAATGTTGATTGACTTGTTAATTTCATTAATGAGTATTGATGCAAATATTTTTTAAAAAATTTTCACAAACAGAATACAGAACCATATACTGAAGTATAATTTACTATGGCCAAATTATATTCACATCAAGACTGCAAGAATGATTCAATGTTAGGGAAATAATTAGTGCAAGTAATCATATAAATTACAAAAGCACATGATTTTTTAAAAAATGGAACAATAAAGGTTTTTTAACAAAATGCCATAGTCTTTTACTTTAAAAAGTTTTAAAAAGGATTAAAAAATCCATGAAAACAAAAAGACCCTTCTTTAATATGTTGAAAAGTTTATATTTAAAATGAAGAGCTAGTATTATTTTCAGTGAAGAAACATTAGAAGTTTTCCTAATATAAAAAGGGATAAAGCAAGGATGTTTCTATTCCACTGGTATCAGATGTAGTTCTGGAAATATTAACTATAACATTAAGACAAAGGAAGAAAATCAAAACTATAAGCATTGGTTAAAGGGAGACAAAACTCCCTTTTGCGGGTGACATAACAATGTACTTAGAAAGTCCTTCATGATCAATGAAGAAACTAATCCATATGATTAATAGTGCCAGCAAATTAGCAAGACAAAAAATAAATCCACAAAATCATGTGAATTTTGCTATATATTATAAATATATAGCTATATTTTACATGCTATATATGTATGCTATATATTATAAATTAAAGCAAGAAAAACTGTAATAAAAATTTCATTCAAAAATTATAATAGGGTCAGCTAGGTAGCATAGTGGATAGAGTACCAGCCCTGAAGTCAGGAAGGTCTGAATTCAAATGTGATCTCAGACGCTTAATACTTCCTAACTGTGTGACTCTGGGCAAGTCACTTAATCCTAATTGCCTCAACAAAAAGAAAAGAAAAAAAAAATATATATATATATATATATATTAGAGTTAATCTTCTAAGACATATGCTAGATTTATATAAATACAACTAAAAACTCTTTAACATAAATGTTAAGAAATAAATAACTAAAAAAACTATTTACTGCTCATGGTTGGACCCTGCCAACATAATAATAATAATAACTAAAGTAATTTATAGATTTGTTGTTAAACTGACGCAATTATTGAAAGGATCTTTTTAAAACTATAGAAAATAATAACAAAATTTGTAAGAACAAAAGAGCTAGAATCTCAAAGGAAATAATGGGGGAAAAGTATGAATGAAGAAAGCATAACATTACTAGTTTCAAAGCATGTGATAAAATAACAGTCTTAGAAAATATTTGGTAGTATCTGAATAAGTGGGAAAATTTGTCAATGGAAAAGGCTAGATAAGCAAGACACTAGGACTTTAAAACAATAATGTCTGATAAGTGGATCTTCATAAATTATTGGTGAAAAGACTTTTTTTGACCAAAAGTGGTAGGGAAAAAAAAGAAAGCAGTATGGCAGATATATAGATCAACATCTTAAAGCATATGCCATAGTAAGCTCAAAATGGATATGTTACCTAAATATTTAGGAATATTATATATATATATATATATATATATATATATATATATATATACACATACATACATATGTATATACATATATATGGAGGGGGAGAGAGAGAGATTGAGAGAGAAAGAGAAAAGAGCGAGAGCGAGAACGAGAGCGAGCGAGCGAGAGAGAGAGAGAGAGAGAGAATAAGATGAAACATCTTTTGCAGGTATATATTGAGGAAAATTCCTTACTAACAAAAACTAGAAAAAAATTATATATATATATATATATATATATATAAAATATATTATACTGATTTCTACATAAATAAAGCCAATGTAGAAGAGGAATTGTAAAGTAGTAAAAATATTTATACCAAATGTTACCAAAAAAAAGAAGCCCTGATATACAAAACTTAGAGAGAATTGATAGAAATATATAAGACCAAGACATTCCTCAATGGATAGGTGATCTAAGTATATGAATAGTTAAAAAAAAAATTAGAGCCTCCAAATGACCTCATGAAAATATTCTAAATCATTAACAATAAGAGAAATGTAAATTAAAATGCCACTGAGGTTTCGTCTCAGGTAATCCAAAATAAAAGGAGAGAGAGAAAAAAAAGATGCCAACAGTCAATGATGAAACTGAGGGAAAGTAGGCAACTGGGGCATTATTGAAAAAGATTGCCCAACCATCCTAGAAGTCAAATTACAATAATATTTTTAAAAACCCAATTAAATAGCACATGCAACATCCCACTACTAAACATATACCTTAAGGAAACCAGACAGAAACAGATCTTTAACATATGCCAAAATATGTAAAGCAGCACTATTTGTGCTGATAAAGAACTGGAAACAAGTGAGTGCTTATTTATTAGGAAATAACTGAAAAATTTTGGTATCTGACTATAAAGCATATTATAATGTAGTAAAAATTATGAATATAAGGAATTCAGAAAAATATAGGATGGTTTATATCAACTAATATTATTGAAACAATTATTACAATAATGCAAATAAAAAGATCAATAAAAAGAAGTTGAACTTTTAGGAATAGGAGAAAAAATTAAACATGCAGAAAAGATTACAAGCAAATTCAAAAAATGTTATTTATAAGCAGTGCAGATAACATTGGACACTGGCTATTATAATTTTAAATTTAATACATACTTTAAAGAATGTGGTTGGAAGTTCATTGTTCATATATAATTCTCTTTTCTATTCTTTATATA
The DNA here is from genome assembly GCF_016432865.1 of Antechinus flavipes. Classification (NCBI taxonomy): domain Eukaryota; kingdom Metazoa; phylum Chordata; class Mammalia; order Dasyuromorphia; family Dasyuridae; genus Antechinus; species Antechinus flavipes. The sequence goes on along the minus strand of NC_067399.1, from coordinate 477,937,079 downwards.
TTAAAATGCTTGTATTTGTAAATATTTAAATTCCTAATAAAAATGTAAAATAATCTATAAAACAACAAGAAAAAAAGATTCTAAAGAAGAAAAAGTGAAAAATCCTTTCTTATATTAAAGAAGTGGGGGACTACTAGGATAAAATGTTGTATACATTGTCAGGCATGATCCCTGTATTAGATGTTTTTACCTAATTAAGATTCAATGTGGATGGAGTGGGTGGGAAATGAAAGTAAAAACATAAAGATGAAAATCATCATTAACATCTCTACCTAACTCTATAGCTATACATCCAAAAAATAAAACTCACAACATAACTCCCAAGAGAATGAAGATACCTTTCTCTAAGCAACCTTTCTACAAAGATGTTTAGAAATTGTCACATGGAGCCATACCAGTGAGGGCTCGGAAAACAAATATTTTCACCTGCAGTTCTGATCGCTTTCCACCAGCAGCCCTAGAATGGCTCCGCCTGCTGCTTGGGGCTGATTTAAGCATGAAGTGTATTTCATTGCTTCCTAATATGTTTTCTTTTGTTTTCATGCACAAGTTACAGCTAGCATCTTCAAGGGTTATTTCCAGCTATGATTCCATAACTCCCAATCTTTTTTTAGATGTTCTTTTCATCCAAGGTAAAGAGGAAACAGGTGATATATTTTTCCCTTAGAGATATGTCAGACTAAGGATCTCCTTTACCTCTGATTATTCCACTTTGCCATGTCTGTTGTCACTTCTTTTCTACCAAAGCTTGGCTAGGGAGCAGGAAATGCAATCACATTTCCTAACACATCCCAATCTATGACAACAGGTATAAACACCCTCATTATGCACCTATTGCCTCACTCTTCCAATTAGTGAATTCTACCCATGGTAACACTTCCCACTATCAGAGAAACTGATGTTTCCCCATATCCTCCTAATCACTGCTCAAGTCTGAAAAAATTTTGATCAACTGCATAGGACTCTTTAAATTATCATGGACTAGTGCCTAGATTGAACGGAGTTGAATGGGATAAGTTACTCCCCCATAACATAATTCCCAGGACAATGGGGAAAAAAGTTTAAAAGTCCTATGTACTGGCTATATTTCTGCCCCAGTCAAAAAACTCATAGCACTAACAAATTATTCTAGATACTATGTATACTTAATATAATAATGTATCTGTGATTTTTTTATACTGCTACTTATGCTAAAGGTATAGTTTGTAATGTATCAATATCCTCTTATCCTATGCAATTCCTTCATGAGTTGCTTTTTTGCCCCTTGGGTAAGCCACAACTATAATTTTTCAAAAACTTCAGTAGTCCATGATTCAGAGACTTTTTTTTTCCTGAAAGGGGAAAGTAGAACTGTTATTTCCTAGGTATAGAAAATTATGTTTATCAATACAGACAACTATTTTGCAATTTATAGTCTTAGAGAGTCACCTGGAGGCTCTGAGAGATCACAAATCAATATGTGTCAGAAACTAGATTTGACCTATTAGAATGTTTGCTTCTTGAGGGCTAGTTTGCTTTTGTCTTTATATACTTCTCCAGAAGGCTTTGCCTGGTTCTTCTAACTTTAGAGGAACCCCTTTCCAAATACCATGATTAACCCTGTATAAATCTTCTATATACCTATTTATTACATGTTATCTATCTCCCTTATTAGAATGTGTACTCCTTGAGGACAAGGAATGATTTTTATTTTGATTTTTCTTTGTATTCTCAGTGCTAAATATAGTTCTTAGTACTTATTACTGAGTAATAAATGTTATTGACTGGTTCATTATACTAGTCTCTTTGGAGTAAAAGACATATCTTTTGGAGATATGTGGAGATATATGGAGACATAGCTATATATGATTACATATAGTGAATAGTATATAATATACCACTATATGCAAAGTTCTTGTACAATAAACAGAGATGCAATAATTCCTATACATATTCTTTTGGGTACTATACTCCCCAAGATATATATACATATATATTCCCCAAGGGGTGCCTTGAGCTACATGGTTGAGATCTTCACTCATTACCTAACTACCTACCTCTATAGCTATAGAGAATATGAAGCATTAACTCAGTCACTGTGTATATGGTGCAAATACTTCTACTGACTTGCCACCACTTGAGAATTATCTTTTCTGAATCTAAGTTCTGGAACTGTAAACATTTATTTCCTAAATGTAAACACCTCCAGAAGGAAGGTACTGCACTGATGTCAGCTTTGTGCTTTGGATTGTTGGATGAAGTTATGACAATTGAAACAACAACAAACCAACAGTTTGGATTCTGGGAAGGTACTAGCCCATTCAGATTTGCACCAGACACTGATTTTTCCACCTACTCACTAGCAGCTAGAAGAGGCAGCAGTAGTTTGCAAAGGCTGTAGACTTTCATTTTTCAATTTTTAGAATAAAAATTAAACTTTATAATAGAAATCAGCTATCAAGACTATTTTCTGTCCTGATATGTGCATCTCTAACTCCCTAAAGTCTCTAGTAAAGAAGGAGTGGGCAGAAGAGTGACTGCCTCAGGATTTAGCTTATTTTTGCTGATCAGGAAAAGATTTCTCTGTCAGAAAGTTGTCTTGGTGGCCTCTCTGTATTCCCTACTCCTATACTCAGATTTATTCAGAATCCATACCTGGGCTGTAATAATTAGATTCTTTTCTAACAATAGCCACTCAATTATATGTGGTAGAGGGGATTTTTCAAGGAATGCTTGACTTTTCTGTATTCTCATTCTCCTTGTGGAGAAGTAGCAACATGTAGTAGACTGAAAGCTGATCTTGGAATTAAGAAAACCTTGATTCAAGTACTGTCTCTGGCATCAATTGGGCAAGTCATTTAATCTCTTGGTGTCCCAGGCAACCCTCTAAGTCTATGAGGAGAGGAGGTGCTGACCTTCATTGACAGAAGAAGGAAGGGTGGGTAGGTAATGCAGTAGATTGAGTACCTACCCTTCAATCAGGAGGAGCTGAGTTCAAATTCAGCCTCAGACACTTACTAGATTGTGTGACTCTGGGCAAATCATTTAACCCCAATTGCTTCAAAAGAAAAAGGAAAAAAAAAAAAAAACAAGGAGAGAGTTGCTTGCTGAGAGCAACTATCTTGATGAAATTGCAATTTATGCTAAATAAAAATTTCTTAATCATCTGATAACACATTTTTCCATAGGACCAAAGTTTATTAAACCAAAAGCTATCAAAAAGATGGGAGAAATCTCTAACACACTTATTGGCATGAGATACTTATCTAGAAAGATCTAGATCAGCAGAACAATAGATTGAATCTAAGAAGATTAAGTTTAATAGAGAAAAATGTCAGGTTCTACCACAGGCTCCAAAATATGAACCAAGAGGTTGTAATGTATTATGTTGTCTTTGTGGCATCCTGACTACTTATTAAATCTATAGTTATCACAAAACTAGGAGAGATCTCTAACACATCTAACACATAGAGAAACATATGAAGTTCTACCACACGGTCCAAAATAAGAACTTCACAGATACACGTTGGGGAATTATAGGAGATATAAAAGTTGTAAGAAAAGATCTGGGAATTGTATTGGACTGCTTGTTTCATATGGCAAACAATAATACATACCCCCCCCAAAGACTAATGCTGATCTTATAGTATACTATCTGTATTAAGTGACATAGCATTAAGAACAAGGAGGTTAGCATCACACCATATTCTGGTCAAAAATAATATCTAAAAATCTGCTATTCTCTGAGAAGGCACATTTCACATTTAAAGGATTCTAATTTCCCCTTGCTATTAGGAGAAACTTTCTAACAGATTGTAATTGTCCAAATGTGAAATGGGATGTCTTTCAGAGTGATAGATTACTAGAGTTGTGGGCTTGCATTCAGAGAAACCTGGATTCAAATCCTAACTCAGATGTTTATTAGCCTAATAACCCCTGTCCCAAATTCAATGGCATGGGATTCTCTCCTTTTTGATGGATATGAAGATTCTATCCTGTGTTATGGGCAGGGTGGAATTGGCAAGAAGTAAAAACTTTGGTTCTCAGTTGATTAGTGTCCCTTGGGTATTCTTCAAATGGGAGTCTCTCTTTGGGACTCTCCATGCAAAAACCTTCTTTGAGTGTCAAATTGGTTTTCAGCTTCAAAATAGAAGATGGAAAAAACTAAGCTCACCTGAGTTTGCTGAAGAAAAAAGATTCTGAGAAGATAGTAATAGCTCAATCAAAAGAGAGGAGCTGGATCTCATCCATGGAAAACTCCCCCAAATCTCTAGTGTAGTAAATTGGGAATAGTAACACAATGGAGACTACCAGATCCTCTTATGTCTTCCTAGAGACATTTCCTTCAGCAAACTGAATTTGGGTTTTTTTTTTCCATCTTCTTTCTCAATTCTGAATACAAACTTAACATTCAGAAAAGATTCTGGCTTAGAGAGTCCCAAAGGGGAAATCATATTTGAAGAGTCCCTAAATGAGGGACTGGCCAAAAACTGAAACTCCTCCCTCTTGCCAACTACATCCTGCCCCTCATAGAGAGCAGGACCTTTATCTCCACCAATAAAGAGAGAATTCCATTCCAATGGATGTTGGGACAAGGGTTATATTAGTTATGTCACTCTGGGCAAATTGCTTAACCTTTATGGGCCTCAGTTCTTCAAATGAGGAACTGAACTTGGCATAAATAAGTACTTAAGAAATGCTTCTTCTTTTAGTCATTCATCCATTCATCTGTAAAACAAACAAACAAACAAATGAGGGTATTGAATTAGATGATCTTTAAGAGCTCCTCCCTTTCTAAATTTATGACCCTATGATCCTTCTCGCTAGAGTTCTTCTAGCAAAGTTAGGATAACTATTTATTGAGGAAATTATGGAGGAGATTCCTGCACAGGTACAGGTTAATCAGAATGGTTTCCGGGTTCTTTTCCACCATTTGGATTTTGGAATTTTGTTCTGTAAAGTGATACATAGTCTACTTTATTTCTTAATTCCCTTGTTTAAGATTACTTTCCATTGGACTCCCCCCCCCAACTTATTGATTGACTTTGATGATTTTTCTCTTCTTTTGTTTTCTTTCTTTTTAAAAATACTTTCTTCATGAGAGATGACTCTCTGGGAGTGAGCAGTAGGCCTATCAAGTGAAATCTAGATGATATAAAAATAAAAGATATCAAAAATATGTATTTGTTTTTTTAAAAAAAGTGAAGAAATGAAAGAACAAGGGAGCAAAGCAATCAAGTATGGAGTAGAGAATGAGCATTATTTATATATTTAACTAGAGGTTTAAATCTGGATAGTAAGTTTTTCCTAAAAAAAAGAATAATACAGATAATAACAGTTAATACTTGGGTCATTACTTAAAGATAGAAATATAAAATTTAGAACTAAAAGGGACCTTCAAGATCATCTAAGCTCAACTCTTTCATTTTTCAAAAAAAGAAGCTAAGGAGCAAAGAAACAAGCCTGTAATGAATGAAAATAAGCGGGAGTGAAGGCATGAACAATTATAATGGCAAAGAACAGGTTTGGAGGAATTGGGGGAATAGAAATCATGGGCCATACAATTCTTCATTTAATTATATTCTATCATCTACTGCTCACCACTGTTTCTTGTATATTTCTTTCTATGTCATCTTTCTATGTCATTTATATCATCTATCTGTCCTATAAGACCTGGCACAAGTCTGGGCCCAGTGTTGATAGTCAATAAAGACTTGCCAATTGAGTGAAGGATTGTACAAAACTGAATCCTTGGACTCATCAGTGCTTTGTGTCAGTGCTTTGCTTGAGGATAGCAGCTTTTTATTGGACAATAAGACTGCCATTTCTTTTATGGAATGAACACTATAAGGATGTGGTATGGGGCATATGTCCTGAGTTTTTCTTAGGATGAATTTCCAAAGGTTATCTATGGTTGCTTTTTATATTATAAGATATGGAGGGAACAGCCTATCTGAAATACTCTGAAAAACTCAAATCTATAATATAGCCTATGTCTTAAGGGGTGGGGAGAGAGAAAAATTTCAGCTTTATTCCAGCCTTTGTGACATGCATCTCAGGTCTGCATTTACCCCCAAAGACCATTAGTTCCTTCTTTCCAGCACCCTGGTTTTATATATTACAGAATACATATGTGTATATGGCTTTTTCTTCCTCTACACCCCTTTCACCCCCCAAAACAGTAGAAAAATAAATAGCCATATAAAAGAGGTGAACATTACAGACAACAAAAAACTGCCTGGATCCATGCAGTGCTTCCCCCAAAGAGCCATTCCAGTCTATTAGGCGCATAATGCATGTTTTAAAAAAGTACCCGTTGTAAATACATATTTGTTTAGATGGACTGCAGCATAGCAGAGGATCTCCTGGGGAGAGGGGAGATATTTTACAACCTGCCAAAAAATATTTTGTAAAAAGTAAAATAGGACAAACAAAAAGCAACAGAAAACCCCCTTGAAGCTGAATGCCAGCGCAGTCCCTGGACGGCTCTTTACCTGTTGGCTTGACATCTCGACACCCCAACCTCAAAGGTAGAAGCGTCGGCCACATGTCTTTTCAATGTCCAGGAACCAGTCATGCTAAACCTAGAAGATGAGGTGAGAAGATGGGGGGAAACTTGGAAACAAGACTGATGCTCTGGGCAGCATCCTCAGGGCCTCAGGAGATTGTACCGTCTCGTCTCGCCTGGCCAAGTGGAATCTGCCTCTCCTTGCTATGGTAACCAGGTACGGATGCCAGGTGGCCCCAGCTCATCTGGGGCTGCCTCCAGCAAGTTCCCACCATGGAATCATGCCTGGCTCACTCTCTTTGGGTCCTGCCGTTTGGTTTAGAATCTATTTGTTTTTCAGACATTTATAGCGACCATTCTCACAGGGCGCTGTGTTTCTGAATGGTTCCAGTACATTCTATAGCCAACATTTTTAATGCCTTGCATTGGCAATTCACAGGAAAAGAAGCAGCAGTCAATCAGTTGACAATATTTTACAAAAAATGGAAAAGCTAAGGGAACAGAAAGGGGAAGCTGGGTCAAGCCTCTGGAAGCTGAGACCATACTCAGGTTCACTGAAGCCCCTTTTCCAGTTCCCCTTCCTAGCTATGTGCTTGTAGCTATGAATTAAAATAATATGTTGCATTTGGAATTTTACAGAATCCCTTGAGGTTCATGGAGACTTTCTTAAGCCAGGGCAGTAAATCACTCTCTTTCCAGAAAAGGAGAAGCATAATATCAAGGAATAAAAGATATTCTAGATAGGGGTAATGACTCTGCAAATCCTGAGGTCTACAGAAACCAAGGGTAAGCACTAGCTATAGATACTGTGGCTCCAATTTTGGACCAAGAGCTTCCTGCTCCCAATACTACTGACTGGCATTTTTTTCTGCCTAGCTCCTTTTGCTTTAATTTTCCTAAAAAAAAAAAAAGAATAATGCAAATAATAATAACAGTTAATACTTGGGTCATTACTTAAAGATAGAATTATAAAATTTAGAACTAAAAGGGACCTTCAAGATCATCTAAGCTCAACTCTATCATTTTTCAAAAAAAAAAAGAAGCTGAGGAGCAAAGAATCAAGGCAGTTAACCAAACTCATATAATGAGTAAATAGCAGAGCTATTCTCTGAACTTAAGTTCATTGATCTCAAACCACCAGTATTTCTATGTCATATGTAATGCTTTCTGTAAATTGTCTTTTATCAATATTCTCTGAAGATCCACATCATGGATGACATTTTATCTAGAGGTGGAAGGCCAAGAAGAATGGTAAGATGGAAAGAGTACCATAGTAGGCACAAGGCCACATTTGACAAAATTACAAAGTGAATGAAATATATCTTTGTTGATTCCATTCTCAAAGAATCACAAATTTTGAGATTTGTAAACTACTTCAATGGTCATCTAATCCAACCCATACAAGAAAGGAATCACCCAATAAGAAATTATATGATCTCTAATTTATGACCTCCTTTGAGAGGGAACCTGTTATCCTGAGACAGCATAGTCTACTTTGGACAGCTCTGAGTTAGGAAGTTGTTGCTGTTGTTTTTTTTCCTTAACATCAAAACTAATTTGCTTTTTTTAAAAAATTCCACCTATTATTGCTGATTTAGCCAAGTAAAAAACTTTAGTCTCCTTTTCATATGACAATCCTTCAAAGACCTGAAGACAACAATTATATTTCCCCCGTACTTCTTCAGATTAAATATGCTCAAATACTTCACCTGATTTTTATGTGACATGGACTCAATTGAGATCCTTCACAATTCTCATTGTCCTTATCTGAACAATCTCTAACTTATCAATAACATTTATAAGACATGGCTCCCATAACTAAACACAATACTCCAGATGATGCTCAACAAGGAAAGAGTATCATGGAACTATTCGTTATCTGTTAATTACTGGAATCTCTGCACCTTTAAATATGTCCCAAGACCACACTAAATTATTTTTTTTACCATTACACACTGATGAGTCACATTGAGGTTGTATTAAACTAAAATTTCAAATGTATTTTAGAACAACTGCTTTTAATCCATGAATTTCCCATCTTATAGTTAGGAAATTGAATTTTGCACCCAACTTCACACTTACCCCTATTGAATTTTATCTTGTTTGAGTTGGTCTGATTCTCTAGCCTATAAAAATCCTTTAGGGTCCTGACTTTGTCATTCACTGTTTGAGCTGTCCATCCCAGCTTTTTGTCTTCTCCATTTTCTTTATTATTTCCTCAACTCATCATCCTTTCCTCCAATGTATCCCGAGTTCTTATGGTACTTTAAGCTCATCTAAAGATAGCCATCCAATTAAGTTCATTAAATCTTATGGTTTAAGCAATTCAATGTGTATCTCCCATAGAACAACTTTCTATTTGAAGATAGAAAATGAGTGAAAGGCAAAAGAAAGATAATTTAATATGAAATTTCAAAGAAGATAATTATATATTTGGGCAGAAGTGGATTTCTGATATTCCCCAAATCACACTATAGTTGACTGGTATTATCCCTTGACTAAAAAGTAGATCTGCACAGAGAATATGTGATTTCTGCTCACCAAATGTTGTCAGTCAATCTAGTGGTGATCATCTCTCTTTACAAGTTCATATAGCTTGAATTAGATATGATTCACCCTTCCATTTTTGTCCTCTGTGATGCCAGGAAATCTCTTCCCTATTTACTAGCCTCTTCCATTGTGGAAAATCAAAAAAAGGTTGTAAAAAAGTATCTACCATGTCACTTGTGATAAGTGCCTCTTTGTAATATAATTGCTGGTATACATATGCTATTGATTGTCCCATTAGACTGTAATTCCTATAGAGACTTGGACTTTGTCATGTATATCCTTATGTCCCCCACAGTGGCTGGTATTTATGCTTCTAATATATCTGTTACTTAATAAAAATTAGCTGAATAAATGAATGAAATTGGCCATCATTATCCAGGCACAGGTGGCACCATATGCTGTGGCTCGGGCTCATTTTGGCTAAGGTACTTTCTTTAATATTTCTCTCAGACTCAACACTCTTTCACTTTTAGATTTCCATTTTTTCTCTTCTCATGTTTTCCAAAGGAGTTAGTAGCTCAAGCTATTTAACCACATTGTTCCTGGTCTTTTCACTCTGCATACTGACATTCTTCATTGGTGTGTCTGAGTGCCACATGTTCCAGATGTTCAAGACCTCCTCCATAGGTCTAAGACTATTCTTTACTTAATTACATCCACCCAAGCAAGCCTTGCGCACATCCGGCACATTGGGACTGAAAGTGGTTTTGGCCATCGGCTGCTGACTTTCTCTTGGAGTATTTGCCAACATGTGCAAATAGTTGTTCAGGGTGTCTGGTTCCAGGTTTGTTTGTCATGGATTGGTCATTTACAAAACAGACCAGAGCCCAACAACCTACCACTATAGTGTGACGGGGTTTCAGAATGTGAAACAAGGAGAAGAAAAGGATTTTTTAGCAAATGATTTAATGATCAACCAATCACAAGTGTTTATTCACCATCTTTGTATGAAATCCTGTCCTTGAGGATCGTAGAATCCAGTTAAAGAAACTGTATTTCCCTTACACCATGTGTACATTTAGGGTCATATTGATTTGGATGATTGATTTAGAACTGGAAAGAACATTAGATGCCTTCTAGTCCAACCCAAGCATTTTCCAAATGATAAAACTGAAAGTCAGAGAGGTTAGGTAACCTTTCCAAAGAAGCACACTCAGGACCTTATAGTCATTTTTAAAGTTAGTTTGTTTTGGTATTTAAAATTAACTGCAACAGGAATTTACAACAGAAGGAGATTAGTAATACCAAATGTTACTCTATTGTTTGATCGAGAAGAGTTATTTCTTGTTTTCTGTATTATGAAAAAATAAGAAGGAAAAATAAAGTTAGATAAAATAGGGGGAGGGAAAGTCAACAGTGAGATTTTAATCTGTCTTCATACATGAGAACCCATCCTGCTTTCTGAAATAAACAGCCATCACCCCATGGTCCCCTCCTCCCCACCCTCTGGCAAACACTGATTAATTCTTCTCCTAATGTCTGATTGCTCTCAATAGATGATTTTCACCCTATGGGTCAAAATGAGAGTGGCGCGTCTTTATTTTTCTCTGTTTCCCTATCATATCTACAACTCATGATTAGAAATGGAGAAAAGCACTTCTAAGTTTATTTTTAATGCCTGGTGTTCATTCTCTGAATTTAAATTGACCATGTGGTCATTTGTTTCTTTAATAAGCTACCCCTCTGCCCTGAATGCCACACCATTATAATGGCTTTCTTGCTGCCCAGGCTAATGGTGTTTTCTCATGATCAATGATGCTGAAGTCCACACTGAATTTGACTTTCTCTTTTCTAGACAGTCAGTTTTCAATGACCTCAACCTCCCACTGTTTTACACATTCAGACAATTAAAGCCTTGTTGTCCATGATTCTGGCATTCTTATGTAGAAAAGGAGTCAGAAATCAGGGATGCAAAGCACCTAAGCCCTAATTTTCCCTGGTTGAGGAGATAACTTCTACTCACTAAGTCAGGTGAATCCCTATTAATGACAAATCACTGAATGGCACTCCTTGGGGTAAGATTAGACATCAAATATGCTAGATGATTAGTGTGATGGGATGTAAACAGATAATACAGGATAGTGAGGGATGGGGTATATGGGATGGGTGAAGGGATGGGATTCAATGAAATAAGACATGGTGAGACAGCTACCAATTCCTGCTATTTTTAAATTTTCAGTTGTAAAAGTGCAGACCACCAGAGGAATGCAATGTTTTTTGTAGGGGTAGGCCACATTATAGAATTTAATCCAGTTATACTTGGCTTAACAATGTGGTCTAATAGAAAAGGTGCTAATGTTGGATTTAGAAAACCTTGCTTCTCACATATTACTAGTTTTGTGATTCATATTTAAATATTTTAAACAAACAAATTTACATGTAATTGTTTATTCATGTTATGTATCTTATTTAATGTATTTATATATGAGTTTATATATAAATATGAATACAGATTCAAGATGTGATAAAATTAGCACAACTTAACTCATGAAGTTTTAAAAAGTGTTTTGTAAACTTTGTAAATATAAGCTGTGGTTTATGTTGACGATGTTATTCATTTGGACTTGAGATATCAGAATTATGAGGTGCACGAATGTTTGTGGCAGCCCTCTTTGTAGTGGCCAGAAACTGGAAACTGAGTGGATGCCCATCAATTGGAGAATGGCTGGATAAGTTATACGATATGAATGTTATGGAATATTATTGTTCGGTAAGAAATAACCAGCAGGAGGATTTCAGAGAGGACTGGAGAGAGGAGCATGGAATACAAGAAACTTTTCTGTCCTTTTTATAGTTTTCTTAACAAAAGGATTATATCAATTTACATATGTAAATATAAATAAATATTTATATGGATATACACAAAGATATGTTTTCCTTTAAGAAAAAAATCAACAATAAATGATATTAATTAAAAGCATTCTGATCTTCAATACTTAAAACATACAAAAAAATTCATTTGGTATTGAAATTTCATATTCCTAATGGTAATAAAGTATCAAAAACTAACTACAAGAAAGTCATTATTTATGAAATATGTTCATATATGAAGTTCATATATATGAAAATGTTATCAGTATTCTTAAAACTGTCATCATTTATAGGCTAACTTTAGAAAAGCTTGGTGATGCCTAGTGAAGCAAGCAGAACCAGAAATACATCGTACACAGCAATGACAAGATTGTGTGATGATCAACTATGATAGACTTGGCTCTTCTCAGCAATTCAGTGATTCAAAGCAATTCCAATAAACTTCCAAAAAACTGCCATTTTTGGAGACTGTGGAGACTAAATGCAGACTAAAGCATGCAATTTTCACCTTTTTTTTTTCTTATGGGTTTTCCTTTTTGTTTTGATTTTTCTGTCCCAACATGACTCATGAAAATGTGTAAAAATTGTAGAGCCTAAAAAATTAAATTTAATTTTAAAAAGAAACTTAAAAAACTGTCATCATTTGACTAGGATAGTTTGAAAGAAAGGTTGGGGTTGATTCTGAAAAACAAAATTGGATAGGAAAAGATAAAGAGAAATTATTTCATTAGAATGGGGTTTGAAAAGAATAACTGATACAGAGTAAAAAGTGGGATTGAAGTACTGGTTATGTTGGAACCTGGCTCTCATCTAATCTGGATTGAAGAGAAAACTATGAAATGTAAATAGAATTCTTCTGATTTTGTAGAGAGTTGCAAGGAACTGGAAAACTGGAAAAATGCCAATCCTTTGGGGAATGGCTGGATAAACTATGATATATGGAGTGGACTATAGAAATGATGAACTTGGGGCAACTAGTTGATGGAATGGATAGAGCACCAGCCCTCAAATCAAGACGACCTGAGTCTGGCCTCAGACACTTAACACATTCTAGCTGTGTGACCCTGGGCAAGTCACTTAACCCCAATTGCCTTAGCGCGCACGTACACACACACACACACACACACACACACACACACACACAGATAAACTTGATGATCTCAGAAAAACATGGATAAACTTGCATGAAATAATAAAGAGTAAAATGAACAGAAATGAACAGAACCAAAAAACTGTTGTATACAGTTGTTTTAAGGACAACTTTGAGCAAATGTTATTTTGACTATTTTAAATGCAAATTAACCACAAAAGAAATATGAAAGAAGATATTGTCTATATCCAGAGAAAGAATTTATAAATAGAAATATGTAGAAAATGATTTTACATATATGTATAATATTATATCTAACATATACATATATTTCACATGTGTGTTTGTATATGTGTATATATGTATGTATACACATACATGCATACATATTTATATCTAATGATAGCCATCTCCTGGTTGGGGAAGAGGAAGAAAAAAGGAAAAAAAATTTACATGATAACTTTATTATATATTTAAAAGGAATAGCAAGTTGTACATAATAGATTTAGAGTTTCATGTGTAATCTTTTTAAAAAATAATATTATATTATGATAATGCCTGTTTTATTCCATTATAAAAATAATGTTATGAAGCAAAAAAATTAAATATTCAACTTATTTTGCAATTATTTTCTTTCTGCTTTTTTTCTCAGAATGTTCTATCTTTTCTTTAAGTTTCTGTGAGTGAAATTTGAGCAAAATTTGAATCTATCTACTGGAGATTTGGAGTATTCATTTATTCTGATCCTGAAGAGGCAATATAACATAAAGAAGTAACTGCCAGAAGTTGGCCATCACTGTGATTTTTTTTGGTTGGATTTTTCCTTGTGTTATGAAAAGGAAAATGATTTTAAAATTGGACTCTTAACTCCATCAGTTATACCTGTGTGAATTAAACAAGGGATCACAAGGTCACAGGATTCAGGGTTTTAAGGAACATTAAATAATACTTAATTCAATCCCTTCATTTTACAAAAAAAAAAAAAAAAAAAAAAAGAGCCAGCATCCAGAAAAGTTGTGTTATTTTTCCCAAGATTTATTTGCCACTAGAATTTATGGACTCTTTAAAGGCTTTATATAGCAACAAATGGATAATTCTATGTTTGAACCATTTGACAAGACTCTTTTTTTCTCTTTTTTTTAAATAAAAGCTTTTTATTTTCAAAATATAAACCTAGAACATTCACCCCTGCAAAACCTTGTGTTCCGAATTTCCCTCTCTCTCCTTTACCCTCACCCCCTCTCCCAGACAGCAAGTTATCCAATATAAGTTAAACATCATTTGACAATGTTTTAGGTGAAGTACATGAATTTGTATTAATATATGTGTGTGTGAATCTTGATAAATAGATTTCAAATCTTGCATATTTTATTTTTTCTATTAAGAACGTTATTCTGAGAAGAGATCCAGAGGGTCACTAGATTGCAGAGGGGTCCAGGACACACACACACATACACACAGACACACACACACACACACACACATACATTTAAGAACTATTAGAAGGTACAGTGACCTCTTGTTTTTATTTACCCAATCACATTACTTTAGTTTTGTTCTGTCTCATGTGTCTCCAAGTCAGAGAACTGACTAATCCCCACGAAAGGGACCACTTTAGAAGGCATGACAAATGGCAAAGAAGCTTATTGCAAGAATGAGAAAATCAAAGAAAAAGTCAGTTGCAACAAGGAGCAATAGATAAAAATAATTGGAGATCAATCTATAGTCAGGTGGAAGAAAGGGAAGCATGTACTTTGGCATAGCATAAAATCTGATTAGGAGGCAGTATGCAAGAAGGGTTTAGATTAATCCAAGATCAAGGACATAAATGCCAGGTTAACAACAAAGAGGTCTTTAAAGATTGGCTGATGACCAGTGGATAAAATGCTCTAGTTAGAATAAGGAAGACCTGAGTTCAAATACTGCTTCACTTAATAGTTTTGTCATCTTAGAAAAACAACCTCTGTCTGCTTCAGTTTTCTCATCTGTAAAACAGAGATAATAATAGCACCTACTTCCTAGAATTGTAGTAAGAAGAAAACAAGATTGTAATGATGAAGTATTTTGCTAACCTTAAAGAGCTATCCCAGATATCTTTCTCCTCTTTCTCTTCTTCCTCCTCCTTCTCCTCCAATGTAATGTCCAACCATGAAGCCAGACAACTAATGATGAAGCACATTAGATACTTACTGGTAGAAAAATGACAGATTCAAGGTATCATGTTAAATCATTTTTTTTGGAAATGACCAATTAAGGATTTTTTTTTTGGCTTAACTAAGAATATTAGTTACAATGTTTAGTTGTTTTTTTTTTTCCCCCTTTCCCATGGCAGGGGCAGATTTTGGAGGGAAAGAAAACATATATTTTGATCATTGAGAGAATGAAAATATTATATGTTTTTAAAAGTAGATACTACCAAAAGGCAGAGATACCTAACTTTAGCAACTTGGGGCATCACTTATCTTCTCAGGTGTATGTTAACCTTTAAGCTGGATAGGTTGCAACAGCTCCACCTCTCCATTCAGCTGGATGAGTTGTAGTTGTTATTGCAGGTGGCAGTTGACACTTTCTAATCTTTCTCCTGAGAAAGCCAGTACCATCTCTGGTCAAAGACATTATTCATCTAACCCAAATTTCTATTTCTGACAGTAGTCACTTAGAGACAGTTCAGTTCAATTCAATTCCATTTTCAATTCAACAAACTTTTTATTTAGCACTTGCTTTGTGTAAGATTCTGAGGGAGATAGATAAGAGACTCCTGGCCCTTGTGGAAATTATAACCTATGGTCCTGTGTGTATAGGAGTGGATAATATAACTAATGCACAGAGACACATATGTCCTGCCTTCCCTGCAAAACATCACCACAAGCTGAATATAATAAATGCACAATATACTGTGCAAAGTTAGAGGGAGAAAAATATGTTCTGACCAAAGGATTGGAGAAAGTTTCTAAGGTAGAAATATTTCAACTGGATTTTGAAGGTGGACAGGACAAGACTATTGTTCCTTTGAAAACTAATCATAAACATTTAGAGATACCTCAGGACATGTACATTTCAGACTGCTCTTAATGGCATGTGAGTGTGTGTATATAAAACATATATGTGTATTCAAGGTATCATGTTAAATCATTTTTTTTGGAAATGACCAATTAAGGATTTTTTTTTGGCTTAACTAAGAATATTAGTTACAATGTTTAGTTGTTTTTTTTATATATGTATTGTGTATTGTATACATCATGTATATTTTATATGGTATGTATTTCATATATAACTATTATACGTATATGCATATGTAAATACTAGATAGATGTATTTACACAGAGATAGATTGATATCTGCTACCCATTCATTTATGTAAATCCTTCTGGAACATAATTCAGCTTATCTTAATGTGGAGGGTTAACTTCATACCTTACCTCTCTGATTGTGAAAAGTAAAGGAATCCTTTTTGTTTGTCCTAGAATATCATTTCCCAATAATCTGAGAAAAGTTTCTTATTTCTCAGATCCAAAATTTGATGATCAATGTCATGCTCTGAAGTCCCCAGCCTCTACTCATGTCCATCCACATCCATTGCAATTTTGAAGATGTCAAATGTTTTCTGAGCAACTCATGGAATCCTCATGTGACCAGAACTCTTTGTCCTTGATTTAACAATGATCCTGTCCTAGCCTATGTTATTATATTCATTCTCCTTTCACTTGACATTTTATGTCAAATTTCATTTGTTATTTCAAATTTCAAATTCTATATCATATTTCATATGACATAGCAAAGAAGAACCATTACTTTGTTCTTTGTCACTATACCCTAAGGACCATGGAACCTTTCCATCTGACTTGTAGCTAAACCTTTCATATGTATTATCTCCCTCATTAGAATGTGAACTCCTTCAGAGTATGAACTATTTATTTTTTCTATTTTTATCCTTCTAGCCTGATATAATCTTTCACATATAGCAAGCACTTAAAAATGATTTTTTTATTCATTCATTCATTCAGCATCACTTTATCCAAGAGTAAAAATCAGAAAACAAATTCATGTCAGAGATACCCAAGATATGAGCAGTTCTCTGCATCCCAACATTATTATCCATAAGGCACCACCATAAAGCCATTCTTTTGTTTCACTCTATCTTATATTGACTTGCTTGATTCAGAGGGGCACAAATAAAGGATTCCTCTTAGTTAAAATGTTACTAAGCGATGTCCCATTTAATGCAATAAAGATGTTCCAAAGGATGGACAAAAATGATTTAACTGTTTGAAGGCTCTGATGGTCTAATAAAAACCATAATTCAGAGAGGTTAGGTAATAGCCCATGCTGTGCTGACAGCAAAGATCATGTGTTACTTTTGGGATATTCCCTGATTCTAAACCTGCTTGTTTTAGAGAAATAACAAAATTATTCAACATTTATACAGCAATATTAAGTTTTTTCTTCACAAAATTTTGTAAAGTAAGTTAATATGAAATATAATATTAATAATCACATTTCTAAAGTGTTATCTTTAGAACAACAGTGTGTGAAAAGTTAGAAATAGAAATTCCATTTCATAGATGATTAAGTTGAGACCAGAATGGTTTATGGCTTTCTCAGGGTCAAAAAGTAAGGGTCATATCCAGGATTCATACTCAAACCTTTTGATTTCAAGTGGACACTTTCTACCATACTAGGCTTCTATTCTGCTGTAATTAAAAAGTAAACAAACAAAATCAAACAAATAGAAAACTCAAGACACTGGATTAGACAAGCAGCAAATCATGATTTTGTTACTGTTCTCCTCATTTTTAATTTTCCCCCTCTGTAAAATGAGGACAAGAATAATGGACCTGCCTTCATCATATACTTGTTGTGGGGTTCAATTAGATTCATAGGATTTCATAACATTTTAAAGGAGAAGGGAATTTGATCTCCAAATTCTGGTCAAGCTCCTCATTTTAAAAGATGAGAAGAGGAAAGAGAGGAAAATAGTTTTGTTTTGTTTTTTCATGGCTATAACTTGATAATCAGTGGAACCAGTTTTAAGAACCAGGTTCCCTAACTCTAAATTCATTGTACTTCAGATATAAAAGATTTTCAGGTGTTTTTAAGCCATACATAACATATTACAATTAATGAGTTTTCAAAAATAGTGCCATAATTGAAAAATAATTAAAAATTAAAGCTAGCCAACTTAATAAAACAAAATTTATTGAGAACCTTTTGTATATTTGATTCTGTGCTAGGTTCTCTAGAGGAGAGTTGGAAAAAGACAAAGAAACAGGACATATGACAAATTTTCATAGAGTTTACCTTCTTTGTATTAGGAGATAGGAAACAAATAATTGTGAAACAATTAGTGACCAGTAGAATAAGAATTCAGGAAAGGGAAACCTTTGTGTGGGCTGCAGGGGTTGAAGTTCTAGGGAATATTTGTACAAATACAGATACAGATACACAGGAATATATAAAATATATGTCATTTACATGTATATGCACACATATACACACATATACATGTGCATGTGTAGTATTTGGTATGCATATGTACATATATGTATGTTTATCTGTATTTTGAGTCAAAATACAAAAGAATGCATTTCTCAACATATCATTTTTCCTAAATCCCAGACTGCTATTAGGAATGGGACTTTTCTCCCCGTTGCAAGATGAAAAAGAAAGGAAAAAAAAAAGAAACAAAGGAAAAAAATGTCATTATATCAATTTCCAGCTAAGGTAAGTGCAAAGGGTTCTGGGTAAGTGAGTGGAGTGGGATTATGTGGCCTTCTTTAGAGCAAGGACCCTACAGGGAGGCTCCATCCTGGATCACCATAGCATCAGAATGTTGGGATAACCTTTGGAATTATTGACAGAGTGCCCCCCAGAAGCCACCTGGGAGCTTCCCGAAGAGCATGGGATCAATGCCAACCAACCCTGAAGAGCTGGGACCCAGCCTTGAGATAGAGGAAAGCTGATTTTGTATCCTGCTGCACATCGACCGGGGGAGCCCGCTACAGACCTGCCAACTGTCCTTTTCCTGCTGTTTGAGCCTAGTGTGAGCAATCTGTGTGCTACTGAGTCCTGACCT
Source organism: Antechinus flavipes (assembly GCF_016432865.1). Lineage (NCBI taxonomy): Eukaryota > Metazoa > Chordata > Mammalia > Dasyuromorphia > Dasyuridae > Antechinus > Antechinus flavipes. The sequence goes on along the minus strand of NC_067399.1, from coordinate 477,918,068 downwards.
AGATCAAGGGCTACAAAGAGACCCCTGCAGAGGGTCTGGGCGCAGGTTTAAGGATGGATATGGCTAACTGAGGCTGCATTTTTTGTCTTTGTTTAAAACTTCTCTTAGTGAAGAAGTTCAAGAATAGCTGCTCTATAGAGCATCAAGAAAACCAAGTGTTTTTCTTCTACAGACATTTTTAATTGGGTCATTATCCAGTTTATAGTGAATCTCTGGGGTCCATGTGGTGGTGTTTATGGACTAGCATATCACTGGCAACGTAAGGATTACTACAATGCTACATAAGCCCCCACCCCACCCTACATTTGTTGGTCCTAGTAATTACATAACACAAGGTACTCAGTGGAGTTAATAAAACCTCATTTTGTGCAGTTACCATATGCCTGAATCTCCCTCTATTTTAATTCTTTCAATTATTGCTTAACAAGGGGCTGTGAGCCTTTCTGTTTTCTCCCCAATACAAATCAAGCTATGTCTCAGCATGCAGAAGTTCTCTGTTAATGGATTTATATATTTGGGATTGACTTGACAGCAAAAAATAACCCACTTTTCTATAGTACCTCATAGTTTACAAAATGGTTTTCTCCCAACAATTCTGTGGGTAGTTGCTATTATCCCCATCTTAAAGAAAACTTACAGGACTTATAGGGCTAAAGGGATTCAATGATTTACCTAAGATCACAAGTAACTAAGTGGCAGATCTGGGATTCAAACCTAGGTTTTCTGACCCTGAATTCATTGAATTTTTTTAAATGCTACAACTTAAGAAATGTTTCTTAAATACCTACTTTGTGCACAGAACCATAGATAAAATAACTACTCATTTCTGTTTAACAAAAAATTTTAAAGTGTTTTTCTTACAATACTAAGAGAGTTAATGTAATTAATATTATAATTTTTTTAAACAACAGATGAAGTTGAGGCTCTGAGAAATTAAATGATTTTTCTGACATCTTCCTTGACATCTAGTATTTCTCCTCAACATAGAGCAAGGTAGTGATAAAATGGATGGATTGACCATCTTGCAATCAGGAAGATTCCTCTTCCTGAGTTCAAATTCAGCCTGAGACACTTATTTACTAGCTATGAGACTCTAAGCAAGTTGACTTCACCTCATTTGTCTCAAAGTTCCTCATCTGAACAGTGATCTGGAGAAGGAAGGGGAAAACCATTCTAGTGTCTCTGCCAAGAAAACCCCAAAAGGGTCCACAAAGAGTCAAACACTGAAAAATGACTGAAAAACAACTCTAAGTTGAGTCATGCAATCAGTCCCAAGTCTGCCTTATTTGCATTGCCTCATCTTTCCATCTTTTCTACAGAAATAGTAGAAGATACTTTATGAAGTGTTTTGCTCAAGTCTAAATAAGCTACATCTACAATATTCTCCTAAACTACCAGATAGTCAAATGTAATTCTCAATAATTTAGAAGTCTTTCCAACAATCCAAAGGGTAACCAATCCATGACTAGTCATTGTGCAATTCTTATCTATGCTGTACCAGAAGTTTGTCCTAAGGTTCTATCCAAAAAGTTGAGAGATTTTTTCAATTTCTCTTGGTATCTCAAGAGTATTCATGAAACACAATGGTTATCTATTCATTTTCTCAATTTTAGGATGCCTGTCAAAAAAGAAAAATACTTTCATCTGATTTCACCTGTTTTTAATGAAACTAGTCTAGATCTTTGTAATTGTTGTTTAATTATTAGATGTTCTTTTTAATCATCCCTTTAACAGTCTATCATGGTGTTAAATACTGGAAGAGGCTAAGTTTGCCAAACTGATTCAGTTTTTGAGTAGATGCTGTTCTCTCCTTCTCCCCTATTTTAGAAACATACTAACCAAAACTCAGAGATATTAAGTGATTTTTCCCAGGCTCATTCAGTTAGTGAGTCAATTTTCAATCCAAGTTCCCTTGTCTTCAAAGTCAGTGCCTTATCCACTGCTGCTGCCTCTAAGCAAAGAAAATAGTTATTATTCTCCTTCAATACAAATGTTTGTATAAGTTATGTGTATATGCCTGCATAAAATATAAATGTCCAAACAGGTTGTCTAAATGCAACTCATAGGTAGTATTAGAAGCTATCTCTAGTATTTTGCCCATACCTCTTGAAGGGTATTTTTGCCTTGAAGGGACCAGAGAAGGACCAAAGGTTGACCTTTCTATTATCCTGTGTCTGAGAGAAGAACTGGACTAGAATTATTTTTATCTTCTCCCCACCCCAGCTAATGCTGGTCTAAGGGAATGATTTTGGTTTGAAGATAAAATATACTTCCTTTATAGCTTTTCAAGGGGGAGAATAACCCTAAATTTACATCCCTAATTGTGGTGTACCGACCAATATGCTATTAGTGATTAGTGAGCAAATCCATTTATCCAAACAAAGAACAAACATAAATTGGAGTTGTATAGTTTAATATATACCAGAAAATATACGAGTGAATACATTCTTTTAGAGACAATTGAGATATGGTTTCAACTCAATCAAAAGGGAAATTCTTTGACTTACAAGGAAAGATAGAATCAGAGACATGTTGAGGAGCTGAATTCTCCTATATGTTTTCAGCTTCCAAAATCTTTATTCTTTCTTCATGTGTCTGAGATTTGTTCCAAAAGCGAGTCTGACCTCCTCTCAAAGAAAGTATCTCCTTCTCAACTTCTTGTGCCAATTCCACTCCTCAAAAAGATTTGTGCTTTTATATCGTCATTCTCTCTATCATGTCTAAATGACAGCAGCACACAAAATGCCCTGTAAATCTAGGGTTACATTGTTGCAAATCCAGGTTACATTGGGAAGTGGGGTTATAAAATTAGCAGAACACAGATTATTGTACCAAAAGTGTCTCAGCTTTTAAAACTTTGTAAAAGCTGATTTTCATTTAGACATTTAAACTGTTGTGACAAGGAGAAAAAATATTTTGCACCTATAATTTGTGTCTCCTTTTAGTTATTAGTAATGTTTCACTGGGATGTTATTACCTTCCCTTTAAATAGGTTATTTTATAAATAATGTTTCAATTTATTTTTATTGTTATATTTTTGAACACAATCGATATAGCCTAATAAATGCCCAAAGAAAGTTTCCCAACAAAGTAAATTCTTGAAAACATTAAACAAAAGCTACTTATAGAATGACTGAAGAGGGTAATACAGGTAACTTTATACTTGTATAAACTCAGTATTAATAGAAAAGAAAGATGCAACCTTACACTTCAACAATTTAATGCCGATATCACCTATTACATTTAACCAGAGTTTTGTCCCCTTTAATTTTATCTTTATTTACACTGTTGTAGTCTTTTGGCTCTTCACTCCTCACTCAGCATCATTTACGAAGTCCTAACATGTTTCTCTAAATTCTCCATATTTGCTTTCCCATATTTCATTATATTTGTATGCCATAATTTGTTCAACCATTCCAAAATTTCTGGGTGTGCATTTTTGTTAATATAATGCATGCATCTATGAACAGTTTTGTACATGTAGATTTCTTTTTGTTGTTAACCTTCTTGGGGTAAAAACCCAGTAAGTGGTATCTCTGAGTCAAATACAGTAACTTTTCTTGTATAATTCAAAATAATCAAACCTTCAGATCAATTCACAGTTTTGGGTCAAGAGTCAAACTCATCTTTATTTTTCCAGCCTCAGACACTTACTGGCTGTATGACTCTGCACAAGTCACTTCTCCCTGTTTGCTCAGTTTCCTCATTTGTGAAATAAGCTGGAAAAGGAAACTGCAAATTACTGCAGTATCATGAACCCCAGATGGATTCATAAAGAATTAATCATGACTGGACAATAACAACTTATTGCTAATCCATCACCTCCCATCTATCCTGTATTTTTTTTATTTTATATTTTATGCTATGCATAAAATTGTTTTCATATTATCTTCTCCAAAAGAATGTGAATTTCCTTACTGTCTTTTTATCTGTAGTAGTTAGCATAGTGAAAAGTACATAGTAAGCATATAATAAATAAATAATTGTTGATTGAAAACCTTTTTTTATGGTTAATGATAGTTTGATTATAGTTTGACTTAACATGTAATTTTATTTTGTCCTTTTCCCCCCAAGAACATGTAATCTTCAAGTTTATGATATAAGGAAATATAATTTAGAATGAAGACACATGTTTTAGGTATGACTTCTCAGGACTCTATCCTTTTCATAAGGAGGAAGGGAACAATTATTCCCATAGCCTCTGATGTGCCAGGCACTGTATGGTGCTTTTTACCAATATTGTCTCATTTGATTTTCATGACAATCCTTTGAGGTAGATGTTATTAGGATCCTCATTTTACAGTTAAGGAAACTGAAGCAAACAGAAGTTAAATGATTTGCACAATATCTCACAACTATAAGTAGTTGAGACTAAATTTGACCTTCCTGACTCAGGGCCCAGAATTCTATTCACTGTACTACCTAGTCACTATAAAGAGCTCTAAAACACTTCCCTGATGAGAATACTTATAGAGTATTATGGGTGAGAGAACATTAACATAGAGAAAGACAATCAGGATAGAAAAGGGCCTTGATTTAAATAGAAATAGCACAAGGATAGTTTGAATGAAACTTGGGATATTAAGCCTAAAGGAGACTTAAAAGGGACAAGTTGCTTTTTCACTTATTTAAAGTTCTGTCCTATCAAAGAAGGATTAAATTATTCTGCTTGTCCAAAGAGCAAAGGAAAGAAGTCTCAAAGAAGTCATTTTAGGTTCATTTAGAGAAAATACTTTTGAATTGTCAGAGATGTCTCCACTTTGGGAGGCAGCAGATTCTCCCCAATTAAATAGAGATGATTAAGCAAAGACTAGCAAGAACATCCTATCAGGAAACATAAGGAGTTTGGTGGGGTTTTTAATTTTTTGGAGGTGGAACACCAGCTGCCAAAAATCAGAAAAAGCCTTATGAAGAAGCTGGCACTTGAGTTGAAGTTAAAGATGGTGAAGGTATGGAGGAAATTCTTTTCTTACAAAGGGGACATACCAAGAGAAGGGAAATGGAACTTCATGTATGAAGAACTAGAAGGACAGTTGGAACCACTGGAAACATGAAAGGGAGTAATGTATAATAACACTGGAAAGTTAGATTGAAATTAAATTGGCAAGGACTATTAATGCCAAACAGAAAATTCCAGAATTGATATCAGAGGCAATAGGGAGCACTAAGATTGAGTGAAGAATGGAGTGACATGGTAAGAACTGTACTTTCAGAAAATCTGACGGGATTGGATTAAGGGAATATTCAATACTCAATACAATATGGTTATTCCACTAGACCACATATTTCTTTGAAAAGTCATGGGCCTTGCTAAATTCATTTTCCTATATTCATCTACATCTTTTCTGCTTATGAAAAAATTCCAAGGTCTAAATCAAATCTTCATGTCTTCTGAGGATTAAATTCTTCCTGACCATTAAACTCCACAGTGACCTCTCCCTTTTCTGAAATACAAAAGGAGTCATTGCCTGTATAATTCATATATCCTCTCTCTCCCTCTAGCCAATAAATTTCTAGAGGCAAGATCAAGTTTTGTTGTTAGTTTTGAATGCCTATTAGCGTCATGCCCATCATAGTATTTTGTCTATAAGAAGCACTCAGTAATTGGTTGTTGATTATTAAGTAGTTGATTGATTATGTACTAATGTACAATGTACAATGTACATTGTAATGTACAAAAAGGAATAGGAAAAATACATACAGGACAGGAAAGCTCTCAAAATTGTCACTTGTCCACCTGACAGATAAATGCCAGGCTATCTCAGGTATATAGAAGAGAATGTTGGATTCATTCATTTTACTTTCTGTAGACCTTCTGGATGGAAGGCAGGCTCATAAAACATGTGTGTAAGCTGGAAAATTTGGGGGATTTGCAAGGCTGAATTGAAACGCACAATTTAACAAAGTTACTCAAAAGGCCTGAGTGTTCCATAGAATACAAAGGCTTTTCAAACTTCACTGTATGGTAATGTTATAACAAACACTGATTTGGCAAAAGGCGATATTCTGACCCCAGTTTAGACCTTGAAGTCAGAAGATAACAAAAGTGAAATAGGTCTCCCAAACACCATTCATGATTGCGAGACTTCCCAATCTTGGCCATACTTCATTATCCATAAACTTGTTTAAATTTCATGGAGTAACAAGGGAAGGAGAGAACAAGAAAAATAACAATTGATAATTATATAGGAATTTGAGGTTTGAAAATGCTTTAGATACATTATTTTCTTTGATGATCACAACTCTATAGAGGTTTTATTTTTTCTATTTCATAAATGAAGTCATTGAAGCTCAAAGATGTTATAGGATTTGGCCATGATTACCCATGGTCACCTAACTATTAAGGATCCAAAATGTTATATGAACCAAGATCTCTTCTGATTCCAAATCTAGCACTCTTTCCACTATACTGGAGAGCATAATAGAAGAAGATAGAATAAGCAACAGATGGTTAAATATGCCCTTGGGATCACAACTGATGCCATCAGAGTAACTGAAGCACTGATCACCCTTATTCTCTTTCCCCCCATTATCTATACATCCCACCCCCACTCCAAACAAGTACTACCTCAGATAAATATATTCTAGCCATAGCTGTTTAGTACAATGGTGGCATCTAAGAGCTGGTTAGATTAATGGCATGCATGTGTCTCTTTTGGAGATCCCAGAGGAAATAACTCCTGCTTTAATTCTTATTTAAAGGTAGAAGTGTGGATCTGAATGTGGTATCAGGTATCACCCCTTTCATGCTCAGCACATCTTTAGAAAGGTCAGCTCTGGGAAAGATCAGAGCGTCTGAATCTTTTCCCTGGTGCTGTATTAAGGCATCTGACCTTTCAATGGTCCTAATTTCTCTCCCCCACCTCCTGCTTCAGCCCCCCCATTCTTTTTTTTCTTTTTTTGCAGTTCTATTATTTATTGAAGTAGATAGATCATATATTCACATCATATATATATGCATATATATATATATACACTATTACAATTTCTAAAACCAAGGACTTTAACCAATAGTACTATCAGATAAAGACTTCGATGGAGTTGAACTATCAGAAAGGATCATTTTGTGTACCCTGAAATTCAGGGACCCCATTATATTCTTCTCAGTTACAGAGAGATAACGAAGCAGTGAGCTCATTACACTAATTCACTTCAGTATGCGCTTGAAAAGCTAGGAATTAGCCATCAGGTTTGACTCCATATGGTTGGTTTCTTTAACCTGTTACATTCCAGAATCAAAGCAGAGTAGTATCAAGATTCCTGCAAAAGGAGAAGAATTGAAATAAGATGGAGAAGATCTCTTCCTTTAGAAATGAGCCCTTTCTTGATTAAACCTAGTCTCTTGAAGTCATTTTGTTTGTCTGTTTTTAAGGGGAGGCAGTGGTTGAGGTAAAGGTGAAAATATTCACCCCCAAATCACAAGCAAGGCAGTTGGGTTAAGTTTAGGACCACATTTGGCCACTGGGTTTCTGGCATCTGGATTGAATACCATTCCATTTAAGGATTTGGATGATAATGAAATCAAAATCTTTTATCCAGCTCTCTTGTGTATTAAATTTCAAGACTTTGAAAGGAAATTTAGATCCACCCATGGTCAAAGGGGACACACAAATCTGAGCTGAATTCCCAGTACCAAATAATTGACTCCTTGATGTCTTCATCACCCAAAGTTTAATAAATAGAGATATTTTCCCTTGAGGAGTAAGGGGATTTCTTTACCTTTTTTTAAAAAGACTGCTCTTCATATCTGAATTTTTCACCTCTGACTTTCCCCCTTTCTCAATCCCTACTTTCTTTTCTTTCTTCCTTCCTTCCTTCCTTCCTTCCTTCCTTCCTTCCTTCCTTCCTTCCTTCCTTCCTTCCTTCCTTCCTTCCTTCCTTCCTTCCTTCCTTCCTTCCTTCCTTTTTTATTGACATTCCAGCCCTTGAAACAAGGTCTTTGCTCCTTTTCTCATTTCAAGATCTTGTTTTGGGAAAGCTTGAACACCTGTCCACTGATCGCTTGCCACTCTGCATCTGGGCCCAGCTGACAGGCTTGTCTGCTTTGACTAATGATGTGATTGATGGACAAAATAAGGAAGAACATACAAAAAAACATTTCTGTCTGGTCTGGTGTGTCAGCAAGCCTTCATCAAGTGGCTGCTGAAGGTATATTTTGCTGCATGCCTCATTACACAGTAATGGCATTCCCAGGCAAAGCTGTTTCTTTTCATGACACCAGACAGCAGGTAGCTTTATGGACTCTGGGCCTATCGAGCCTGGAGGAGAAAAGCACTAAAGAGCGGTCATTTCCAAAAGTGCCTCAAGTTGCTTTTTTGTTGTCATGAATTTAATATGAATCAACACAATATGAAATGAGCATGAGGAATTTTAGTGACTTGCCATTTTTTAAGACTGCTGTCTAAATAGCCATCAAGTAGAGGTGGGGGGCTTGGGGGGAGGAAAAGCACAACCTTTCCTTATACTGAACCTGTTGCAAAAAGAAGTCATCTGTCAATTTTATTGCTTTAAAAAAGTACACAGAAGCATAGAGTCCAAACAAATGTCTATTTTCCTGCTAAACATGTGGAAAATGCCACATATCTGAAGCCAAAAACATGTCACTCAGCTAACCAAGTGTCCATGGCCCTAATTCTAATGGTCTTTTTTGGAGAGGACCAGCATTCATGGGGAGTGAGTATGTTAGAATGATGCCTGCTTGGATCATTTAAAAAGAAAACACTTATTATAAGACGATACTTCTCTCTGTTTTGTTTTTTCTTTTCAGAAATGGAGGATCATGGGTTTAGATCACCGCATATAACACAAGACTTTTTCCAATATAGTGATTAAATTTACTGAACTTTTTTTCTTCCTCATTTAAGGAAAAAACCATAAGGGATGCTTTTCTAGAAGAGAGAAAGAAGAACGATACAGTGTGAAATGGATGTGAGGTTAAAAAAGACATCAATGAAAATTTTATTTTAAAAAATAACAATCATATGAAAATGAACTCCAGCTATGATGTGAAGAAAGAAAAGAAAGTCTTCTAAGAAACTAACATAATATTGAATTACAGTCGTATTCTTATACTGAAAAGGCCAAGCAGTTTTAAGAAAAGGAACCAAGAGGGTTATTTCTTGGCCTGCTTTTCTCTTCATTAGATTACAGTTAAAAAAACAAAGCACATTTACTTCAGCTTAGAGTTTCCATTTAATAATTTGCAAGGCTTTGGGGTTTTCTTTGGTAATTATTTCCTCTTTCATTTTTCTGGGGAGTTTATCTTGCCAAGGTATTTTATTACACATCTCACCATTCTCAACTCTTTTTTTTTAAAACAGGTTGGATGGCCTCCAAGGAGAATAGCTTAAAATGAAGTTTCATTTTTTTAAAACACTTTTTGATTTTTTCCCACAACATGATGAGTCTTTAGTGGTGGGTTATTGTGAATAATATGGGGTTTTAATGAGTTGTGATTAGACAAACTCTCTTCCTATAATAAATACTAGACAATAAATTAGAAAATGTATATGAGATCTTTATTCCCACTTAAAAAGAGAGAAAGACATAAATGTAAATTCTTGTTATGATAAATGTAAGGGAGAATATTTTAAGTGCATTTAATTTACTGTGATAGTAAGAGGCACTTTGCTGATGTCTCTGACGATGTCCATGCTATAGTAATTACCAGACAATTCCAGCCAACCTCAGTGGTGCATTCATTTCTGGGTAATTTATACTTAGGAGGACAAGTAGAGACCACCATCTATGAAGTGAGGAAGTACTAACAAAAAGACAATTGAAATCAAACAGTAAGATCATTTGCCCTCCTGTTTTTTTCAGCTGGGTCAGTGACCATCACCACCCCCTCCAAAATTAAAAAAAAAAAGAAAACACAAGTAGATATGGGACAATGATAGCAACTGCTGATGTCTTTTTAACTGGTCTCTCATATCATGAAACTGAATCATGGAATCTGAGGCAGAAAAGAGGGAGGAATCCTTTTTATTGAATCCTGATTACTTTTAATGAAATCTTCCAATCATTGCAGTAATGATCTGAGGATGATAGTATGCCCTACCAAAACCCAGCTATACCTCCTTTGGCATAATAGACAATCCTCACTTAGAAGACATAGATTCAAATCCCCGTTCTGTTATTTTCACAGTGACCTATATAGCAAATCACTTCATTTTTCTTTGTCTCAGTTTCTTCATCTCTAAAAAAGAGAGAGAGAGAGAGAGAGAGAGCACAAAGTTGTGGATAATGTCCCAAGTTTCCTTTCATTAATCTCTCCCACTCCCAGATTCCAAGTAAAGGGCTGAAGATGGTGACCAGAATTCTCTGCCAGTCATAATATTCTCTCCCAGAACTAGCATTACAAGTCTTGTTACAGTACAAGAAAAGAAAGGAAGGTGATGGGAGTGTGGGGTGCTGGGTGCAGGCAAAGAGAAAGGTACTAAGAAAGCCAGGAGCTGCAATCCATCAGACCCCTGGTAAGATAGTTTGTTTCAAAGACAGTTGGGTACAGAAGCGAGTGGGGAGTGAGATCGTTTAGCTGCAAAAATATTCTTTCTCAGCAAATTGCTCAAAGCCAGGGGGGAAGAAGCTTCCAGTTTGTTGGATGTGAGTGTAGGAAATGAAAGGAGGGGCTCACCTTAGGTTATTTTCTTTAATCTTATAGGAACCAGCCACCCGTTAACAGGCCACTCTATATATTACAACATACAATTTTTTTTCCTAATCAGGTTTGTGCATCTTCCTTGATTGATTTTCTTTCATGGAACCCTTAATATTTTTCCAGATGGTTCCTACCTTTTGTTCAGAGATCTTCCTCCCCACTGTCAGTCACCTAATGAAGCCCTTTTAGAGATAGGCAAATGAGTAACATGCGGGCACAATGCCTCATGATACTGATTCCTAGGACTAATTCTATACTGTTGTTGCTGGTGGTGGTGCTGTTTTTTTTTTTTAAACTTAACTGGCACTATTCCCAAAAGTCTCAATTTGGTAGGACTACAAAAGGCTCATTTAGCTTTTTGCTACATGTTCTTTCAAAAAATTATTTTGATAGGCATATGTTTCATAATTGGATTTTTCCCCATTTGTGAGAGTAGTTGGGTGGATTTTTAAATTCTGTCATGTTGGGGACTGTCAGAAGAATGCCCCAGCTAACTTTGAGAAACTAATACTCAGTGAGGTACATAGAACCCAGAAAACAATATATTCAATGACTACAATTTTATAGAGAGAGAGATGTATATGTATATGTATATCTATGTCTATATCTATATCTATATATACATATATATGTAAAACATTCAACAGAAGCTAAATTTTAAATTACTGTAATGACCATATGGTCAAACCCAGGTGATCAAATGTACCTCCTTTCCTTCTGGAGGGAGGACTATGACTTTTGCATTCATATTTGCTGTGTTACTAGGTCTTCCTTAGCTGTGCTTATTGTACAATCTGGTTTATAATCAGTCATTCAATCAATAAGTTTTTATTAGATGGTTACTTTATACCAGGCACCATGCTAAGCACCAGTGATGCAAAAATAGAGAAATAAAATGAGATAGAGATAAAAAGAAAGAATTCCAGACATGAGGGAAAGACAATAAAAGTTCATGGAGTTGGGGTGAGTTTAGTTTATATGGAAACTATGGGATATATAAAAAGGGGAATCAAACTTGTTTTGTTTTTAAAATATAATATTTAGCATCCTATTAATTATAATGATAATAAACATTTTAGCACTGTTAAGTCTAAAAAGTGTTTTCCTCACAACTTTGTAGGCAACATGGTATAGTGGAAAGAACCCTGGGTTCATATCTGACCTCTGATGCTTACCTATGTGATCTTTAGGTCATCTGTAAAATTAGGAGTTGAACTATATGATCTCTGAACTGTATGTCCTTGTTAGAGTTCTGATCTTAAAAAACATTGTCCTTACTTTGTAGAAAAAAAAAAAAACACCTTATAGAATTTTAGTGACTTGCACAGTCACGTAAGTACTAAGTGACACAGAGGCTTAGGACTTGAACCCAGGCCTTCTGACCCCAGGTCAAGTGTTTTAACTGCGATCTCACAATGGATATCATTCTTTCAAAGGATTATTCTATGTGATTCCACATTTTTTATCCTTAAAGGGCTTCAGAGTTTTCTGTAACCCATGTAAAGAAGGTATGGCTAGTTTTGTCAGTAGGCTACTCTAAAGAGAAAGGTCTAAGCATTTTAAATATGTACTCACAGACTTGGAAAAGCTATTCTGAGACACAGATTTGTATGATTTCTTCAGAAGACCTGTTAAAGTAGAGTGTCTTGAAAAACAAAAACAAAAAAAAAAATTAAAACAAATATTTTAGCCTCTTTAGAAAGTGAGAGAGAAGAGAATTGTGTGTGATACTGCTCAGGGTCCCTAGAATCCAACATTGGGTCTAAGCATTTTAAAAATATACTCACCAGACTTGAAAAAGCTGCTCTGAAACACAGAATTATGTGATTTTCTCAAAAGACCTAGAAAAGTAGAGTGCCTTGCCAAAAAAAAGCCTAAAACAAATATCTCAACTCCCTCGAATTTGAGAGGGAAGAGAATTATGTGTGATGGTGCTCAGGGTCCCTAGAATTTAACTATTGGATTTGATGAGGGAAGATTCAAGTTCAAATACTGGGAGCATTTGGAAGACAGAGGCAAATGAACCTCTGCTCTCTCAGAACCCATTGGAAAACTCAAAGTACAAATTATTCAGTGGTCCTTGTTTTGTCCTGAGGAAGGTAACATGTGATAGGGTTAGAGGAATGAATCTTTTATAAATAAATCAGAATTCTGGGCCCCTTGCTGCACCTCTGTGGGTTGTCAGATAGAGGGTGCTAGAAGCCAAACCGAATAGAACCCTTCAGCCATCGATTGCCTTCTACACATCTGCTTCCCACCTTGGACAATCCTAGCACAGACACAACCCCCTTCCAGGCTTTGAACTCCAACTCCGATGAGGTGTGTGTAACACCCCATCGACACATCGTTTTAAATGTCTTTTGAGATGAAAATATCCTGGATCAGACTAAACTCATTCCAAATGTCATAGAGTATCATGGACTGAGAGAATGGCATGACATAGGAGAAAGAGCATAGGACTTAGGGCCAGAGAAGCTGGGAATCAGCAGAAGCAATTACTGGCTCCATAATAGCTCCCAAGCATGTAACACTTTTAGGTTTGCCAAGCATTTTCCACGCATTAACTCATGTGATCCTTACAACATCCCTTCCCATTTTACAAATGAGGAAACTGAGTTTCAGAGAGATTAAGGGATCAATCCATAGTTACTCAGCTAGTAACATCTGAAATAAGATTAGAACTAAAGTCTTGCTGATACCAAGTCCAATGCATTAGCCATTCCACCACCCTGCCTGTGGAAAATCCCTTTGACTCTTAGAATTTCAGTGTTCTTGACCGTATTATGGGTGTACATTATCTACTGATTTCACAAGACTATTTTAAGGAAAACTATTTTGCAAGCCATAAAATGTAGCAGATAAACATGACTTATTTCTATCACTCACAATACTTCAAAGGTTCCCAGTTTCCATTATATCAAAACTGATCTTGTCCCCACCCAACAGTAGCTAACACTTTCCATATTCCCAACAGCTCTCAACAAATCTAGTCAGGCTCAGGCTATCCTTGTATAGTGTGTCTTGTGAATACTTTCCATCCCAGCCTCCATTTTTTTTTTCTGGAATTGGCTCTGTTTTCTCCATTGCCCGTTCAATTTGTTCACATCTCCTCTCTGAAAGTTTCTTAATCTTCCCTGAACTCCAATTGAATGTATTTTAATGTAGCACCTAATCATGTGCCAAATTGAATTCTTCTACTTGTGTTGCTCTTATTTACTACCATCACAGCATATTAGAGTGTGCTGACTGTGAGGACCTGACAGGGTGAAAAATTTGAGGGCCAAGATCGTAAGAAGACTTGTACAAGATCCATATGATTCCAAGGTCAATTACCATCCAGCTACAACATGCTTCTCAATCAGAATGTAAGCACATTAAGGGCATGGACTAAGTCTTTGCTGAGGATTATTCATAGTAAAAATTCATAGAGTTGGAAGAAGCTTTAGAGGTTGATTCCCTTACCTCCATTTTATAAATCATAAGATCTTTGATTTAAATAGCAAAAACACCTTATCTAATATCATCCTTCTTCCCTTCACCAACTACTATCAATCAGGTTAAATTGATCAATTTGATCAATCAGATGATCAAAGTGGGGAAAGGGAAGTAATTTGACTTGCCTAAAGTCACACAGCTAGCAATTTTTCAGTAGACTCAATTAACATGTAAAAACTCTAGAAAGGCAGGTATATTGCTCCTGTCTCCACTTTCCTCTCTCTCAACCTGAGTCTTCCATTTCCTGTCCTTTGAATCTGGCAGATTTCTGCCTGCCATGGATTTATGCCATTCTAGGAAATGACCCAGCAGGTCGAATGTCACCTGCATATTCTGATCAGCTTTATCTATTCATTATCTATTATTTCACCAAAGGCACTTGACATAAATCAAACTATATCAAAAGCACAAATAATATCACATAAAACAACAAAAAAAAAGAAAAAACATAAAAGGTAAAAAAAAACCCACAGCTGTGGAGAATATTAATTTTTACCTATAAATAGGACCAGTCCTACTTTCTGATCCTATTTTGAAATGAGAGTTATTGTAAAATGAAGAAAAGAATCTGAAATAATAGCAATTTAGGGCAAAGTGTGTTTTATTAAAAGTTCTTGATGTTGAAGAGCCAAATGACGATTCCAGCCTGGAGATTTAATATGTACTCCACACAAAAATAAATCATGTAATATTTTCATGGCAGGCATAGAATTTTATGGTTTTTATGACTATCATGGAATTGGGATTCATATTTTATAGACAGCTCTAATAACATAAAGAAAATGCTCTAGAAAAAAAGAGAGAGAGGGCCTCTTAGAAAAAGAGGAGTGATCACTCAGCAGAAGCTGCACTCTGACATAATTAAAACCCAGAGGTGAGGATTTCACCCCTCTTTTCCAGGCATACGAACACGACAGAGAAACAGGTAAAGTTGGAGAAAGAGACTGTCTGGCAGGAAGATACAGGGCACCAGGGAAGCTGGCACTAGGAAAAGATGCTGGGAACCAAGCAGGAGGAAGAGTTGGAGGAAACAACAGCCAGTGGTCCTGCTACAGAACAGTGATTCAGGATATAGGCAATGGCTGCCTAGAGGGGGTAGCAAGAAACTATGGCTTCCAGGTTGCTTGCCAATCAGCCATCACACTTGCCACAAATGAAAATGCTTCCTATTTGCCCAGATCTCCTTTTCTGCTTCAAGAGAGACAAAGCTGGAAGGGACTACCTTAGAGGTGATCTAATCTTCAGCTTCTTAAATTGTGGGTCACAATCCCAAATAGGGTTTCATAACTGAATGTTGGGGGTCACAAAATAATGATGTATTATCAATAGATGTTTTATTTGAATATCTATTTTATATACCTTTATATTCAGGGCCGGGTAAAATTTTTTTCTGGAAAAAAGGGGTTGTGAATAGTACAAGTTTAAGAAGTCCTCTCTAATTCAGCAGCCTCATTTTACAGATGAAGAAAGTGAAACCCAGAGAAGAGAAGGGAGAAACAATTTCCTTACCCAATATTACTCAATTAGGTATTTTCAGAGCTAAGATTTGAATTCAGGTCATAGAATTAGATGCAGAGATCCCTAGAAATGATATCTTCTTTATGAAGTCATTTTGAATACATTCCACCTTGTGATATTGGCATCCCCAATTTTACTATGTGTTTATTTTATATTTATATGTGAAATACAAATATGAAATGTTTAAGAAATGTATGTTCAACACATGATAAAATTGGGAGAGGATTAGAAAGGGGAGGATAGTCAAAATGGTTTATAAGTAAATAGTTTGTACCTATTTAAGAACATATCTCCCTACACAATGCAAGCTCACTGAGAATAGTGACTTCAATTTTTATCTTTGATCCCTAGTGCCTAGTATAGTGGATGGGGCATAGGTATTTAATAGATAGTCACTGATTGATCGGCTGATTTGTTGATTGACAGGTCTGGAAGAGTTTAGGAGTTTATCTAGTTAAATCTCTCATTTTGTAAATGAGCTTCTGAAGATCCAGCAAAGGTCTGAGGTCTCAAAGTTAATAAGATGCATTACCAGAATTCAAAACCAAGTTTTCTAACCCTAAATCCCACGCCCATTCTGCTATACTATGTTATCACATCTCTATGATTTCAGAGAGCATATGAGAAAGGAGCATTGGGAGGATTCTGACAAATGCCCAAACTTCTCATTTACCCAGCCACACAGTAGCAATTGAACTTAGCTGACCAGGAGGCTGCGAGGCTATTCCCTGGATAGATCAGCTTGTTTTATTGTTTTATTACTTGAGATGGCAACGCTTGCAAATATGTATCACTAATGATGAGAGACATTAGGCATGAAGTCACAGGCAGACTAGTCAATATCATGGCTGCTAATGGAAGACCTCAGAACCTGTACTCGGTGGCAAGAGCAGACAAAAACAGTAGATAATCTTCATGTTGAAACAAATGCATTGAGATGCCTAAATGGCACAGTGGATAGAGCACCAGCCCTGAAGTCAGGAGGACCTGAGTTCAAATCTGACCTCACACCCTTAGCACTTATTAGCAGGCCCTTAACCCCAGTGTCCACATCCATAAAAAGAATGCCTTTCAGAATTCAAGGGCTTTAGTCCCTATAATGATCAGCTTGTTCTATTATGTTTCTCATTCTTTAGACTGATTCATTTCAGCCAGTCATATCACAAATACGTGATTTTCTCAGCCTACCTATTCCTCCCACTGAAAGTGGGTAAATAATACACTTAGATTAAAAATGACTGTTTCTAAGTTATCGTGGTTAAAGAATTCATCACCAAATTTCCAACTTATTGGTCATAGGCTCTTATACGCAACTGATCCCTAGAAAGGAAACTCAGTCTGTTACTGAGATCATACCTGAAAACTTTCTAGCATGCTAAAATCTGTCAGAGCTTGTATGTCTCTGTCCCAGTCTTCAACAATCCACTACCACTTCTATGCCGTGATAAGAGACTGAAGTAGTATTCTGTGAATATGCACACCTTGGGTGCAACATGGAATTAGTTACAAAGGAGAATCAGAGTAAAGGATGTCATCAGATGAATGTAGGATCAGTAACAAAGATGAACTTTCAGAAGAGACCCATGCTATATGGAAAAATTCCCAATGTACTGAGAACCTCAGTTGGTGGGATGGAAGTGCCCATAAATGTTGGCAGGGAACCTTGATATCCGTTGGATGTCCCATCATCACTTCCAATATGCAAAATTAGAATAGAGGTGGAATTTGTGCCTCCTTCACTTACACAGAGGTCTCTAAAGGTACCCTAGTGATCCAGCTCAAGATGAAGCTTTGCCTCAATCTGGGGTCTCCCTTCCCTGCCCAGAAGTGAAAGAGGTTCCCATAGCTGAGTCAGGGGCTAGATCTGACAGAGGTGAAATATGTCTGGGGCCCTTTTTTATTTGATCAATTATATATTTTGTTCTTTTCTTCAGTGTATTTTTGTACCTCTTTTTCCATTTGGTCAATTTTTTAAAATATTCTTTTTTTCAATGGATTTTTAAATCTCTTTCACCATTTGGGTGATTCTATTTTTAAGATGTTATTTTCTTCAATTCTTCTGTGTCTCCTCTACTAAGCTGATGACTTTCTTTTCACAATTTTCTTGCATCACTCTCATGTTCCCCCCAATTTTTCCTTTAATTTTTTAATTTTATTTTTAAAAGCCTTTTTGGGCTCTTCCAGGAATTTTTTTGAGTTTGTGACCAATATATATTTTTCTTTGAGGCTTTTTCTACCATTTAACCTAAACATCCAGGGGACTGGTTTCAGTAAAGATTTTCACAAAAGTGATTAACAGGATCCCTGAATCTCATGCTCAGTGTACAACTGGATAATAGATATGGAATAGCTTAGGTTTACCCACCACAGAAAGTACCTGAGATGAGAAGAATTCATTCACAATCCAATAACAGATGCAAAAAAATGAAGCTCGTAATTGCTCATTGGGTTTTTTAGACTCCCTTCCTCCACACAAAGTAAAGTATACTTTAGAACTGTTGATCCCATTCAACTCATACCTATAATGAGTATATCATAGAAATATATTGGAGGTTTAGCAAGTCCAAATATACTAAAGCCTCATAACATGGCACTAGTCTACCAACTGTTAGGCAGTCCTCTTGAGCAGGTTCTCTTTTTTGCTGAGAAATTGATTAAGAGAATATTCTCCATCTATGAAATCAGGCCTGATTCCCAAAGTTGAGAATTCATGAATTCAGTATTAACTTCAAATTAATCCCCTCCACCATTCAAGGCTGGACAACAATCTCAGAAAAAGGAAATAGAAAGGAAAGGAATCTTGGAAATGAAAGACCATGAAGTCCCCTTTCAGACTTAATAAAGCAAGCAAATGACGTGCCATGTACTTCTCCTATAATATGCCATTTTCTGCTTCTGGGAGAAAAGAGGAATAAAGAAATCCCTCTGCCTAACAGAGGGCTCCAACCTGAAAGTCTAAAGCAGAGAAAAAGAAAAGAGGAAGCCATTTTACAATTCCCTTTTACAGACCAAACAGAGAAAGCAGCTCCTCTGATTGGAGTCTATGTTCCTGGGCCTCCATCAAATAATCATTTGGAGCAAACCCTAGTCTCTGAAACCCAATCAGTAAGAAGCTGATGTACACATCAACCTCCAGGAAAGATGTCCTTCAGATGCCTGTGGCAAGGTCTATGTGCACTAATGCCATCAAGTTGATTGAGGAAATTAATCAACTTGATCAGGAACTCTCCTGATGACTACACACACACACACACACACACACACACACACACACGTGCGCGCGCGCGCGCACATCACACAAACACACAAACAGTATGCTCATACACACACACACATATACACAAATATATAGAAATATATGTTAATATATATAAAATAAGTCTGACTAGAAGAACTCTGAAAAACCTTCTATTTCTAAGTATATTGTCCCATGATTCTGTGATAATGACTGCAATACAGCAATTATTTATATTTTAAAATATTTTTACATGAAGATCAATCATAATAGAACTATTAGTTTATAACTTAAAAAATCTTCTAAGGTATTCTCTTTTAACAAATAAGAAACTGCGATATAGGGAAATTTAAGTAACATTTCCAAAGTCATGCAGACAATAATTATCAGAGGTAGAATGTAGTTTTAAAATTTATTTGAATTTTGTTTATATGTGTATGTATGTATATAGATATCAATAGATAATGGATTCTTATCTTTATCTGAATAAAATATCAATAAAGAAAATTCTTTTAGTGAATTGTTTAAATGAAAAATAAGAAGTGAAGATGGAACATTTTTTTTAAAATTAGAAATTTGGCTAACACTGTCTCTAGCTTCCTTCAAAGAACAAGTCAGGAGTCCCATCCAACATAAGGCCCTTCTTTTTGTTTTTTTTTAATTAGAGCTTTTTATTTTCAAAACATATACGTAGATAATTTTCAACATTCATCTTGCAAAATCTTATATTCAAAATTTTACCTTCTTTTCCTCTTATTCCCTCCCCTAGACAGAAAGTAATCCAATATATGTTATACATTTACAATTTTACTATATATATTTCCATATTTATTATGCTGTACAAGAAAAATCAGATCAAAAAGGGAAAAAATGAATAAGAAAACAAAATGCAAGCAAAGAACAACAACAAAAAAGAGTGAAAATTCTATATTGTGATCCATATTCAGTCTCCATAGTTCTCTCTCTGGGTGCATGCAGATGGCTCTCTCCATTACAAATCTATTGGAACTGGCCTGAATTATCTCACTGTTGAAGAGAGCCATTTCAGAATTGATCACAGTATATTAATGTTGAAGTGTATAATGATCTCTTAGTTCTGCTCATTTCACTCAACATCAGTTCATGTAAGTCTCTTCAGGCCTTTCTGAAATCATCCTGCTGATCATTTCTTACAGAACAATAATATTCCATAACACTTATATACCATAACTTATTCAGCCATTCTCCAACTGATGGGCATCCATTCAGTTTCCAGATAAGGCCCTTCCTGAATCTACTGCGTGTTGGTGTTCTTTCCTTCTCGACTTGCATGTACTTTATGATTCCTCATCTGAATCCAGGCTGTATCCCCTGAACAGATTACAAACTCTTTGAGGACAGGGACTACTTGGTCTTCATGTGTATATCCCTGTCAGCCAACCAGTTCTAGTATATAGTAGGTAAATAATAAATCATTCAGTTTTTTGAACTGAATAAAATAGTGACATGTGAATATTTCCCATGATAGATGATGTAGAAACATATTTAAGACCGATTTTGTGGTTGGTAAGTTGTTTTTCAGTTGTTCCCAATTCTTAAGGCTGTGTATCCTGTCAAGGATATTAGAGTGATTTTCCATTTCCTTCTCCAGGTGATTTACAGGTAAGAAAATTGAAATGACTTATCCAGAGTCATACAGCTAATAAGGATCAGAAGCCAAATCTGAACTCAGGAACAGGAATCTTCCTGATTATAGGCCGGCATTTATCCACTCTGCTACCTACCTGCCCCATTAAGGCCAGTAATTGTTACTAAAAGTATTTTGGGAGCTATAGATATTTCATGCAAAAGCGGCCTAGGATTTATCTTGTAAAATAGAACTTATTTTCAAAAGGCTGAACTTTCTATAACCTGAGTTCACAGATTCTCTTCCTTACACTCCCTTTTTGTCCAGCTGATGGAGACAAGAATCAATTCCCAGGGCAAAAAAAAAGAAAAAAATTGTGTGGGAAAGACCTTATCATTGCAGGGCTTTCTGGAGTGCTCTTGGTGACCTTTAGGAATAAGAAATGTCCTTTTGTATTGTCTCTAAGCATGGAACAGAGACAAAAATGTTAATAACCGTGCCAATTTCCCCTATCTCCCACCGAAATTGGAAAGACAAAATATCTACTGCTACACCACAAATGTAGGGACAACTGACCCAACAAGGGTGATTTTACCCTAAATGTTATATTCTCACTATCCATCTATATTCCTCCACCACATTCACTCAATTGACATGTTTTATTATTGGTTTTACCATCGTATCATTTATATCTGTCTCCTTCTTAAAACTAAGGGCTCATAAACACCCTAGGAATGGCCCTCCTATTTCTTAAACTATTCTGATTGTCCCCAGATTGGTCTATTTGCTTCCATTTCCCCTAGTTTTCAATTAATCATGTACAAATTAACCAAAATAACCTTTCCTAATCTCAGGTCAGTCTAGGTTCCTCCAATGCTCAAAAATATTCAATGGCTCTCGGTTGCTAGATCCTCCAGATCTGGTGCTACAGCCCCTTAACAAACCTTCTGCCTTAGTCCATTCCACTCTTCCAGCCTTACTTTTATTCCTCCCCTTCACCAACTCTGTGTTCACCAACTCACATTGGGCTATTAGCCAGTCTCAGAATGTAACATCCCATCTCCAGCCTCGATTTATTTATACAGCTGACCTTCATACATGACATGCACTCTCTTTTCATTTCTTCTTATGAGAATCCTTGTCTTCCTTTAAGGGTCAGCTCCAATGTCAACTATTCCATGAAATCTTCCCTGATCTCAGTGGTTTCCTTTTCAAATTGCCTTATGCTGTATTAATGTAACTAAATACCCAATTGCCTTTTCTTTTTGAAATTTCTTTGTTTTACACACACACACACACACACACACAGAGAGAGAGAGAGAGAGAGAGAGAGAGAGAGAGAAAGTGTATCTCCGAATAGAATGTAATCTCCTTGAAAACAGGGATTGTTTGCTTTGTATCTCTATATCCTAAGCATCTGGCACAATGCTTTGTACACTGAAGATGCTTCATGTTTTTGAATTGAATTGAATGAGCTCACTACATTCTTTTAAGGAAAAGTAATAGGGTTCAAGGGGCTGCCTGTAAGGTCTTACTCCTCCAAATGCTTAAAAAAAAAACCTTATGCTTAAAGGTTTATGGTCATTTACATTCTTATTAAATTGCTTCAATAAAATATTCAGCCACAGCCCCCTCAATTTGACTCTTAACTTGATAAGACATAATTTGCAATTGATTATTCTTCAAACATTCATGGCACAGCACTGAAATCTGTTCATACATTTCTCTCTCTCTCTCTCTCTCTCTCTCCCTCTCTCTCCCCCTTCCCTCCTTCTCTCTCTCTCTCTCTCTCTCTCTCTCTCTCTCTCTCTCTCTCTCTCTCTCTCTCTCACTTTCCCTCTCCCTTTCTCTTTCTTCCTCTCTCTTTCCCTCCCTCTATCTCTCTTCCAGTTTGAAACTGAAGGGGGAAAATGGTTTCTTTGACCTTTGAACTGTCTGCACTGGGATTGTTAGGTCATTAGAGGCCATTAAAAAAATCAAAACATCATGATCCTAATGCTATTAAGAACATTTAATAGACAGATACACATGAATTTAGATCCTGCTTTCTTTTGTCAGGTAGATATTTTTCACAATCAGGCTAACATCTTGAATAAACTAGCTCCGTATATAGATGTATATTTTAATGTGATTTGCTTGTATTTATTTGGGTGAACACAATTTATGCCAAGAAAAAAGGTTAAGAGTCCTGGAAACTGAATTATTCCATTTATTTGTAGGCCTGGATACAATGCAGGCTGACATGAAGGTACTTCCTCATCTTGCCCTGCCCCTGACCTCGACCCTAACCTAGAGACAAATACTCAATTTAGCTTTCCCGTCTCTCTGCTACCTTCCTCCCTCCTACATGCCAGACCAACACCATTAGTACCTGGGAATTCATCAGTGTGGTCTGCTACATACTGGCAAAACTCCGACCAAGTGAAAACCGCTACCTCTCTAAATGAATGGGGCTTTTTATGAGACAACCTTTCAATTTAGTTTAAGGATCATAAGTGTCTTTGGATCTAGACAAACAGAACAAAATTAGATGATCTATTGACTTTTTAAAATATATAGCACCTTCTGGTCTACAAAGGACTTTCTAAAATCCTCTATGACATAGGCTTGAGCATTCTTTTTTCCACAGAGGAATTTTCAGCGAGAGCCCTGATTTGTCCAAGGACATATGGCTATTGTCAGGAGATGGGACTTGAACCCAGGTCTCGTAACTAATTTCATAGTCCAGTGATCTTCTCCTTATGAAGATTATAAAAATGTCAAGGTTATCTTGTGGCCCCCAAATCATTTTTGGGACTCCAGCATGGGACTTGCTTATATTCCAATGTAGTTCTATTTTCCATTCTCTCATAGTCTTGCTCTTGGATAATTGACAATTCATCATCTCTAAAGATATGGCTGTTGTGTTCTCCTCCCAAGAGTATTTATATTTTAATAAGATACTCTTCAACACTTAATGGTCTCCAAGTTCAAAGGAATGAATCCTTCATAGTGGAATTTTAATAAAGAATTTGAAAAAAAAAGTTTCTTAGGATATTTTTGTAGAGAAGATGGAGAGATATAAGATATGGTGAGATATGGTTAGAACTGATGTCCAATTAGTCCTCATTAGTAGTTCTCAGTGGATAGATGTCAGTCTAAAAAGTAGTCTTTGGCAGTGTCCCAAGGATCTATCTGTGGTCCTAAGCTTTTCCAAAGTTTTTTCCAACAATTCTGAAGAATACATGAACAACACATATATTAAATACTCATATGATAAAAATATGGGAGGGATAATCAGCATCTTTGATGTGAATTGGGATCCTAAAGGATCTCAACAGGCTATAACAATAGATTAACACACTAACCAAAATGTGTTCAAGACCAATGCAAAGTCTTACAAATTGGTTTAAAAGAACCAATTTCACAAGAACAAATTCAAAGGGAGGATTTGTGATGTGAAAAACATCTGTAGGTTTTAGTAAACAATAAATTCAGTATATATATATACTGATTGATATACATACACAATTGATATATATATATATATATATATATTATATATATATATATATATATATATATATATATATCAATTGTGTGATATGGGGACCAAACAATCTAATATGATCCTGGGCTGAATAAAAAGAAACAGCTTATCTAGAACAAGGTGGTGGTGGTGAGGAGCATTCCCACTGTTGTCTGTCCTGGTCAGACCACAATTGCAGTATTTTATTCTGTTCTCAGTGCCAGGTTTTAACTGAAAAAAGAAAATAGACCTTCAGAGGAAAACAAGAAAAATGGTGAAGGGGCTGGGAACCCTGTTGTTGGAGGATCAATTGAACAAAATAATATTGGTTAGTCAGTGTGGAGAAAGGTAAAACAGTGGTTTTAGTCTTCATGTATTTGAACAACTATCACATGGAAGAGTGTCTAAACTATTTCTTCTTATGCCCAGAGAACAGAAATAGAAGCCATGAACAAAAATTAGACAAGCAGGTTTAATATAAAGAAATACTATCTAACAATCGAAGTTGTCCCAAAGGAGACATTTGGAGATTTCATTACCTATTACAAGAAGTTTTCAAGAAGAAACTGGATGACCCCTTTAGGAATCTTTGAAGATCCTAAATTGTATGGTTCTGCAAATTTCCAACACATGGTAAGAACAATGGCAAAAGTAATTTAGAGTAAAAGAACCATTCCAGTACCTCTTCTCAATGTTGTAAATCCATTAGCAAGGAGTATTCTTTGATCTGGTTCTTTGCATTTTAATTTTTTATTTTATGAAAATTATCTCTTCACATCCTCTGACCAATGATCTATTGTAGAATGACTCTTATTTTACATCAATTCCCTATGTATCTTGAATATTATAATTTAAAATTGATCCTGACTATAGAAAAAGTTATGGAATTTGATGAGGCAAGTGGCTTTTCTTTCAAATTTAAGTCCTTTGAATTCTTCTTCCCCAAACTTTCATTTTTATAATTCTATTGTATTACAATTCTATATTATTGTCACATCTCAATGTTCCTATATCTTTTCATGATTAAATATATCTGAAAATATCTGTCTTATTTCCCAGCTTTCATCTACCATACTTTATCATCAATCTTCTATAGTTATCAAGGATTCAGAATTCTGAATCTTTTGGGACTGTTTTTAATTACATTGTTATGGTCCTCATGTAAATTGTTTTTGTCTTATTCTGCTTATTTCATTCATTATCAGGCATAAAAGTCTTCTTGTGTTTCTTTGAATTCTTCATGTTCATACTTTATTACAGAACAATAATATAAAAGACCTTTATATACCACAATCTGTTCAGCCACATTCCAAATGGTGGATATCTTTTAGGTTTCTTTGGAAGATATGTTGATGTGTGTGTGTGTGTGTGTGTGTGTGTGTGTGTGTGTGTGTATACTGCAATATCTTCTTGCAGCTGGTATTACTGGGTCAAAGTTTAGTGCCTTTTAAAATAGAATTCTATTATTCCCTGTAGTTGTTAAAGCAGTTCAGAGTTCCAACTAATAGTACAGAATGTGCCTGTCTTTCCACATCTCTACTCACATTAGCCATTTCCAACTTTTGTGGTCTTTGTCAACCTGACAGATGTGAGATAAAACTTCAGGATTGTTTTGTTTTGCATCGATCATATTATTAAAACATTTGAACAGATTTTTATGCTTCATGATATTTATATATCTATAATGTAAAAAATTCAAAACAAAAGAGAGTGAGAATATTGTTCAATATATGCAAATATACTAAGAATATGTATGCTTATCAGTGTAGGTAATTTCTTTTGTGGTAAACTCATTAGTTAGAATTTAGAGCATGCTTTGATCTGGCTGTTTGTAATTTAAATTTTATCTTATGAAAACTGTCTATTCATATACTCTGATCAATGATCTGTTGGGGCTTTTATTTTATATATTTATATCAATTCCCAATATATCTTGAATATTAGATCCTTGTCAGAGTTATTTGCTACAAAGTATTTCATTGTCTTCTAATTTTAGATGCATTGATATTTACTTGGTACAAAAGTTTTAAATTCCACATAGTCATAATTATTCATTTTATATTCTATGATCATTTCTATCTCTTATTTAGGTAAGCATCATCCTATATCCATAATTGTATAAAGTACTGCTTTCTATTTTCTAGTTTTAAAAATTGATGTGATTTTTTTTATATCTCCATTTGCTTATGTATCTATTTGGAGTTTATTGTAGTATATGGTGTAAGATTTTCTAAATCTGATTTTTAGTTTACCCAGCAATTTTTATCAAATACAAAGTCCTTACCCCAGTGGTATATGTTATTGAGTTCATCAAACAGTAAATATCTATTTTCAATAGTTTCTTAGTTCAGCTTGCCTATGTAATTTATTCCAAGTTCTATTTCTCTTTTTAAACAGCACCAAATAATTTTGATGATTACTGCTACATAGTGTGCCTTTAAAATTTTAATTCTAGGCTCCTTTCATTCTTGCTCCCTAACTCATATTTCTTTTAAAGACCATTTGTTCCTCTGTGATTTTTATTATCATTTTGTCTCATTTTATATAGTTCACAAAATTAGCCACTATACACTTTGTAGTATGATCAGCATAGTAGTGCCATGCCGATAAAGTTAAGTAACATAATAATTGTTATTATTTTGGCATGATCTAATTATTAGCAATAAATATATATTTAATTATTTAAATGCTTCCTTATATCTGGAGAATGATTTGAAGTTGTCTTTATATAAGGCCTGAATCCATTGTGGTAGAATGATCACCACTTTTTGCAAATTTTATATTCATTTTAATGGAAGTTTTCTGTCTCTGCTTGATGAGTTTTGTTATTGTTGAGTCCCTCTTTAGTCATCTCCAACTCTTCACAACTCCACTTGGGGTTTTCTTGGCAAAGATACTAGCGTAATTTGCCATTTCTTTCTCCAGTTATGAGTTTTGCTAGAAACATATAAATAGCATAATGATTTCTACAGGTTTATTTTATACTGTTACTTTACTAAGTTACCAATTTCAATTAATATATTCAATAGTTTCAATGAATATTTTTACTGAATAGTTAGGATTCTTTAAGTAAATCATCATATAAACAAAGAGAGATCATATCTCTTCTCTACCAAGTCTTATTTCCTTGGTTTTCTTTTCTTGAATGATTGTTACGTCTAGCATTTTAAGAACATTCAGTAGCAATCAGTGACATAGTAGATTGAGCCCTTGGTTTGGAATCAAACATATCTAAATTTAAATTCATCCTCAAATCTTTATTACTTGTGTGACCATGGATAAGTCACTTTATTGCTGTTTGCCTCAGTTTCCTCAAATGTAAGATGAGAGTGTTGTTAGCACCTATCTCTCAGATTTGTTGTGAGGATCAAAAGAAATATTTGTTAACTAAAAAATAAAAGTATTTAGTAAATTTCCTGTTACACAATATGTGCTATTTAAATGCTTATTCCATTCCCTATAAGTAATAATATAGTCACAGTAGACATGCTTGTTTTACTCCTGATTTTATTGGAAAGATTTCTAGTGTATTTCTTTAAAAACTGTACCTTTTGATATTGTTTGTCATATTAAGGTAAGGTTCATTTATTCATATTGTGTAAGTTTTTATATGAATGAAGAATATATTTTGTCAAAGTGTCCCCCCTCTGTAAAATTTATTGATATAATCATGGGACTTTCATCTCTACTATGTTGTAGTAATTGGATATTAACAACCAATTATGAAATTTTTGTATCAACTTAATAAGTGGCTCTAAGATGACCATGTTTAAAGTATTTTAAAATTAAATAAATAAATATAGTTTAGCTCTACCATGTGGTCAGAGAGAAGGCCAGACAGTCCCAATAGCTAAACTTTCTTCTATCTTTACTCAGAATCGTTCTCTTCTAGGATATAAAATGAGCTATATCCCAGTGAGGATTCCCCATTATGGTGACGATTTATTTTGCATAGGGGTTTAACTAGATGGCTGCTGAGACTACTTTCATCTCTCAAATTCTTTGATTCTTTTAGACAATGGTGCTAATCTTCACCTCTGTATATGGAAATATAACTACATCTAATTTCCCAAGGGTAGGGACTGAATTTTCTTTTCTATGATATTCTTGGACCCCACATCGAGTTATCTTTAACTTTAATCACTCTGAATTATACTTAATAATTGAATGGATTATCAATTGCTGTCACTGATTGCAGAGAGTCAGTGTACCTGGAACAAAGAATGGCTTTCAAATGTATTTTTAGTACATGAAGGAGCAAGCACTGTGGTTGCAATACTAAGAAGTGACTATTATATAGAGTACAAAATGCTGAATTTAGAGTTAAGGAGATAAGTGTGAATGCTACTTAGGAGATTTACATGGCAACCCTTAAATCACTTAACTTCTACTTGTCTTAGTATGTTCATCTGTAAGATGGGAATGATAGCATCTAATTATCAGTTCTTTGGGGATAAAATGAGATTGTATGTATGTATGTGTATATACATACATACATATAATCATTTTATAGATCTATATCTATCCTTTGAAAATCTTAAAATGTTATGTGACTTTAACTAGTATAATTATCAACCAAAAAATGCCTTCTGCTTTGACTGGGTTCTAATAAAAAAGAATGCTCTCTATTTTCTCTGACTCTGTCTATCCAAGTCTATGTTTCTGTCTCTATCTGTCAGTCTGCCTCTGTCTCTTTCTGTCTATCTATCTCTCCTCTTTCCTTCTCTCTGCCTCACAGTAGTCCTCATATCTATGGAAATCCTACTTCATGCAAATGTTTGAGCAGTGGACAATTTGATTAGTCTGGAAAGTCTGAGCTGAGGAGTGAAGTCAGGTACTTCTTGCTGTGAGGAGTTTTCAGCTCATTTCACAGATAAAATCAATCAGATCTGGACTTTACTCACCATTTCCATGGGAAGGCAGGAAGGTTTAAAGCTTAGAGTTCTAACTAATTTGATGCAGCCACAGCTTGATTCTGTGGCTTGGGAAAAAAGGGGCCTTCAGTTTGTAGAGTACAGCAAACACCTCATTCTTAAGTTCATTTCAATTCAATTCAACTCAATTCAGTAAGCATTTATAAACCATTTACTATTTTATAGGCATTATGCTGGGTAATAGAGATAAAAACAGAAAACTGAAACAGTTTGTACCCTCAAGGAGCTTATATTCTATGTGAATATAAACTTCATTATATGCATATAATTATAGATAATATTATGCATATAAAATATACATATACAAACATGGAAAGACAAAACATATATAAAATAATTTGAGTTAAACTAATAATAACTGGGAGAATCAAGAATAGTATTTAAGTAGAAGATAGTTCTTGAGCCTTGAAAGATATTAGGACTCTAGAAATAAAGGGGATAAAGTTCAGTATTTTAGGAATTAAGGCCTGTCAAGGCAAAGAATTGAAGACAAGATATAGAATGTTGCATGTCAGAAACATTTGTTTTCTGACCTACACAAGTTTGTGAGGGTGTATAATGTGTGATTAGCCTGGTTGGTGTCAGATTGTGTAAGACTTTACATGCCAAGGCAAGGAATTTGTATTTTATCCTAGTGGCAATGGAGAACCAGTTAAGTTTGTTGAACAAGATGGTAAAATGTCCCCCTAGTCCCAACTTTTTCATTAGGAATATCAGTTTGGCTGCTGAATAGAGCAAGGATAAGAGAGAAGAGAGGTCGAATGGAAAGAGATCATTTGGGAGTAGGGTTTTTTGGTAAATATTTTTTCAGTTACATGTAAAGATAGTTTTCAAAGTTTATTTTTTATAAGATTTTGAGCTTTGATTTTTTTTTCTTTCCCTCCCTTCCTTTACCAAGATGGCAAGCAATTTGAATTAGCTTCTAAATGTAAACATTTTTACATGTCATGAAAGAAGAAACAGAACAAAAAAAGAAAGCTAAAACAAAACCAAAAATCAACAAAAAAGTGCAAGTTGTATGTTTCAATATATATTCAAATTCCATGGTTTTTTCTCTGAATGTAGATAGCATTTTTCATTATGAATCTTTTGGAATTGTCTTGAGTCATTGTATTACTAATAAAAGTTAAGTCTGTTATAGCTGATCATCACACAATGTTACTGTTCCTATGTACAATGTTCTCCTGATTCTTTTTTACTTTAGCATCAATTCATGTAAATCTTTTCAGATTTTTATGAAATATACCTTCTCATCTTATTTTATGGCACAATAACATTCCATTAATATCAATACAAATACAATAACTTGTTTGGCCATTCCCCAATTGATGGACATTCCCTTGATTTCCAATTCTTTGCTATCACAAAAAGAGCTACTATAAACATTTTTGTACATTTGAGTTCTTTCGCCCTTTTTTATGGTCTCTTTGAGATACATACTTAGTAATAATATTGTTGTATCAAAAGATATGCATGGTTTGATCATCCTTTGGACATACTTCCAAATTGCTCTTCGCAAAATAGATCAGTTCACAACTCCTCCATCAATGCTCCAGTGTCCCATTTTTCTATATGTTCTCCAACATTCACTTTTCCTTTTTTATTGTGTTAGCCAATCTGATAGGTATAAGGTAATATGGTACTTCAGAGTTGTTTGAATTTGCAGTTCTCTAAACAATAGTGATTTAGAGCATTTTTTGTATGCCTCATAGATTGCTTTAACATCTTCATCTGATAACTGCTCATTCATATTAAGGGATTATTTATTAAGGAATTACTTATTTAACAATTAAGAAATGGCATACTCTGAAATTTGACCCAGTTCTTGATATGTTTGAGAAATGGCACCTTTATCAGAATCACTTCCTAGGAAATAATTTTTCTTCCTGCTTTCCTTCTAATCTTGGGTATGCTGATTTTGCTTGTGCAAAAAAAATTAATTTAACATAATCAAAATTATATATTTTTCATTTCATAATGTTCTCTATCTCTTGTTTGGTCAAAAATTCTTTCTTTCTCCATATATCTGATAGATAAACTATTCTTTGTTCTCCTAATTTGCTTATGATGTCACCTTTTATAGCTAAAGCATGTACACATTTTGATTTATCTTGTATAATTGTAAAATCTTGGTCAATGCCTAGTTTCTGCCATATTCTTTCAGTTTTCCCAGTAGTTTTTGGTTACATAATGAGTTTTTGTCCCAGAAGCTGGGAGTATTTGGGCTTATCAAATTGTAGATTATTATAGTCATTTACTTCTGTGTCTCATTTACTTAATTTATTCCAGTGATCCATCACTTTAATTCTTATTCAATTCTAATTCAATAATTTGAATGATTGCTACTTCATAATATAGTTTTAAATCAGGTACTGCTAGGATGCCTTCCTTACAGTTTTCCCATTTAATCCCCTTAATAGTCTTAAATTTTTGTTTAGGGTGAGTTTTGATATTTTTCTAGCTCTACCAAATAATTTTTGATAACTTGATTGGTATGGCACTGAATAAGTAAATTAATTTAGGTAAAATTATCATTTTTATTATATTAGCTCAGCCTATCCATGAGCATTTGATTATTTGCCAATTGTTTAGATTTGACTTTATTTGGGTGACAAAGATTTTATAATTATGTTCATATATTTCTTGGGTTTGTGTGGACAAGTACACACCCAAATATTTTATATTGTCTGTAGTTATTTTAAATGATCTTGTTAACCTTTGTTGTTAATATATAGACATGCTAATGATTTATGGGAGTTTATTTTATATTCTGTAATTTTGCTAAAAAAGATGATGAAGATATTGTTGTATTGTATACAAATACAATCAGGATCTATAGATTCATTAGTGAAGTGAATGCTTATTGTGGAAATTTCCTTCATCAAGTAGATCAGAGTTGAACTTTGACTTAGTGAACAAATTCAAGGATCTGAGATACATAGAGGTTAAAGGATCTGTCCAGGATCATAAAGCAAATCTGTGACAGAAGGAAGATTTTAATCCAGGTCATCCTGATTCAAGCCTAGCCTTTTATCTATGATATTTAACTGCTCCAATAAAGAAAGAAAAAGCTAAATATTGACAATTTTAATATGAATCATCTTGGGCTAATTATCCCTCTCTGAGATATTTGGATATTTGATTTTCTTTGAAATAAATTACAGAGTTCAGAAGCATTGAAAAGGAGAATTTTAGTGAAGATCTCCAAAACTGACTTCTTATCTAAATATCTTTTTGTCTAATTTATTTGGGGCACCAGGTAACATTGATTTAATTATGTACTAGAATACCCACATTTTCATCACTGAGATATCTCAGCATGAAAAAAGGAAGTTCTTTGCTTAATACAGATAAGGAATTTCTAATCTTTTTGTATGTTGTAGACCTCACTGGTAGTCCCATTAAAGCTATGGACTTCTCAGAATAATATTTTTAAAAGTACAAAAGAAGGCAAATTATAATAAAAAATATATTGAAATATAGTTATCAAAACCTGTTGATGGAGCTATGAGTCAGTATAACCATTTTGAAACTAATTTTGGAATTATGCAAATAAAATGATTAAAATATTTATGGCCTGTGGCCTAGAGATTCCATTACTAGGCTTTCATCCCAAGGGAACTATTGATAACAGAAAGTTCCCATACACTTCAATATATTTATAGTAGCAGAACTTAGATGGCACAATAGAATTCAGGAAAATCTGGATTCAAATCCAGCTTCAGACTCTTCCTAGGTATGTGATCCTGGCAAATAGCTTAACACGGCTTGCCTCAGTTTTCTCATCTGCAAAATACATTTAAGAAGGAAATGTCAAACCAAGAAAACTCCAAATGGGATTCCCAAGAGCTAGACACAACCAAAATTATTCAACAATAATGAAAAGTAATTTGTGACAGCACTTTTTATGATAGCAAAGAATTAGAAATAAAAGAGATATCTATAGATTGGGGAATGGCTCAACAAATTGTGGTACACAACTATAATGGATTGCTATTATACAGTAAGAAATAACCAATGAGATAAATTCAGAGAAGCCTAGAAAGATGACTACAGCAATGTGAATAGAAAGAACAGACACAATCAAAATGGAATGTTGAAAAATTATAAATGATAAGCATGGTTCAAAAGAAGATACTCTTGACCTAACCCTTTATAGGGGTAGAAGGACAATAGAAGGACAGTAAGTATTACATATTACAAATATTTTCAATCTTTTTCAATATATTTATCAGTGTTACTATTTTTTAAATTCTTTTTTGCCTTAAAAATACTATTTGTCATATGGCATATCTTTCTGAGAGGAAGAAAGGGAGGAATACTCAAACTATTGGGTACAAAAAGATATTAGTAAAAATGTATTTAGAAAAGAAAAAGTGATTAACATACTAAAAATTATCAGAAACCTCTAGTTAAGTATTCCTGATATAAAGACAGGTTTGAGAATTACTCAGTGTTTAATATTTTTCTGAGTTGGTTTAGGCCCATATTGCCTTCAAATAAGACATGCTAAATAAGTTCTCAAAGTTTCTTTGAGCTCAGGGATGGCACTGTATGACCTGAGAATTATATGGACAAACAGTAACTAATATAAAGCTCAGTTTCTAGGTGAAACTTACATTTCATGGTCTCCTGCGTAGCTTTTACAGTCGTGGGTATCTTGGTAGGGGAAACCAATTCTACCTTCATTTATAACAGGTTGGGAGCCATGCTTGTGGAACTCCAGTTCTTGCTACTGATGTGTTGTCTCTCAGTTGGCAACATTTGTCTTGTCCTTAGACTTCTTTTTTTTTTTTTTTTTTTTTGAAAAAAGTATTATTTTTCACTATTTTTATTTTCTTCTAAATTGATAGCATTTGCTATGTGTTCTGAATCAGGCAATCTCAAAAGACCCAATTCTCCCAAGACTGTCTTTCATTTCTATCTGAGACAGGGACTATGTCTAGAGAACAGGGTGATATCTTCCACGGACATTTGCTAAAGGTTTGGTGGGGGAAGAGTAGAGAAGTCTCAGGGCTTAATGGCATATAGGGAATTAGAACCCCACTTTCTCTCACACCCCCATTCACTCCAGTCAAAATACATGCTCCTGTAGGCTGAGCTCTGCATTTGGGGTGAAATTTGCCCAGCTTCCTCCTTCAAAGTATAAGGTTGCTACAGCTTCTGCCTTTTGCCCGCGGGCACTGAATTTTACTCCAAAAATATTAGGAAGAGAAATGGTACACACTTGTCAATTTGCTTCAATATTTTATAATGCTGCCAGGATGTTATGTATTTAATTAACAAAATGCATGGGGAAAAAGTCAAATTAGTGGGCCACCCTTTCCTCCCAAATGGAAACCAGCTCACTGGAGAAATGGTGCAATTTGGAAAAAAATAAAATAAAAGCCCCAGAGGAAATGTTTATCCAACCCGATTTTAGGGCTAAAATCCTTAAAACACATCAGCTAGAATTACACCTTCTCTGTGAAATAACAGCAATTAGGACAGACGCCCTCCTCCAACACTGAATCCAGCAGCCTGGGTGACAAATATGTCAAATTAATACATCACCAGGTATGAAAGCGCAGTTAGAATTTGACTGAGGTACTTCCAGCCCGAGAAAGGGAACGATTTATCAATGCAAACTTAATAACATCTATTTGAATCTAACTAAAAATCAATATTTCATTACCAAATTGTTAGTGAGAATGAAGAAAAATTGCGGAAGTCGGGCAGTTTGGTGCAAGAGAAGCATCAGGAGTTCAATGTGCAGACGGAATGATTCATGAGGCCGCGGCGGAGCGAGGGTGAAGGAGGACGGGTGGAGAGAACTTGGAGGAGCCTTCTTACTTGTGACCTTGGCAGTGAGAGGGAGAAAAATACAAGAAAATGAGAGTGACTGTCAACTCCCTACAGGAATGGATCACACCATTAATCACCCCGAGCCCACGGAGAGGAGACCAGGGGAGAGGAAAGGGCTCGGGGTTAGCGTCGAGAGGGGACAGTGCTGGTTCATTTAACTCTTTGTGCCTTTGAGCCTTTGATAGGTGCTCTTCTGGCCGGAGTGAGGGGAGTCCAGACTGCGCAAGGGAGCCTCCTGCCTGTAGTCCCTTTTGCATGAAAAGTAGCAGAGTTAGGGGAAATGCAGAATATGTTTATCCACTGGCTGAGATATAAACTCTGGTCCCAAGGAACATTTCCTTCAGTCCCTAAAAAGGGCGCGAAAAAGCAAAATGTTTAACACGATTTGGTCCCAAGGAACATTTCCTTCTGTCCCTAAAAAGGGTGCAAAAAAGCAAAATGTTTCTGACATGATTGGGAGACATAAAGCATGACAAATATAGAGGTAGAGGGTGATCATTTTCAGGGAGATTAATATTACTAAGAACATTTGTTTTTATTATTGGAAGAATTGACCTGAATTTAAAACTAGTTATTTTGATGTAGGCTCTTGGGGAATTTTGAGGTTTGGTTTGGTGACCCCACCCCTCTTCAGATTTCTGGTTCATCTTCCAAACTGGAATTCTGACTACATTTTGCTGAGTAAGGAAGTTGAAGTAAATGGATCTGTCCTTTAGAAAGGAATAAAGGAGAATCACATTAAGATATGTTTATGGAACCCATCTCCCCCCAGTCCTTCAAAATTAAAATTAGGTTTCTGATGACCTTATTCACTTGTGTGGCCATACACAGCAATTGAGTCTTGCGTTTCTTTAAAATCATACAGAGTGTTACCCCGCTTTAATAACTAAAACCTGCACTAAGGCTTCATTCTTTCCTTTCCTTCTCTAAAAGTATTGAAGCAAATCATGTTTATACCCTGCTTATATTCTTCACTTAGGTTCTAATGACCCCTTAAAGGCTCATCAGTTGATTATAGAGAGGTAGGTGAACTTGGAACTTTAAATATTTTGACAAAATTGGTTTCCTTTATAATCCTATGTATTTTATTTTGTGCATTTAAAAACATTTTGAGAAGAAATCCATAGAATCCACTAGCTTTCCATGGCACATACTTACACAATATAAAAGGTTAGCACTTCTGATCCTTTATCTATGTTGCAAGTCTCCCAAATCACTAAAAATCCCCTTAAAAATCAAGGCCTGATTCTTTTCTGAAAAGAACTGCCCAGACATCTTGAAAAATATTTTAAATTCCCCTTCACATCCAGGGAGGGAACAGGAAGTTGCTATAAAGGCACACTTTGGTCTCCTGAAAGGATCAAGGTTTGTAAGATTGAGGGTAGTCAGGGAATATGGTGTGATTCTGATGCTGGTAATATTTTTAAAGTAGTAGGTCTGCCACTTCTCATATCCCTGGCCTGTCCATGTAAGGGCACTTGCTACCCACAGGACAGAGTTTAATTCACACTTTGTGGAAATTATCAAGACAAAACCCCAATACAATGGGAAAGATACTAGAGAAGGAAAAAGGAAGGTGAGAAGTTGATCACAGGCCTGGGGCATCTAAAAATGACTACATGACCCTTTCAAGGAAAGCAGTTTTTGTGAGTAATGACAATTTATTGGGTTCAACTACATGAAGAATTCTATATGGTCCCAGTCCACTGACTTTTCCAGGGAAATCATTTTATGACATGAGAGCCATGATACTCTCTTTTCCTTTTTCTTCTTGATACATGTGCTGGATAACTTCATCAATAATCATCAAATTTTCGAGCACTGCAGT
Organism: Antechinus flavipes; assembly: GCF_016432865.1. Taxonomy (NCBI): domain Eukaryota; kingdom Metazoa; phylum Chordata; class Mammalia; order Dasyuromorphia; family Dasyuridae; genus Antechinus; species Antechinus flavipes. The sequence continues at coordinate 477,881,440 of NC_067399.1, read as the reverse complement.
AGTTTCTGCTGCCAGCAATGGTTGGGATTAGTAGAACAAACTTGTGTTTGCTAAACATAGAAAAGTGATCAGTTGTGCCCGATTTTATTCCCTAGTCTTCAATGCTAACATTTTGCTTTTTAAAAAATGAAAATAGAAAAGCATCCATTTGATGAACAGTGAATTGAGAAATAGTGAAATAAAAAAAGTCATCAGATTGAGAACTGAAGTGATAACCAAAACATAATTTACTAATCTGATGATTTTCTATGTATTTTATTTTCCCTTGACATATATATACACACATAGTTTTTGGATATATTGATGACATAATTTTACATACATACATGTACATAGTTTTTTTAGAATTTTAGGTTACATTTTAGCTCATGGCTCCTTGGTCTTTAATATTTCACCAACCTCACCCTATGATTGCTAAGAGCTTAGTGCTGAAATGTAGAGAGGAAGTGTTAAAATTGCAAGATAAGTGTGACTTTGATATACCATAGTGATGCCTCCAGGAGAAGGGACAGACCTTACCCGGATGCCATAGTGTCATCAGCCAATCAGCAGCTCTGATACCATAGTATCAGTTCTGCTGAGAAGTGAGAGGACAGTGGAGTGAGATCATTCATTTCTAGGAGCCATGCCAAAAATGAAGGCTATCTGCTACTGGTTGAAGGAAGTTACGTTAGCTAAATGTGTGTATAGATTAGACAGTTCAAAAGAAAGTATACTTATCCCCAAATACATCTTAGAACTCGGAATTTTAGAAATCATTTAAATCAACTTTCTTATTTAAGGATTGAGGACACTGACTCTAGGAGAGAGACTGGACTTATCTAAGATCCAAAGTGATTTACCTAAACTACTTAGTGATAAGAGTTAAATTTGGAATTTAGGGTTCCTTTTTCTGAAACTAGAATCTCAGGTGAAGATCATTCTGAAGCTAGAACTACATTGGATCATTAAAACTTTTCAAGAATAAATATCTACTCCAGAAAAGAACTTTGAAAGACTTTAGAATTCTGATCAACTCAGTGACCAAACTGATTATGAAACATATTTACCATCTTTTGAGTAGAGAAGTTATAGATCAGAGGTACATATATGTATAATCCACATAGATGCACATACACAAACTAGTATATACATTCTGTATGCATATATATGTATATTCCTCAAGTTCTTAGTGTAGTTTTACTTGAGAAGTATAAATGCTACAGATTTATGGGAAAAAAATCTTTTGAAAGGTTAATTATTAAAATTTTTAAAATATTGATGCATTTCTTATTAAAATTTAACATAACTATTTTGGCTATACAATTGCTCTCGTTGGTTTTCAAACTTTGTAAAAATGTTTATCATTTGTTACTCAGTGATTGAAAGGATTTCATTAGTAGTCTTATCCCTAAGATCACCCAAAAAATGAGGTTAGACATGGAAGTTTTAACAGAAACTCCACAAGAATAAGTCTAATGGAGATAGATCATATGACTGAGGTGTCCAAACAAGAGAACCTCATCTATTTATCCACCAATGTGAGAAAGTGTTCTCTGGAAAGTGTCACCAAACAATATAATAACTAGAAAGGTTAGTTGAAATTACAGTTAAAGTGTATAGTAGGTATAAATTCAATATGCATAATTAACTTCTAAATGATTTTAAGTTTATTTTGAAGTTTTTGTGCTTTTGAAGATATTAAAGCTTAAAATGGACTAAAAACTTCAGATGCCTTCTATTTTCAGACACATCCAAAATGCTTATTTGGGTTGTTTGATTATATTCATTTGTCACGAGTTCTTATTGAAGGCAAATATTAAGAAAATCTTAAAAGAAATAAATAACTATTTCCCAAAGTCCTATGTAGGTGGGTGGGTATTAGAAGTCATTAGCTATGAAATATATAATTCTTTATCAGTCCTCCCATTTTCCCCAATCCCTAAGCTCTGAGGTTTACCTTTATTTGTCATTTTATCAAATGAACTTTGTCATATATTACTTTCTTTTCCACAATAAAAGAAAGTTAAGAAATGCCAGAAAAGGGAATAAGTGGAAGCCTGTGCCTTTTGTCTTCTTTATCATCATTTCCTTGGAGAAGTTAAAATGAGAAACTAATTTACCATGGAAAAGGAAAGTGTGGCCCTTGCTGGCACATCACTGAAGGATCCTCCTCTCAACTCCTCCCTCCTCCACCATCCTCATGGAATTAGTTCTAGATAAAATAGGATATCTCTCTGGGGTGACATCTGATTTCTTTGTCCTGCCCATATGCAAATCTATTGAAAGGCCTGTGGTGTCTGGCTGCCTTATAGCTGATGAGTGAGTCCTAGAGCAATACAAGCCATTTGTTCACCTTGTCTAAGTGTTTACACTGTCCTAGTATTCTACCTAATCAGATGCCTGGAGTCAGTATGAGATCTGTAGTGTCAATTGTTTGTGTCACGGTTGTTCTGAGCTTTTTGAGTTATTTAGGATAAAAGGCTTCATCAGATTTTAGTGGAGACTTAGAGCTTTTTAAAATTTTTCTTCCTAAAGAAGAAGCCTGGATTTGAGTCGGAGGAATTGAGATCAAATACTATCTGCTATTTACCATCTATGTGATCTTGAACAAATCACTTAAGCTATCTTCTACTTTAACTGTGGATATATTTGTGTGTGTTTATTTTATATTTTTAATGTATATACTTGTGTAATGACTCCCCGATTATAATGTAAGCTACTAGCCAGTAGAAATTGTTCCATCTATGGTACTTATAAATTGCAGCCTAACACAGTGCCCGGTGCATAGTAGGCATTTAATAAAAGTTTTTTGTTGGATTGATTAATTGGCAAACTTCTCTGGGCCTCAGTTCCTAATCTGCAAAATGAAAATGTTTGACCAGATGGCCTTCAAAATTTCTTCCAGCTCTAAAAGCATTATCATCCAACTCCATGATCCTCAGAATTCTGAATTTCTGAAAATACCTTCATAGATTCAGTACCTCTGCGCCTTGTCCAAAGGAGATAATTAGCTTGATCTTTTGTGTGTGGTATTAAGAAAGACTGTTATGGGGAAATCCTTTGACTAAAAGCTCCACAATGTAACTGCCTTAGTGCAGGTCTTAAAAATATGGAACTACTATATGAATCCATAAAATCAAATTCCAAAATTATTTGCAAATTTTAAGATATAAATTCAACTTTTGTCTTCTTATACATGTCCAAAGAGGAAACAATGTAGGGGGAAAAATCCTTTTAATCATGACAAGATTAAAGGATTTTTAAAAGCTGAATTGTAGTCACATTTACATTCCCCGATAATTTCTTAATTTTCTTTCAAATCACCTTTCATCTTCATAAAATGAACTGTAAAAATCCTTTGGAATTTCATAATGTGCCAAGAAAAATGGGGGGGGGGGAAATGAAGGAGGCCCCTACCTTTTAATCATTCTGTTCATAAAGTGCTGTAACTGCAAGCCAGGAAAAAAATGGAGACTCTAGTGTCTGAGGTATTCTGTGCCATAAACTCCCATAATAGAAACAGATGGTGAAACTGCCTTGGAAGTGAAGAAACTCCTGTACTTGCAGCTCACCCTAACATATGAAGAGATTCAGGGCTGACACATGAAGGAATGCATTTGGAGTGGAGCCAGCGGTACACTCTAATTCAGCCGCCAGTGCTTGCACTGGAGATGGGAGACCCACAATTTCAGGATCTGGAACTCCAGAGAGCTCTGGGATTTAGAACCCCGTGGACCAATCTAATGGTTGCTTCCTGCCTGACTGGAAGTTCTACATATTCTAAAGGACTATCCACATTGTTATCCTGAAAGACATTTCTGGATCTTGACAAATGACCTGTGAAAACAATGGTGGAGATTTGCCAACCTCCCCAAAGCTCTCCTTGACTCCTCCATTTTAAAAAATTTTTACTTGTAATAGTGGGTACGGATAGAAGGGAAATAGATAACCACTAAAAGGTAGCTTAGTTCATGTTATAGAACAGATTAAGAAGACCCGGGGCTAACTTCTTCATCTTGGGTCTGGCAGTCCCGGGCTGTCTGATTTAAGAAACTAATTAACTTTTCTGGACATCACATTTTCCTGAAGGAAAAAGCTCTCCTCTCTAGAAGTATGGAAGTCTTTGTTTTCTCTCTAAGCTGGGTTAGTTAAAGTGTGAAGCTGAGGGATTGTTCAGCCTTTTGATTTTCCTGAAATTCCTCCAAACTGCTTCATTGATAAAGTTTTCCATTGTTGAGGTCTTTGTTAGGTGGGTGACCTGATTAACTGGAAAAAAAAAAAAAAAACAAGGTCCTGTTGATTCATTTCCTTTCTACTCTTGGGCATAGGCTAAAGAAGTAATGAGTTTGTGTTACAGAATAAAAAAGAATAGAGCTTTAAACTGATTTGCTCCAAACTCATACTTTTATAGTTTAGGAAACGGAGGCACATAGAGAGTAATATGCGTTATTACATGATGAATTAGAAGCAATTTTTATCATCTTGTAGTCGTTATTTCTCAAAAGAAGTTTGCTATTCAATGTCTGTATGACCTGTTCTAAGAAATAAGATATCTGGGAAATGCTATCATAGCTTTCTGTTTGTTGAGTGAGCAAGGTAGATGTTTTGAAATAAAATAAAATGCCAGGAGAATTGATTCTATGGCAGAATCTGTGGCCAGTTCTAGGTTCATTGAATATGAATTATGAACATCTCCAAGCTTTCTTCTAGCATTCTAGTGTTTTTGAATAGCTACTGAGCTGTGGCCCATAGTTCAGAATTGTTGTATTTGATCCTGTCTATAGGGATGGTTAATGCACAAAAATGTTTTGCTGGTAGCAGTGGGTAATTATTGGGGCAAGAGGTGGATAGAGATATTCTAATCATGGAAATTAAATGCTGGGAGGGGGTACAGAGAAGAAGAGCTAAGAAAAGAATATCCCTTCTTTATAAAAAAAAAAAAAGAAGAAGAAAAGAAAGAAAAGAGAGTTAGTGAGATTTTTTAAGTGATAAGGAAGTTCAGAAGGAAACAGACAAGCAGAGCAGCTTTGAAAATCACATATTGAATTTATTATATACTTTTTAAAAAGCAAGATGAACAGGATAAAAATTTTCAGTTTCACATATAATCCTCTTTTTCTCTTCTACTTTGTGTAGAAATGTTCTTTTTTTATACATTTGTTAAGTTCTGAATTTTTATTTTTAAAAAAGAAAAACGTTAAACAAGATAAATGAAACCAATCCAAATCATTTTTAGACCAATACTCTGGATTTTTCCCTTTGACCAAGATTGAAAAAAAAGAAACTGGGGAGGACAGATAAATACCATACCTTCTCAAAGCACCTCAGGCCTTTAGTCATTTGTGAATGACAATAAGAAAGTAGTTTTCCTTGAGTCACACACACTTTGACAAGAAATTTCAGCTGGTGCCTCTATCTCTCTGTGAACATCCTTTTGTCTCCAACCTTGAAGCCCCCAAGCACTACTTTTTAACAGTAGTGCACAGTGTCTTCCCTGAACATAATGGGTATTTAATAAATGTTGAATGGAATAGAATTGCTCCTTTAAGGCTTAATGATTATATTCATAGACAGCACAGGGGTGGGGATGGGGCAATATGCTGGGCTTTGTACCTCATCACTGAAACTTGGAGGTTGAAAAATTTTAACATGTACTTTCCTTCAGCAGCTCTTAAGCAACATCATCTTTCTTTAACTGTATTTGTTTTAATTATCTCTTGCCTTTTTCCCCATGAAAAATCACAAACTTGATTTCTGAACACATTTCACAATGATTAATTGAGAGACAAGAATTGTGCTACTTATACTAGGCTTCAAAATTACCAACTGTAATACCACATTGTATCTTCCATTAAACAATAATGACATCAGTGATGATGATGATGATGATGATGATGATGATGATGATTGTCATGATCATCTATATAGTATTTTCGCTGTACAATTTTTCTGGGTTCATAGCTATTCAAAACTTATTAATTGGGAACTAGCTAATCAAATTATAGGATATGAATGCAATGGAATGTAATTTTGCATTAAGAACCAAAAAATAGGAAGAATTCAAAGAAACATGGAAAGACTTATAAGAACTGAAACAGAATAAGCAAGCAAAAGTAGGAAAAGATAATAATAACTATAATAAGATAAATAATAATAATATAAAACCAAAACTGAACATTGTATAATTATAATACTAACTTGGTCTCAGAGAATAACTGAGAAAATGTGTGAGCAGATATAGAGTATTTTACATACTGTCCAAAATGGTTGATGTGTTCATTGTTTTCCTGATCTACTATATTTTTTATTTTTTTTTTTTTTTGGTCTTTGTTACAAGAAATGGTTCACTGAGTAGGAACAAGAATATAATATGGATATAAAAACAAAAAAATTAAATACAATTGAAAATATATAGATGAAAATCTTTTATATAGATGAAGGGCAAGGTTGAAAAGATTTTACAAGAATAGATTAATGTAAACATGATAAGGAAAAAAAAGTAGTTAAATAAGGAAAATATCTTGTTATCAAATATTTCTGTTGAGTATCTGATATCCATGATATGTAAAAAATTAACAGAAAATTACCAAATGCCATGTCCTAAAGAAAAGTGGCCAAAAGATATTAACAGAGTTCTCCAAAGAACTGGAAAGTATCAACAATCACATGGGGGAAGAAAAAAAAAAAAAAAAAAAACTTCAAATAGCTAATGATGAGTATTGAAGAACTAAACAATCACAAGACTTTACCTCATAGCAAGCAAGTTGTCAAAGATGACAAAGATGAAAAATCAGTGTTGAAAATGTTGTAGAAAGGTATGACATACTGATACTTTAATAAAGCTATGATTCATCCAAATCATTCTAGAAAGCTGTTTGGAATTATGCAAAGAAAGTGATTGACATGTCTATATCCTTTGATCTAAAGATTCTAGACATTTAAGAGATCATTGACAAAATGAAAAGTCCTATATAGATAGCTATAGCAGCACATTTTTATGGCAGCTAGTCTGTGTAGTAGATATAAATATTGGACTTAGAGACTAGGAAGATGAAATTCAATGTTACTTCAGCTACTAGTTATGTGACTTCAGGCAAGTCATGTAATTTCACTCAACCTCAATTTTCTCATCTGTAAAATGGAGGTAACAATTAACCTTACAGGGTTGTTGTGAGGATCAAATGAAATCACTTGAAAAGAATGCTACTTATTAATATTATTAGCAAAATATTAGAAGCAGATTTCCTTCAGTTGAGGATTGGATGTGTGTATATGAATGTAAGAGAATACACTACTGTGTTTTAAGAATAAGAACTTAAGGAATACAGAGAAGTATGAAATTAGATGGACTGCAGAAAAGCAAAATAAACAGAACCAGAGAAAAATCCATAATAATTACAAACACATAAACAGAAGAAACATAATCAAGACTGAAAGCTATGAAATTATAGCAACCAAGACTATTTTCCCCAACCTGCTCTCTTGTGAAGTGGGAGATTGTAGCTTATGGAATATAGCATTTAACAGTGGGCCTTTTCAATATGTTAAATTTAAAGACCTTTTTTTTTAATTGAAAGGGATGAATAGTTATATAATTCTTTTTGCAAAAGACTTTCATGTAAATGTTTTTCATAACTTTACATGTGTCTTCTCAATGGGATGGTGGGGAAGAAGAGAGAAAATCTAGAATTCAAAGTTTTGAAAACAAATGTAACAAATTGTTTTACATGTAAGTAGGAAAAATAAAAATATTGAAGTAATTTTTTAAAAGAGGGATGGATCTCTTTGTAAAGAATAAGGAGAGGGACACAATGAGAAATTTTTTTGGGTATAGTAGAAGATAATTAAAATCCACATTAAAAAGGTTTCTTTTTTTTGGAGAAAGCAATACTGTTGAATATTAAGGTTGTCAGCTAGATTGCAAAGGATTTGAAAGAGAGGAAAAGAAGGTTCTGAGCATGGATGGTTTTTTCAAGTAGTTTTGTTGAGAAGAGGAGAAGTAGGAAGAGAATGAGCAAAAACAGGGTTCTAGCCAGTCCTGGGATGTTCACTGTGACAAGTCAGTTTCTCTGGTTACTGCTGAATGGAATCTGAGTATGTAAGAGCTCTCTCTCTCTCTCTCTTTCTCTCTCTCTCTCTCTCTCTCTCTCTCTCTCTCTCTCTCTCTCTCTCTCTCTGTCTATCTCTTTCTGTCTTTCTATCTCTTTCTGTTTGTCTATCTCTCTGTGTGTCTGTCTGTCTTTCTCTCTGTTTGTCTATCTCTCTCTGTGTCTGTCTGTCTTTCTCTCTCTGTCTGTCTCTGTCTTTGTCTCTGTTTTTCTCTCTCTCTTTCTCTCTCTCCAATGGGCTCTACAAAAGAAATCACCTATACCCAAATATTCCTTGTCAGCCCTACCTTGACTTCCCAGGCACAGAACCCACTCTGGGTCCCCTCCATACCTCTGTTTGATTAGGGGACAGAAAGGGAAAGTGTGTGAATTTGAAAGGTAAGGCTTCCTGGGACACAAACAGTTTCGAAACCATATCCCTAGTGACATGATTGGCTTCAGATTGGCTCCCCGGGGGCCCCACTCTTTTTCACTGGGCTGGGGGGAGAAGGAGGGGAGCTGAAACTCGGCTCTGGTTAAATCCCAAGAAGAGAGTTGCCGGTGTTGATTTGCAGTTTGACAGTCAAAAATAATCCGACCATCGCTATGCATGTGATTTATACAAGTGTCTTAATTGGCATCTTGATTATATGATTGCATGAAGTGCTGTTTGCTAGGTGTATCTCTAAATAGAAAAAAACAGAGATATACAGCTGTGTGGGGTATACAAAGCTCCTGGTAGAGTGGGGAAAATGAAGTTTTATCTTTCTGTTCTGTTCTAATCCTGCTTTCCCTGGCTTTAGTCTCTGTGCTGGATGGACTCAGAAATAAGAGGTTCACCCTGCCCCAAAACAACAGCAGTCTCCTTAGACTACGTGACTGAGACAGGGCTCAGAGTGGACTAGCCACCCCCATCCCCACAGCATGTAGAGGCCAGCCTGTTTCAGAAATGCAGCCTCTCCAGGCAGGATCACAGCTAATTATTTTAGAAATACAGTTTAAAGACAAGTTATCTTAACTTTATAGCTAATCCGGTGAAGATCTAAGAGAAACTTGAAAATCATAAAACATTCCAGAACATTATATTTTATGCAGTCCAAAATGTGACACATGGGGTCTTTAATAATTCACTGCTTGTTAACATTAAACAACTGTTAACATGCTCAAATAATTAGTTATGCTTGCTTGACATGTTTGCATCTTTAATAATTGATGCATTTATCTTAATTACTAACAGTATTATGGTCGTAATATGCATCTTTTTTCTATCTTAAAATTCTAACAAAAACTGACTTTTTGCCAAAAATGATTATGCTCTAAGTTTTAATTACTCATTGTAATTAAATTGCAAGCCGCAGTATTTTACTAAAATATCTTTCACAAAAATATTTAATGCAAAAGAGGTGATTTGTTGTTTATGCCTCCAAGTTAGTAAATATTTCATAAGTTTGATATTACCCTTTCAGAGTGGATATAAAATAATGTAGTTTTCAGAATGTGAGTCAATTTCAAAGCTTCAGTAGCTAAGGGCTCCCCCCACATACTCCTACAATTTTTTTTTTTTCATGAAATCCACTGTAAATAGTATCTGTCAGAAGTTTCTGTCATTGGAATCAGACATAAACAAAAGAATTGAAACCTTTAACTTCTGGCACGGGAGCAAAAAGGATCTGAAATGGTGCTGGTCAAAGACAAATTAAAAATCCACTCTTCCCTCCCCTTGCTCTTTTCTCTCCTTGGGAAACTGAGGCACAACTCTGTTTGAATTGAGATTTTAATGAAAGACTTCATGGAAATGGAGCATCAACTTAACTTGTGATCTTCTTCCCATATCTTTTACACATGAAACCATCAGTATCTTTTTTCCTCAGAGAAACTATTACCCATGTGGTGAAAATCAAGGAAAACTCACCCTAATTAGAAGAACTCGTCTATCTAAACCAGTGGTTCTCAAACTTTTGTTCTCAGTATCTTCATGTTGTTAAAAAAACAAAACAAAACAAAACAAAACTATTAAGGATCTGTTCAAAGAGTTTTTGTTCACATGGGTTATATTTATAGCTACTTACTGTATTAGAAATAAAAAATAATTTTGAATTTGTAGATCCTCTGAAAGGGTTTCAGAGACCCCAACATTTCTTTGGACTACACTTTGAGGACCACTGAAATCCACGTAAAGTTTGCTTACAAAGGATTTTATGTACATTGTCTCATTGGAACTTCATAAAAAAAAAAAAACCCTGTGAGATGGATCCTGCCTGTTATTCTTCCCATTTCATGGATGAATAAACTAAGGCCCACCAAAGGTAAATGATTTATTCATGGCCCCATAACTTGTGTCAGAGGGAGGATCTGAAGCAAAGTCACCCTTAAGTCCGACTTTACTGTTGCTTCCTCTGCAACACAATATCGGCTGAGAAGAGAAATCGCCCTACTCCTGGAAGTAACGAATTCATTGCATCTCTACCGCTTGGGACTCCAAATCCCTCAGCTTCAGAGAGCAGCTCACCCCATATGGCAACGTCAACATAAATGTGGGGTGGTTGCAATCCAGAGAGAAGCTGCAAGATGGTTCATTAGTTATTTATTTGCTGTTATAAGTTATTAGAGGTTTTCAAGATGCAAATCAAGCCATTATGGGGCTCCTTGGAAATGACAGCAAGGCAGAAACTAGCCCATTGCCAGGGGAAGGAAGTGGGTTGGGGTCAGGCTGGAGACCCTCAGCTTTTGGGAAGGTTCCCTTTGGCCGGTGAGAACGAGCTCCTATTGCCATCACTGTTCACCCCCAGCACACACACACTCACACACAGAGCCTCAGAGATCTCTGTACAATGGCGACAAGAACAATTGTGACAAATGACAAATACTGGGAGAGGGGGTAGAGATCAGAGCACCTTCTTCTCTCCCTCTGGAAACCATCACCCATGTCAATCAGCAAGCAGATAATTCAATACATTTTACAAGAGCATCTTGAGGGCTGAAGGTCTGGTTGTTAGGATATTTTCATTTACAAATAAGCTGTATTGATTTTCCCTTGACCTTCCTCTTATGGTTATGGTTCCAAATGGTTTTGCCCTCTGGAACCAAGCAAAATAAATCCCTTTTCCAAAGGACAGGTCTTCAAGTACTTAAAACAATCATTTACTATCAGAGTTGTTCTCTTATCTTGGCTACCCATTCTTACTTCCTTCAACCAATCTTCATATGAAAGGATCTCAAAGCAGTAAAAGAAGAAGGTTCTCCCTATAGAGATTGCTGCTATTAGAAATTTGAAATCAAATTTTCATCCTGGCATTCTGGAAAGTGAGATCCTCAGAAATTGGGGAGTGAGTACCTCAAGGCAGGAGGGCAGCAGGTAAATTGTACCCTCAGTGAAATGTTTACCAGTGGTCTCAGTATATAGAATACATCTAAATTATATGAGATCTTAGCTCCTTGACCTTGGACAAATGCCATCTCCCTGGGACTTAGTTTGTGTAATGCAAGTTCAATCAGATAATGTCTGAGACCTACTCTAGCTCTGAAGTTCTGTCACATTTCTATAACTGAGTTTTCAGAAGTGCTTCTGCCCAGTGTCTATCTATATTTTTTTCTTGGAGACAGGAAGAAGAGAAAAAGAAAACAAGGAATTCCACTTAGGCCACAAAACAAATGCCTCCACATTATTATTCTAAGGACATACCACTTTCTATAATGTAGTCAGAAGGAAAATTCATAAGATTTAGAGCTAATGGGATCCTCAGAGGTCATCTAATCAAAACCCTATGATTTACAAAGAAGGATTTGTTTTTGGTTAAAGTTATAGCTGCCTCTTTGTCACTCCATTTAGGGTTTTTTGGCAAAGACACTGGAGTAGTTTGCCATTTCCTTCCCCAGCTCATTTTATAGAGTAGAAAGCTGAAGTAAATAGGATTAAGGGACTTTCCCAGGGTCACACAGCCTGTGAATGTCTGAAGCTGGGTTTGAACTTATGAAACTGAGTCTTCTTGACTCCAGGACCAGCATTTGCATCCAATCGGCACTTAACTGCCCTTACAAAGGAGGATTTTTGAGACCCCAAAAGGTTATAAATGGTTTGCTGGAGGTTACAGAGTTAGAATGCAAAATCAGGTACTCTTTCTTCAGGATCAATGTCCTATTCACTTTCACTTAGGGCATAGGTCCTACTTACTAATCAGCTCACACATAGTAGGCCGCATAGAGACTATGTGTAGAAGTGGGTAAAAGTCAGAACCTTTTAGGAGAAAGAAACAGGATCATTGTGCTGAACATTTTATTTGTATTTTATAGGACACATGCTTTTGAAAGAATATATTATGGTAGAATGCTTTCTCTATAATTGGGGATTATGGGGTTAGGGAATGATTTTGGGGGCAGATGAAGCTCCTGGAAGAGCTTCTGTTCCTGACTCTACTGCCCATTTTCCAGCTGTAAATCTGTCCCTTTCTCTCAGGTGCACCAATTCCATGCCTTCTCCCCTGCCTTCATAAATGCTGCTTGTCTGATGAGCTTCCAAGGAAGCCAGGTAGATGTCTAAAGTAATACTGTTGAACCAATGGGATGCCCCAGCCTTTCCAAACACAGAAGCCAACAGAATAACAAAAAGCAAGCAGGAACTGCTGAAGACTGACTATGATAGGCCTTGTCTTTAATCATATGTTTTGGAGGCATTGTGATTTGGCAATGGAAATAGCCAGTTGCCTACAGGATATGATGTGAGAGCAACAGGAAGGCAAAAAATCAGTGTAATGTAAGGGAGAGAACAAAAGCCTATATAAGGCCAAAGATCAGAATTTCTAATCCTATCTTGAGAATAGCTTTGGAATCTTGAGTAAACAATTATCCTCGCTAAACTTTAGCAATCACATGGTCCTGTTCCCAAGTTTAACAAATTAGGAAACTTTTAGCTCTGAAATCCTATGACTGACATCTCCCTATCGATAACCACATTAAAAAACAACAATAACAAGCAAAAACAAGCAAACAAATCCATTCCATACTGCTGTTAGGATATATATCATTAGTTTTTCATTCCTATGGGTTAAATATTTATTTCAATATTTCTTCTCAATGGTGAATTAGAAACCTTAATGCAAGAAGGCAAATTTAAGATCATGGGCTTTCCTGAACATTGGTGGTACTCATGAACTGGAAAATGGATTCTGGAAGGGTAAATCTTATTCAGAAGAATCAAGATGAGTAAAAAGTGAGGGAAAGGAAACTGTAGTTCTATTTATTTATTTTTGTTTTATTGTTCTATTGTGAAAATTTGCTTGTATGAAAATGCAGGAAGTAGAATGAGAGGGCTAGATGGAAAATAGCTGAATGAAGAATCACAAAAATAACGCCAAAATTGTAGAATCCTAGGACAGCTAGAGGAAGGAAATAGATATGTAACTCAGGAAACAGATCACAATCCTGCCATGATAGCTTGATATAATCATGATGGGGCATTTGAAGGATCTAGACATCTAGTGGAATCCTCCCTTTGAGAAAATTAGATTTTGCTTTCCCTTAAATGTAATTTGATCCTTTTAAAGGTTGAGGAACAATGAAGGAAAGATTTTCTTTGTCTAAAAATCACCACCAAGGAAGAACTGGATGCTGGCATTCATTTGATGGAAACCATGGGAAAAGGTTGGGGAGAATGTGAGTGAGGGCTCTGAGAAACTGTAGTAAGGAAGTGAAAAGCTATACCTAGTATTACATGTGACTTTGATTTTGGGAGAGCAGACTTCAGAGGATAGAGAGAAAAGTCAGGAAAATTTACATGGACAAAAATTTTAAAGAGAAAATCAAATCAGGAGGAATTGCTTTCTCCCCCCCCCCCTCCACTTAATAGTATTAAATTTTTTTTTCTAATTACATGTAAAGGTATTTTTCAACATTCACTTTTATAAGATTTTGATTTCCAAATTTTTTCTCCTTCCTTTTCTCCTTCCCTTCTTCTTCCCAAGATGACAAGCAATCCCATATAGATTATACATGTACAATCATATTAGATATATTTCCACATTATTCATTCTGTGAAAGTAAAATCAGAATAAAAAAAAAGACCACGAGAAAGAAAAAAGGAATAAAAATAGTGTGCTTTAATCTATCATTCAGATTCTATGGTTCTTTCTCTGAATGCAGATAATAATAGGGGTCTTTTGGAATTGTCTTACATCATTGTTGCTATAAGTCTTTCACAGTTAATCATCACATAAGTGTTACTGTTACTGTATATTATGTTCTCCTGGTTCATCTCACTTTACTCAGTATCAGTTCGTGTAAGTCTTTCTAGTTTTTTTAAATCCACCTGCTCATCATTTCTATAGAATTTATAGAAGAATGCATTCCAGTACATTTATATGCCACAATTTGTTCAGCCATTCCCCAACTGATGGGATTCTTCTCAATTTCCAACTCCTTGCCCGCATAAAAAGAGTTGCTAAAAATAAAAATATTACAAGAAACCCATCAACCATATTAAACAAAAAACAAGAAAACAATTACCCCAAACTCAAAATGTCAGAAGATGGAAAGCAAGGATAGATAATGAAGATGAATAAGAGAATATGGTAAAGTACTAAGAGAATGGTGCTCAGAGTGCTAAAACTCAAAATGGGCTAAGGATGTTTTTGAAATGCAAATAGTAACAATGGTTTTATTTTGTGACTGAGAAAATGGTATAATGATAATGAATAACACTCCACCTTTCTTTTCACTTCACAACACTCTATTTTATGTTACTCCTCCTTCACCTTCTCCCCAGCTGCTTTGCTGCCCAGAACAGAGATCATGCCCTTGATAACTTAATGCTTTCATCTCTGGAATGGCTGCCCTGGGACCCCCAAGGTCCAAGTTGCTGAGGGCCTCCCGTGCCATCTTCTTTATGAGCCTGGCTACTTCATCCATGATTCATTTGCTTCCTCTGCCATCTTCTTAATTATATGTATAGCAGGCGCCATTTTTCCTTTTCCCACCCCTAATTTCCTGTTTGGAAATCAAATAAATATTCCTATTGCTAATGGAAAGAGTATGATTCAATTCACTAGCATGGTAACAATTTTCAAACATCTTTCTCATTCTTCCACTTCCTTCTCCTCATCCTTCCCACTATTAGAATGTTCAGTTCCTTGAGGGCAAGGATTTTATTAACTTTTGCTTTTGTATTCCCAACATTTACCACCATTATTGACATGTATAAAACATTTAATATATCATTCTTCATTCATTTACTTGCTCACCCACTTGTCCATTCAACAGAAAAGATATAGAACTATTCTATCCTTGTTTTCCTACTCTATTTTTCCACCAAGAAGAATTATTTTTGGACTTGAAGGGAGAAATGGTTAATAAATGGTTAATAGAGAATCAACTACAAAATAAAGAGACCCAGAAAACACTCAGCATCAAGCCTCCATATCAGTCCCTGGCTATTTCTAAAACATTCTATTGGATGTGTTTCCTACCCATCTGGCACATTTATTGTATTGTCTTCTCCCATAACCTAACTCATGAACCTAATCAACAAGATCCCTTTCTTCAGACTTAACCTTTTCTATTCCATCCTTTGGAAGCAGCTAAATGGTTCAGTGATAGATTGCCAGGCCTGGAGTTAGGAAGACCTGAGTTCAGATCTGTCCTCATTCAATTCCTAGTTGTGTGATTCTTGGCAAGTCACTTAACCCTGCTTACCTTGGTTGCTCATCTGTAAAATGAGTTGGAGAAGAAAAAAGTGACTCCAGTATTTTTGCAAAAAAACCAACCAAGCAAAAAATAAGGTCACAACGAGTTGGACATGACTGAACAACAATATTTCCATAAGATCAGTGACTATCTCAATTCTTTACATTTCTATCCTTAGCATTTAGCTCAGTGACGGGCACTTCATAAACACTTGATACTCATACTTTCAATCAGTTGGTCAGTTAGTCATTCACCTAGTTATCCAGTAAAAATGGAAGTCCATGGGCCCAGACAGACCACATTATCCAGTACTCAACAAATTGGTGTTATATAAAGAGAGCCAATTTGAGTGAACTTTTTTCAAGATTATGGAAAATAAGGAAAGGTGCCACAGGACTGGAAAAAGCCAAACATTAATTTTTTTAAAAGGAAACGTCTAGGGCAGAAATTCTTACTTTAATTCATGGTCAAATTCTATGATGTATTATTAAAAGGATAGTTAGTGAATGTCTCTAGAGTTAAATGGTAACCCAAAAAACCAACAGTGATTCAACAAGAATAGGTCATTAAAGAACAATAATATTAACTACTAAATTATGTAGTATTATATCTTCAAAAAGTAATTTTATATATGATAAATATAAATATATGCATATATTATCTACATATAGTTAAATAGACATGGGTATATACGTGTGCATATGTGTGTGTATAGAAAAAGAAAGATTATGGTAAAGTAGTCAACAAATCTCTTGTATTTTTCTTGTAGACAAGATATGGAGATTTGGTTTCCTACAGGGTGAAGCTAGAACCCAAAGAATAGCCATTAATGATTCACATAGGTCTCTAGTGCCCCAGGATCCGTGTTTGGCTACGTGATATTGAACATTTTTATGAAAGACTTATCTAACACCAAACACCATGCCCCTCTACTGCCTGAAGGTCAGATATGTCGCATTTTACAATTTTCCCAAAATTCTCCAGGATGCTTTGGGTGTTTGGATGGAGGAGTGTCTATGCTTTCCAGTCTCCCACCAATGGTGTTACCCACAAGTGTAGAGGTGGATCCTCTGTATTCCAGTTCTATTTAACCACTAAGAGTCAAATTAGTTTGTACAAAGAAATATTTATTTCAAAAGGTATAAACAAAAATATACAAACTTTTCCCCCAACACATGGGATATCCTCTTCCCCCTTGTACCAATTCATTCTCTGGGGATTGTCCTCCAGTTTGGCTCCTAGAGAACAGCCTCCAACTTTTCCCGGTATTACTCTGCCCCCTTCCCTCTTGTGTCTTGAATCCCAGACATCTTGGTTTCTTCTGGTTTTCCTACTAGTGACTCCAAGGGCATAATGGCTCCCACTCCCAGGTCCAGTGGGGGTCTCTTGCACCTAAAACTGAGGTCAAATGACCTAGAACAGAAACAAATACCCACAGACCAACTTCTCAAATCTGGGATCAAAGGGAAAGAGGGAAATAGGTATCTTTCCTCCTGGTTCAGTTCAGATCAGCCACTCAGTGAGTGAATTGGCATCCTCAGCCTCTGGATGCAACAGGAAGGGGAGAGGCTATCTCAGTTTGAATAGTTGGCTAAGTTGCCACAAAAAAGGCTCCATGCCTCCATCTAATAAGGGAGCTCAGGAAAACAACCAAAAAAAGCTCCATCTTAGGCAACCTTATGCTTAGATAAAGACTTAAGGAGTGTACTTGTCAAATTACAAACAAGATTAAGCTAGGAGCAATAGTGAAGATATTGGATGGTAGCATTAGGCACGAAAAAGATCTCTATTGGCTAGAACCATGGATCAAATCTAATAAATAAGGACAAGTGTCAAATATTACATGTGGGCTCAAAAAATCAATTTTATAAAACTGCAAACTATGGATTTTCCTTTCTCTACACCCGGTATATTGTAGAAGGAGTCCTTGGTCAGTTGTGTCTGTGTTTTGGGTGTGGGGGGGTGATATTAGATGGTCTCTAGCTCCGTTCAATTCTGAAATTCTGCAATCCTGTAATATAAACTCATTTTATAAAGTGAAGGTATCTCTAGGAGGACTTTCACAGTAAGTCCAACATTCCTGTGTGGATGGAGCAAGTGCTAAACCCTGAAAGAGGAGGGGAATGAGGAACAAGTCTGCTACAACAGCCTCAAAATGTGTGGAGGAGAGAATTTCCACCACCAAAGAGATGAGTTTTGAGGAACTTTACCAAGGGTCAGTTCTGCCCATTTTCATTTTTATTCCTCTGTGACATTGGGGAGGAAAGAGGAGTAAATTTGTTTAATAGGCTGAGAAGGGGGGAAAAGTCCTAAAAGAGACAACGTTATCCCTTGTCCCTGAAGTCAACAGTCTTTCTTCAGCTTTCTGAGCACCTAGTCTGAACACCCTTGCGACCCAGGAGCCCCTTCTCAAGTCTTAAGGTGCCAGGTCATTTTCAGGGAGGGAAGGGCTCTTCGGTCACTCATGACCACCAGCAAGCCCCAGGGGTTACCTCGGGGGTCACTCAGCCAGGTTTTTTCCCAACTCCTCCCATAGCTTCTATTTCCTGGATTGTTGTAGAACCTTACTTAGGCTGTGGGGAAGTCATTTCCAGAAAATTGCCGGTTCCATTGTTGCTGATGAACATTATAAACTAAAGGAAGGTATAGACGGGAGATGATACAATAATTAAATGTGGGGGAAGTGAGGAGCTGACAGGGGTCGTAGATTTAGTGTTGAGAGTGGCCATGAAAGTCATGGAACTTCTTTTATAAATGGGAAGGGAAGGGGAGAGAGGGCAAAGTTGGGGGAGGGGACACTGGGGAAAAAAGGGGAAGGGAGGGGAGAATTAAAGATGGACTAGGGGAAGGGAGAGGGAAAGGAAGGCCAAGAGGGAGGAAAGAAATATTTATTAAATATCTACTGTGTACCAGGCACTGTATCAAATGCATTGGAAATATCTCCTTTGTTCCTGTCCAAAATTCTGTGAGATAGGGGCTATTATGGTATCTGTGTTATTGTTGAGGAAACTGAATTACAAAGAGAATAAGCGACCTAACTGGTCATTTGGTGACTTCAAATTTGGTGACTTCAAATTTGGAGACTTCAAATTACTCCAAGTTCAATGCTTCCTCTGTCCATATGTTAATCATTCTCCCTAGCTTCTCTCCTTTCCCTCTAGAAATTTCAGTGTTTTGGCATCCTCTTCACCTCTCTCTGTCTCTCTTTCTGTTTCTCTGTCTCTGTCTCTGTCTCTCTCTTTCTCTGTGTGTGTCTCTGTCACTCTATCTGTCTCTGTGTCTGTCTATCTATCTGTCTGTCTCTGTCTCTCTCTCTCTTCCTCTCTCCCTCTCTGTTTCTTTCGTCTCTGTCTCTCTGTCTGTCTCTGTCTGCCTCTCTGTCTCCTTGCTACCTTCAGTCTCAACTTAAACATCAGTAAATACCTGACACCTTCTTAATTCTAACCCCCTTCCATGTATCCCCTACTGCTCGTGCCCTCCCTCCCAGAACAGGTTTATATTCATTTTGAATATATTATGTATAAGTGTATATACAATTTGTATGGTGTGTACACACATATATATACATACATATAGCCATATGCACATGTATTCCTGATCCCTCTCTCATAACAATGCAGGATCCCTGAGGGCCGAGGCAGTTTCACTTTTTTGCATCTCCACAAGGCCTAGTACAGAACTGTTTAATAAACGCTTGAAAGCTGATTGATTGACCAGAGCAGTCCATAAGTAGTCTGCTGTGGCTGAGGGTCTCTGGCGCTTCCTCAGCCCACCATGCTAGCCCAACAAAGACCCTGAAGCACCAGGCCCAGACCGGGCCTTCAGGCTTCCTCACTGAGCCCAGCTGCTCCTCATCCTCCCTCCAGCACAAGGTTTTGCTTCCCCACTGAAGACCCTTTGAGTTGTGAGTCTGTGGGCTGCAATGGCCAGCCTCTCACTCCCTCTCCTTGCCTGAGAACAGTATACAGCTGGCTCTGCCTTCCTTATTATTGCCAGGATCTGTGGGCAGATGACTTTTGTCCTCTACTATTCCCATGGAAGTGTCCCAGGCCTTTCAGTGAGAAAATTCTTTTTTTTTTTCCTTAACCATATGCAAATATTAAGAAAATACTTTCTGGATCCCAGGGGCAGAGTCCAACAGGGCCGGGCTCTGATGAACATGCAGAAGAAAGATGGGAGGGGATCAGGAAAGGAGGGGGCAGGGAAGTAAGAGCAGTTTCTGTCCCCGAAGAACATTTTCTTGTGGATGTGTTTTGCTTTTATATTTTATAGTTAATTTATTTATCTGACCACTTGGGAAGGGGGGAGGAGTGCAATTTTATGAGCTGGGGACTGAATCAAAAACAATAGCACATTTAGGTACTTTAATTTTTTTTGTTCCCAGAGATTTATTTTGTTTTATTATATCTGACAGCAGTCAACAACAGCAAGCAGTCCAGTCCGACTCGGCGCTCCCTGCACAGAATGGTTTGTATTCTCTGTGCATGGGGCAGACATTTTTCACTCCATATATCATTTCAAACTTGCAGCATTGATTCCAAAAAGTAACATACATAACCTTGTTCTCCAGTCACAATTCCTCTACACCAGTCCTGCCAATGGATGTTTGGGTGCAGCCACACGTACATTTTTAGATTTATTCTGAAGGAGGTGAGTGTAGGATTGGTGGTAGCAAGGCACATAAGGGAGCGTGTATTTCAAGTTTTCATTTTTTCTTAATAAAAATGAACATTTAGGTCAGAGTATGTGAATGAGTTAAGGGTGGGAGAAAGGAGACTTTTTTGCCAACAGGGGCAAATAGGAGGCAGATGGACCCAGTGGACCCTGAAAAACCAATGTTTTTTCATGGATGGATACTTTGACCCTAAGGAGTAGACCTTCAGTGCAGAGATACTCGCTTTGAATGGAATTCACTTGCTCAAATCTTTAATCCAAAACCGGGGGAATTTCTTTCCTAAAGTTTGAAGAGAAAGAGACAAATAGATGGGCTTAGTGGGACACATCCCTAGTCCATGCTACTAAAAAGTCTGAGGCTACCCAATCTTTTGAGCTCAGGAATTCTGAACTATCACAGACCAAGTTGATCCAGCATCCACATTAAGTTCAGCATCATTATGATGAGGAAGGCCAGTGGGTTGACCAAGGAAGGCTGAACTGGCCCAGTCAAAAATGGATCAGGTTAAAATTTCCATGCTAATCAGCAATGGGATTGGGTCTTAATGTAGATCTACTTTCCTTAGTCTGGGAAAGATGGCGAAAGCCAGTTTTGTTTGTTGTTTTTAAAGGAGGCAAATGCCAATGATATATACTAATTTGTAAATATATATATATATATTATATATATATATATAATATATATATATAGTATTTTTATTTAAACTTGTATTTTCATTTGTATAAGGAATTCTTTAATAAAGAAACTTCTGCTATTGCAGCTCTGAAATCAGTCTGCAATTTAGTCTTTAGAAATGCTTGAAGCACCAATAATAATCATAATTGCTAATATTACATAGTATGTTAAGATTTATAAAATGCTTTATACACACACACACACACACATAAATATGCAATTTCATTTGGGCATCATAATTTGAGCCTGTATGGTAAATACCATTATTATCTCCATTTTACAGAAGAGGAAACTGAGATAAAATGATTTGTTCAAGATTACACACACACACATACAATATATATCAACATTGAGTCTGGAACCTAGGTCTTTCTCATTCTGAAATTATTTCTTTTCAATGTCACATTGTCTCTTTAAAGTATTAATAAAAATAATAATGACTACTCATAGATGACTTTTACATTCATAAGAGCTTTCCTCATAATGCCTCTGTAATATAGTCATTATTATAATAATGGACATTATTATACCCATTTTACAGATGAGGAAGCTAAACCTGTTATTTAATTAGTCCATATTAGATCAAGGACTCAAACTGGGAAATTTAGATCATATCCCCAAAGATATTGAAAAAAAAAGGAAAAGAACCCATATAAACATTTTTAGTACTAATTTTTGTTGTAACAAATAATTGGAAATTGAAAAGAT
The DNA here is from genome assembly GCF_016432865.1 of Antechinus flavipes. Taxonomy (NCBI): domain Eukaryota; kingdom Metazoa; phylum Chordata; class Mammalia; order Dasyuromorphia; family Dasyuridae; genus Antechinus; species Antechinus flavipes. The sequence goes on along the minus strand of NC_067399.1, from coordinate 477,859,639 downwards.
GATCATTAATTAAAGAATGGTTCAAATTGTAGCATATGATTATGACTATTGTTCTATGGGAAATAATGAAGGAATAGTTTCAGGAAGAAAAAGAAACGAGATAAGACATATATCAATGATGCAAAGTTAAATGAAAGAGGCGGGAGATTATTATGTACTCAAGCATATGTTTCAGTGAGCAATGTTTCAGTGATAATCAAATGAGAAAAATTGGCTACTCTGATCATTACAGTAATACAAAGCAATGCCAAAAAAATCATAATGAAAACATTCTATTCACCTCCAGAAAGAGAGAACTGATGAACTTTGAGCACAAATTGAAATATAGTTTTCTCAATTTTTTTTTACTTTTTGTGATATGATTAAATGTGGCAATGATTTTTTATGATTTAATACGTACAATTAACATCATTTTTCTTACTTTCCCAGTGTTTAGGGAAAAGTTTGGAGAAAGTCAAGAATTTGGAATTCCATTTAAAAAGAAAGGAATGTTTAAAATAAATAATTAAAATTGTTGGGGAGAAAAATAACCAAAAATACAGATTGTCCCTAAATACTCAACAGAATAAAAATATGGAGGTAGCAGTACTCTTTTTTTGACATGTGGGGATGAAGTGACTTGACCAGGATCACACAGCTAGTAAGCATTAAGGGTAAGGCTAGATTTGAACTCAGGATCTTCTGATTCCAGAGCTGATACTTTATCCCATAACTTTCAGAGTTACCTTAATTTCTTAGAGCTTTGGGTAGGGAAGCATAGACTTTTCAGAATTCCTCTGTAACATTTACAAACCTATCCCACACTAGCCTGGGAGCTATGTGGTTCTAAAATGAGTAAGAATTTGCAAAGGAAGAAAATATGGCTTGCATAGTTTTCAGGAACTTGTTAACTCTCCACAGATGAGCTCCCTGAAGAAACAATTGTTTTTCAAAGCTCTTTTTGGATCTGGCACCTGTAAGGCCTGGTTCACTGAAGAAGTAATTTTAATGGTTCCCACTAACTCAAGCTATACCTTCTCCTGTTCAGAATAATAATAATAACAAAAACCCTTTCTCTTAATGACACTTCCATTTATTCAGAATTAGTATTTAAAACCCTAAATTAGCATTCTGCACTTTGGCTTTGACAGAGCCATTACTTTTTATGCTAAAGGAGTTGAGTTAATTTTAAATTATTCAAGCTGAGCACCTGAGTGAAAGGAACATCTTCAAACCAATTGGATGTCTGCAGGCTTTTGCTAATGGAGAAATACAAACTGGATTAGAATCCATTTTCTTTTTGTTGCCGAGATTCATATATATGGTGCTATAATGATATTGGTTCTCACCTGTTACTCAGGGGAAGTCATGTATATAAAGAATAATTGAACGGGGTTACTAGCAGGATAAAGAACTATATGCCCAGCCTAGCACCCAAGGCACTTCTCACACATACCCACACACAGAAACATGGGAAGTGGTTAAAATGTTCAGGTGAAAGAGAAAGGGGGGAAAATGGGGGGAAGAAGGAGGGGAGAGTAAGGATGGAAGGGAGAGAAGGATGGGAAGAAAATGTAAGAAGGAAGGAAAGAGATCTAATTCGTAAAGCTGGGCTAGCTTCGTTAAAAATGACTCCTAACATACAATGGGAGGATATTGAGAAGACCGCTTCCATTCCCACTTCTAAGACATGTATGTATAATTACCAATGGATTTTAAGACCATCTGAAAATGACAGGTTAAGTATCTGGGACAAGGGATCAGAAGAACTGAGGCACTGAAAGGAAGGTGGTAGAACAAATCAAGGACAAACTTCCCATTTCCTTTTTCCCCCAATAAAAGTTTATTAAGTATCTATTATATATGTTAGTCACTATATAGGCATTATAGCTGCAAAGACAATAACTAAATAGTCCCTAGTGCAGATTGGGGCAGAAAAAGGCAGGATACGTTGATGGAAGCAGCGTTGAAAATACTGTAGAATTTTTGAATAATATAACTGTAACATAATGAGCTTTAGCTTCTGGGATGGTCATCGCTCTAGACTTAGGAACAGAGGGAATATGGTTTATATTGAAGCTTCTTAACTCCACAAAGCAACCACAATCTTCCTTAACAACTAACCAAGGATTATTTCTGTGGTTGGAATTCAGTATATTTTCTTAGAGTACTGGGAAACAGAGGAGACTTCTCTCCCCTCCCACCCCAGAGCAACAGCATGTAACTGTAATCTCATGACCTCTAGGACATTGAGAAAGACTGAAAATCCTTTAAGGAAATGATATCCCTGCATCATAATTGAGCTCTGTCTTCCTGATAAACCAACTTTCTGCTAAAACTGTGAACTCACACCTTTCCCAGGGCATAGACACTCAGAGTCTGCATTACCCCAAACACTCCAAACCTGTGATTTCAGGTGGCATTTGCTGCTGCTATAGATCAGGCTCTAATTATTTTTTAATCTGCAAACACCCATGATCATTTACATGATTTGCTTATCAGTGGAAATTCGATAGCACTGCTTCCAGTGTGGGATTTACAGAGGCAGGGAAACAATCGGATTGATATCTGCTTTAATTCTGTTGAATTTCAGGTGACTTGAATGTCTGCTCAGTATATGACTACCACAGAGCTGACTTTAAGTAACAGGGAATAAATATTTGGGGTGATTTGGTAAGGGAATGTCATTCAGCTGAGAAAACAGCTTTTTAACATGAAAAGGTTCCTTTGTGATTTGAAAGAGAATGTTTTGTTGATAAACCTGAGTTCTGTACTGGTTACTTGACTGTCGTTGGGGAGGGGGTGCTTAAGGAGGAGAACAGGTTAAATCAGAGCACTCCCTCACTACCCACTTCTAGAGAGAGCTCTTAATAAACAAACCTTGCATTTTTCATAGGGGAAAACTGTCATACCACTCTATCCCCAGTCTACTTGTGAACAACTCCTGCTTGTGTCCAATGGATCAGCATGCACAGGTGATAGAGAGTTGCAAGAGAAAGCTCCCACTGAATCAAATTTTATAAAGTTTCAACTCCTCAGCGGGGCCAAATGCAATAAGGCCCGGCCTGGAGTAAGAGGCAGCCAGCCAGGTGGCCGGCAACTGGCCTCTGGCACCTTGGAGAGCCCAGTTGGTGGAGAAATCAAAATATTGAGATGCAAAACAAGCCCTTTCCTTTCCCCACCCCACCCCCTGAAATGAATCAACTACACCTTGTAATATTTATAGACTGACAATAAATATTCATAAGCACTCATGAATATTTGACTTGTGCTAAATATTCATTTGTAGCTGAAAGTTCCCACTGACCCTCTAAGTCCCGGTCCCAGCCGATGGGGGGTCAGGAGATTCTCCTGCCATTCTGCTGCGAAGCGCTTACATTTATCTGCTGTAAAATAGTCTGACTGGCACCGAGGACCGTCGTGTTCAGTTTTAAAATGCCACAAATAACAGATTTATAGATTTTTCTAAATACATTATTTTAGCTTGACAGCATTAATCATTCATGCTTCCTTCCTTCATTTTTCTACCTGCAATGGATTATTGAAACAGAAAATAACAACGAGAAAGGCTACAAGCAGAATCAAAATGTCAAGTTTGTACTTACAGTTGTATGTGCATAGACAGGGTCAAGAGCCTCAATTATTTGTATATGTACACAGTGGTACTACATGAAAGGTTATGTCACCTGAAGCTATTTTCTTGCAGATTTAAATAGGACTGATATTCAGCTCCACAGTCAGCCACTGACATGGAACATAGAATTGTAAAATACTATGAACTCTCATGTCAGGACCTAAAATATGAATTGGGTGATTGCAAGGTGTAGCTGTGGGCGATCCCACATATTGTGGTGCAAGGCCTTTAAATTACTTTGTGTTATTCCTGACCTGTTCTTTTCATTTAAACATACGCCCAGAATAAGATTGTAGCACTTGGCCAAAGGGAAAAAAAATCAAGACTTTCTGTTTTTAAGAAGGGTTGCTTTTGAAAACAAGATGGCACTTGTAACAAAATACACAAATTTGGAGGAAAAGGTCTGTATCCAATACTTCCTCAGTGATCTCTTTGTTGATCATGTTTAGTGTCCTGAGAACAAAGAAGGCAGTTCATTAGTATTTTTCTATTAAGTAATTGATATCTCACTTTTGGTGGAAAAGCATGCTTTGTTCCACACTATCGCCATTACATGGCTAGATTTATCAAGGCAATTTGTCTTTTGATCAATAAAATCAGCGCTCCATCAGTGGATTGAACAATGATGTTGCCTTTTTGTATATGAAGAGGAGATAGCTGCTCCATATTCTGTTCCATCCTGTTCATCTTTCAAAGCATGGCTTAAGTTCAACCCCTTCTAAGAAGCTTTTCCTACCTGTTCCACTATATATTGATTGTTTCTTCTCTAAATTGTTATAGAAGTTTATGTTATACTACCTGTCTTTATTTTATTATCTTTTTTTTCTAATTCAGTTTTCAATTCAGATAAGGTGTTATCTCTTCACCTAGACTACATAGTTTTCTAGAGCAAGAGCTGAGATTGTAAAGTGTTGAACAAAAAACAACAAATATAAAACTTGGGAGCACAGGTGTTTTCGTCATTGCTACTAGTCAAACGCAAGAACATCCAAAGAGAAAGGCAGAGTGAAGAAATCAATAGCTAATCAAAAAGAAGATATCAGCCAATAAGGTTTAGATTTCTGGGTTATGACTTAAAATGTAGCAATGACCAGACTGTTGGCCAGTGATGCAGTAGGCTAATAAGGGTTGGTAAAAATTAATTTTCTAAAGTCCCAAAAGATAGAATAAATAATTTTAATTATATGAACCATGAAAACAATGCAGCTAGAATAATGCAAAGGGAAGCAATTAAGTAGGAAAAAATATTTCTAACAAATATCTCTGGTAAGATTTTGAGAACTAAGATATATAAAGAATTAACACAAATCCATGAGGTCAAGATCATTCTATAATGAATAAATAATAAAACATTGTGAACAAATAGTTGTCAAGAGAAGAATTGTTCACTGTTAATAAGTGTATGAAACCTGCTCTAAAGCAATTATAGAAATGTAAATCAAAATATCACTGATGTTTTACCTTATATCAAGCAGATTGTGAAGGATTAAAAAAGAATAAAATAAATATTGGAGGGACAGCAGAAACACAGACACTTTTGGTAGCACCATGAATTGGCTTTGCCACTTTTGAAAGTAATTTGGAATTATACTTTAAAAATGATGAAAATGTCTATATTTTTTGACCCAGAGATGCTACTACTTAGAGTTCTCTTCTAAAAAAAACTTAATGTTGAATAAAGAGAGGTCAGACCACTCCATGCATTTTTGGCTCCTATCTTTTTCTGCCAAAAACAATAATCTTTGGACCATAAAAGGGATTAAATATGGGTAAAAAGAAGTTAATAGATAAACAATCAATAAGCATTTACTAGGAGCCTGCTATGTGCCAGGCACTGTACTTGGTGTAAGCTGCCATTGATAAGTTCCAATCATCAGGTCCAAATGAAGTACATTCCAAGGTCCAAAAGCAGCCACAATATAACTAATGAACCACTGCCCATGACTTTTGAAAGACTGGTCAATCAATATTTATTAAGTTTCTACTGTAGACCAGGAACTAAGTGCTAGATTACTAAGTCCTGTGCTAAGATCATGAAGAACAAGAGAACTACTAAAGGACTAGGGGACAGTATCTTGGTTTTCAAAATAAGTACTATAACAATTTGCAACTCTTGGCCAGTAAACTTGACTTCAATTTTTAGCAAAATTCTTATCCAAACAATAACTAAATGAACATTTAATAAAAGTAAATGACATCAGTAAGACACTGCATGGGCTTCATTAAGAAGAAAAATAATATTTATAGCAATATAAGGTTGTAAAGCATTTTATATCAAATACTTTCCTTGAGCCTCACCATAATCCCTACTCTATAGATGAGGAGACCGAAGCTAGGAAAAGTGAAGGGAATCGACCAGGATTTTGGTCTGAAGTAGAACTCATACCCTGTCTTCCCTGACTCCAAGTCCATTGTTTTTTCCACTAGACCACTCCCCTTCCCCTTCAAGCATTTATCAGATATATTACAGATTCTTATTCAAGCACCATTTGGATTAGATGACCCCTGATGACCTTCTCTCCATTATGAGTCTGTGATTGTATTACCCTGCCTTTTATTGATTGAAGTATCAACCAGAACACCTAGCAAAAGACTGGGTAATGACAATCTACCTAGGAAGAGACACAATTCACCAACGGGAAACTAAGAGACATCAAAGGACAAACCTAACAATAACTGATTATAACCCTGAATTCAACGTTCCACAAAGCAGTAGATTCTATTGAAAACTCTTAAAGGGCAGAGGTCAGGTCTTTATCCTCTTTCTATCTCCTATAAAACCTAGATCAGGGCTGGGAACTTAGTAGACACTTAATAAATTCAATAAGGCCCCTATCCTGTGGACTTGCTATCTACAAATGAAAAGTTCCTTTTTTTTTTTTTTTTTTAATCTCTGAGCCAAACTGAGATAGAAGGAGCTTTTTTTCCCAGTGAAAGCCTTGATCGAACTTTTTTGATATATAACTGCATTGGTAATATGTTCTTGAAAATGTAACCTCAAGTATTAACCTACTTGTCAAGAAAAAACAAAACAGAACAAAAAACATGATCCCCATGCTTTAATATCTCATAGATGAACTAAATCATAGAAGAAATGGGAAACCTACTAGTATTGGACAAGCTTAGCAGGAAGATTGGATTTTGCTTAATAAATGAACTCTCTTATAACCATGTAGCAAAGATAATAATTATGCATTTGGGGAGCCATGCCCCTTAACACTTAAATCATTTTTCCATTAGCAAATTAGTTAAGGATAGATCAGATCAATCAGTCCCCAAACACTACCTTCTCATATCCATAGCTTTCCTACCATCAGAGTTTGTCTTGGACTCAAGTATTTGGGTTGTTGGGCTCAGTTGAGTATTCAGAGAACCAAAATATATTACATGAAGAAGGTACTTCAAAAGTCATTTGGTCTGACCTTCTTATTTAACAGATAAGGAAACCAAGATCCAGGAAACTAAATTCATTTACTTAAAGTCATACAATGAATTAGTAAGAAATTCAAATTTAAAATCTAAAATAAGGTGATTTGAAGAGAGGGAAAACACTAGCAGCAGTGAATCAGGAAAGCTGAACACTCTTAATTAAGAATAAAAGAAACAAAAGCTTGACAGAGAAGAAGAGAGAAGGCCAGGATCAGAATCTAACTTTTTTTTTGATTCCTAGTTCATTATATTCTCCAATATTTGTGAATTTAGCTTAGTAAACATCTACCTCAAAGTTAGGGCTGGGAACCCCTGATAGTTGATGGGAATCCTCCAAGAGAATGTAACAAATGCTAATATTTCAGAGTCTACCTGCCAAAACAAACCCATATATATTAAAAAATTACAAAATAACATTCACACAAATGAAGTCAGATCTAAATAATTGGGAAAATATCAATTGTTCATGGGTAAGCCAAGCTAATATAGTAAAAATGATAATTCTACCTAAATTAGTTTACTCATTCAGTGCCATATCAATCAAACTACCAAAAATTATTTTATAGAGCTAGAAAAAATAAATAGCAAAATTAATCTGGAGAAACAAAAATTCAAGAATATCAAGGGAAGTAAGAGGGATAATAAGAAAAGAAAGGGGATCTAGCAGTACCCAGATCTAAAACTATGTCATTAAATGACAATTATTAAAATTAGTTGGTACTGGTTAAGAAATAGAGTAGTAAATCAGTGGAACAGGTTAGGCACACAAGATACAATAGTCATTGACTATGGTAACCTACTGTTCGACAAACCCAAAGACTCCAGCTTCTGAGATAAAAATCCACTATTTGACAAAAACTGATAAGAAAACTAAAAAAGGTGGGCCAGAAACTAGGCATTAACCAAAATCTCACAATCTATACCAAAATAAAATCAAAATGTTTTAGATATAAAGGTAGATACCATACGCAAATTAAGAGAACAAGGATTGGTTTAGTTGTTAGATCTATGAAGAAAGGAAGAATTTTTGACCAAACAATAGATAGAGAATATTATGAAATAGTTAATTTTGATTACCTAGATTGAATGTTTTTTGCATAAACAAAACCAATGCAACTAAGATTAGAAAGAAAGCAGAAAGATGGAGAACAATTTTTCCAGGAAGTGTTTCTAATAAAGGTGTCAATTCTCAAATGAGAACTAAGTCAAATTTATAAGAATATAAATTATTCCCCAATTGTTAAATGGTCAAAAAATATGAACAGGCGGTTATCAAATGAAGAAGTTAAAGCTGTCTATAGTTATATGAAAAAATGTTCCAAATCACTATTGTTTAGATAAATGCAAATCCAAACAACTCTGAGATACCACCTCATACATTTTACTTTGGCTAATATGACAAAGGAAAATGACAAATGTTGAAGAGCATGTGGTAAAAATGGGACATTAATACATTGTTGGTGGAATTGTGAAGTGATCTAACCATTCTAGAGAGCAATCTGGAACTATGCTCAAAGGGCACTCAAACTGCATACCCTTTGATCCAGCAATACCACTACGAGGTCTGTATCCCAAGAGATCATAAAAGGCAGGAAAGGACTCACAAGTACAAAAATATTTATAGCAGCTCTTTTTGTGGTGGCAGGGAAGTCAATTGGAGAATGGTCAAACATTTCATGACTGTAATGGTGCTATATTTTGTATTGTGCCATAAGATATGATAAGAAAATTTATTTCAGAAAAACCTGGAAAGATTTACATGAACTGATGCTGGGGAAATGAGCAGAATTGGGAGAACATTATACATAATAACAAAGATTGTTTAATGACCAACTTTGACAAACTTAGCTATTCTCAGCAGTACAATGGGACCAGATAATTCCAAAAGACTCATGATGAAAGACGTTATCTACATCCAGTGAAAGAACTATGGAGTCTGAATGCAGATCAAAGCATACTATTTTTCACTTTTTTAGTTGTTTTTATTTCTTATGGTTTTCTCCTTTGTTCAGATTCTTCTTTTACAACATGATTAATGTGGAAATATGTTTAATATGATTGTATATGCATAACTTGTATCAGATTGCTTGTCTTCTTGGAGAGAAGGGAGAAGAAGTGAGGGAGAAAAAATGGAAATAAATAAAAATCTTATAAAAATAAATGTTAAAAACTATTTTTACATGCTCCTGGAAAAATAAAATATTATAAAACAGAAAAAAAAATGAATACTAAAATATTCTTGATATGTAGCTGGGGAAAAAATAAAATGCTATTTAATTTTTTAAAAATCTTAAGAATCATTCCCTAATAAACCCCATTCTCCTCTGAATTCTGCCTGGTTACAAAGAAATAGTTAAACAAAATCCAATTGACAAAATGATCACATCTGGTGGTTTAAATATCATTTCATACTTGTGGTCCTTCATATCTCTATGAAAAGAAGGAAGAGATGTATATCTCTTCTTTTTCCTGAGATCAAGATGAGACATCATGATCATTTTGTGTATAGATGTATGTTAACATTGTTTTCTTGAAACAATTGTAGTTTTTGGTTATATTATTCTGTTTTCACACTATATTAATTAATCTAATTAATCAGCCTACCCAACTAGGTAGAAAAATGAAAAATTAAAATTGTTCTTATGCTTAAAGACCTAATATTTTATTGGGAGAAAAGAAGATATGCATATGAATGGATACATATATACATATATTCAAAATAGATCAAAATAATAATCAGAAGATATAGATTAAAATCCCATATTTAATGCCTACTACCTGTGTGACTGAACAAATCATCATACCTCCAATGTCACAACTTCTTTATGTATAAAAAAAGGAGGCAGATTAGTCCCTTTCATCTCTACAGATCAATTTATGATCCTAATTATAAAGTAATTGGGGAGGGGGGAGGAAGGATAGAAAGAGGTAGAGATTAGAAATGGCACTTTAGCTTCTCTTAAAGTCTCTTTCCTCTTACTTTTCTCTGTCCACATAGACTGCCATAACCTTAGGTGCTCTGCCCAAGGGAATATAAATTTTGATCACTGAAAACACAAATTGAGTGGTATGTGCCCAAGATTTGAAGAGAACAGATTTAGAAAGTTCAAGGAGAAAATGAAACTCACAGGATATCTTGAGGTTTATAGGCTAGATTTCTTTCTTAAGTACCATGCCTTAAACCCAAATTCCTCCAGCTCTCATAGAGTGGCCAACAATAGATCCCAGGCCAAGCCCTATTAAGTCACTGCTTGGACCTCACTGAGCCCCATTGGCTCAGAGTGAATACAAATAGTAAATGTTTCTCTTTGGCAAGAAACCCTGAGTCTTCCCTTCCCAGACTGATTTTTTTTTTTTTTTTTTGACCAGGTAAAAGTGGCCATTCTCTGTCTCATTTCTTACATTTTCTTAAACAGTGATTAGATGTTGTCTCCATCAAAAAGAGACTTGCTAAAGATCTCAGTTTTAAAAGATCAAGATCTCCTCCTGCATCCAGGCCATCTCCAGTCATCCTGATCTATATCTGGCCACTGGACCCAGAGGGTTCTGGAATTAAAAATGAGGCTGGTGACCTCGCGCAGTTCTCCCTCATTTAAATCCAAGTCATTTACATGTCACAGTACCATCTCCATGATTTCATGGTCCTTTTAAAGAAAAAAGGACAAATAACAACAACAAACAACAAAGAAATCTGGAAGTCCCAAGTCTTTCTATATTTCCCCAAATCTGCCATGTTTGTATTTCATTATATATTCTATTCCATTGTTTTATTTTACCTAAATGTACTCAGTCATTCCCCATTCAATTGGTACTCTCTTTATGCTTACTTGTAGGTTTTTAGTTGTTCTGGTTGTTTTTTTTTTTTTTTTTTTTTTTTTTTTTGCTACTTTCAAGAGAATTATCAGGAGAATTGTTGTGTATTGGGAACTTTCTTTTTGTCCTTGACTCTGTGGGATTTATACACGGTACTAGAATAACTGAGTCAAAGGGTATGAACAGTTCAGTAATCTTCCTTACATAATTCAAAGTTGTTCTCCAGAATTGGGGTATTGATATTATGATATTGTCTATAACATTCATTTTATATGGCATAAATTAGTTACTTAGGATATTTAATTTTTTAAAAAATATTTTAACATTTTTTAAATTTAAAAGTGTCTTATCAAAGCTATATGATAAAATGTTGTCATTCATTTCAATGCATTTTATTTTTAGAGCTGCAGTGGTAGGAATTAACATGCAGGATTACAGTTTCATTTCACTTTCAAAGCATTCTGCCTACATAAAAACATAGAAAACTACTGCTCCCAGAAACCATGGTTTTGGTAGCTAAGCAGTTTCATTAGAAACCTAGAAGCAGTCATTCTAATCCTTTTAAACCATGGAATGTCTAACTATCTAGCTTATACCCTTTTTTGAAGAAATACAGAGTGGGGAATTAAATAGTGAATCAGGATATTACAATAAATAAAGACATTTTTAAAAGGTTCCCTTAATAAACCATTTACCCAACCATTTACCATAAAATGATCCTCACCCAAGAACAGAGTAATTCATAAACAGCTGTTAATTGTGATTCTTCAGGTAGGTGGTATCAACAGATCACTGCCTGTTGAAAGTTTTAATTAGATTTATTAATTCCAAAATGCAGTTGAAATGTGAGGAGTATTGATTGTAATGGCCTGTGTTTTAAATATAATTAATTCATCATCTGCATAATTGCCCATTACCTATACCTTAATTGTGGGGCATAAAACATTGTTTATCAGAAACACGGTACTAAGTGGCAGGAAGATCCCTTTGCGCTAACTTCTGATTTTTGGTATCATCAAAAGTAACAACAAGACATTTCTGTTTCTTTAAGGGAAAAAAAATGTACAAAACCACCTATGTCTCTAGTAATAACCAATATACACAGACATTCTGATAAACAGGATGCATTTACAATTCTTTTATTACTACAATCTTTGACAAGATAAAGTAAACACGATTTTGTGGAGCATTAAAACTGCAACAAAGCTAAGCTACTGTCCAAAGAAACTGAAAAATTCTCATATAAATGTACTTTATTTGAAGCCGACTCATGGGTGATGAGGATATCCCAACAGTTTGACAATTTTTGTACAATACTATGAAAAATTTCATGCTTTTCCTTCATTTTACTGTTGCTACCAGTCCAATACATCTTTTTCTAGTAAAATTATACAAATCTATGGTTCTCTCTGTTTTTTCCATATACCATAAATCCTGAAGATAGTTCATGTGCCAAATATTTATACTTTTTTTTAGTTCAAGTCATGAATTTTAAAAAAAAAATCACTTAACAAAAGAATAACTTTCAAAAGACTCTCAATGTTGTAAAAGACTAATGATTTCATGTTGACAAGATTTATCTGTATTTCTTTAGCAAATGACAGATAAAAGTTTGGGTCATTGGCTGACATTTTTAAAGTATCATGGAATTAAATTGAGTACTTTATCTGGATTTTTCCATTTGGCTGGGTGTCTTTTTCCTTTGTTTGACAACTTCTGTTAATAATAATATATGATATGTATATTTGAATACATCAAGGACTTATGAGTTTATTTGTAAGGGAACTTTGAAGAGAGCTTCTGAAACCAAGACTCATGACCTGTCTTAGAGCATAGAATCTTAGTGAGAAGCCTGAAGCCTAGAGAGGTTAAATAATCTGTTCATGGTCACATAGTGTATGTGAGGGGCAGAATATGATTCCATGTCTTCCTGATTTCAAATTTAACATTATCTCCATTAAATTAAATTGCTACCTCTTGTTCTTATACATATGTGCATATATGTTTACATGTATGTATGTATGTACTTGCCAATGACAAAAGAATCAGGAAAAACTTCATGAATATTAAAGTTCCATATTAAAAACAGATATTCTACAAAGCTGAGATAAGGAAAGAATATATTACAGGCCTCCTAGAAGATCTCCCTAATCCTGTTTTCATTGTAATACTTAGACCATCTATCTATCTATCTATCTATCTATCTATCTATATGTGTGTGTCTTTATATAACATATACATATTTGATCCATCTTAAATTTTTAATCAGACATCTCCTTGGTTTATGCTAATTTTACATGACCCATGTAATACATATATTATACATATATGTGCGTGTCTCTCTGTGTTTATATATACATAGACATATATGTAGAAAGAAACATATACATGGATATATATGTGTATAGAGGAACAGGACAGATGGAGAAACGTATATGTACGTATATAATATTTATAATATATAAAAGTATGAAAGCTTTGTAATAAGATAAAATAGTACAAGCATGAAATAATACATTCATATTATGCTTAATGAAAGAAAGAATGAAACATTTGTCTTTATTATTTCTAAATGTGTGTGTGTAAAATGCTGAGGGTTGATTTGATTAAATCAATCAAACTATCCTCTTCATATTTAAAGTAAGTGACAAGATGCTAAGCCCTGATACATTTATCAGGTGAGAATACAGCTTCATTACTCACTAGGTTTGAGAGGCTTGGGCATCTCTTCCAATCAATCAAAAGCATCCAAGTCTGTTCTGATTGGGTAATGGATGTGGTCATTCAGAACTTGGAAGAAATTTAGAAGTTCTGACACAAGAAGAGAAAGAATCGGTAGCTGAGACAAGGAGCAAAAAGATAAAGTTAGATTGAACTATGTCAAAGAAAGGACAGACCCAGGAGGACCAGTGGCCCTAGAAGCTTCTTATAGCAGGTTTAGAATGGCCAGCAGTTGTACCCACCTCCTAAAAGACTGAGAACACTTCCAAGAAAAGCTGTTTTTTTTGGCTCCCCTTCCTCTGCCCCAACTTCCCTTCCTGGTGCTTAGCAAACATTCTAATATACTCTGCTGTTTCTTTGCTTAAATGTTTCTGGTAACCTGAAACAACCACACAGGAATTATCAAGAGAGAAATATAAATGCAAATTAAAGCAGAGTGCCAAATCTTTGCATAAATGTTAGGCATCTTCTGAACTGGGGGCTCAGAGCAACTGTGATGGTATTTCTGCCTTTTCATTTTAGAGACTCCCTAATGCAGTAGACAAAGGGATTATTGGATTGCCCCCAGACTTAATAGAAATTAATTATTGCAAATGAGTGTTAAACATAAGTATATATATATATATTTGAATATATATGTTTATCTACATATAAAAATATAATTTCTCAAAAGTTTTAAGTAAATACATGTATAAAGATAAATATATCCACAAGTATATATCTATAATAAAATACAGATACACACTTGAGGATATATTTACTTCATTTTGTTAATTATATAGAAGCTCTGTAGTTTGGATCAACTTACTAAACCTGTGTCTCAGCTTTCTCATCTGTAAAACCGGAATGGTTTTCCCCTTCTACCAGAAAGGAGACTTTATGAAGAGAAACCCATGTACTATGTGAGACTTGCCTGTGCAAAAAGTTGAGTTGCATGAAAGGAAAGGACTTTCTTTGTTCTAACTGTCCCCAGATTTTGGTTGCCAATGACCTTAGTTGGCTCCCTTGATTTCTTTTTTGTTCTTTAAGTCATTTTATAATGAACTCAAATTGCATTTGGTTCCCTCTTGAGAGGTTTTTCCCCTCCTGTAAAAGAAAGCTTTAATTGTCCATGAAGTATTCTGATTATTTTAATGTTTATTTTTCTGAAAAGTTCTCCATGATGTCCAAAAGGGTAATAACCAAAATATAGGTTGAGAAATAATTCTGTTTTCTCCTTTCTATGACACATAGCATTGGTCCTGATTCATGTTTACTCTCTTCTTTCATTCCCTCAGCCCCTGCTACATCTAAATTCAACTTTCTCCTCAGTGACCCAGGAGAAGATCAAAATGCTCTTTATACTCTCTATATATTTTTATATTCCTGTAGAAGTGAGATCTGGATCTGCTCTTTATTGGAGCTAAGCAAGGCTGATCAGTACAAGGAACAAAGGAAAGCAGAGGGATCAATTACTCAGGCCTAGTAGTGGTGCTGATTTAAAGAAGACCAGGAAGATCCAAAGAGAGATGATTTTGGGATGGTTTGTCTCTTTTGAGTCCTATTTATCATTATTTTCAAAAATTTTCGAAATCTAGTGTTTTTTTAATTTTTATTTAATAATTACTTTATATTGACAGAATTCATGCCAGGGTAATTTTTTTACAACATTATCCCTTGCACTCATTTCTGTTCCGATTTTTCCCCTCCCTCCCTCCACCCCCTCCCCTAGATGGCAAGCAGTCCTATATATGTTGGATATGTTGCAGTATATCCTAGATACAATATATGTTTGCAGAACCGAACAGTTCTCTTGTTGCACAGGGAGAATTGGATTCAGAAGGTAAAAATAACCCGGGAAGAAAAACAAAAATGCAGATAGTTCACATTCGTTTCCCAGTGTTCTTTCTTTGGGTGTAGCTGCTTCTGTCCGTCATTTATCAATTGAAACTCAGGTCTCTTTGTCAAAGAAATCCACTTCCATCAAAATATGTCCTCATACAATATCGTTGTCGAAGTGTATAATGATCTCCTAGTTCTGCTCATTTCACTTAGCATCAGTTCATGTAAGTCTCGCCAGTCCTCTCTGTATTCATCCTGCTGGTCATTTCTTACAGAACAATAATATTCCATAACATTCATATACCACAATTTACCCAGCCATTCTCCAATTGATGGGCATCCATTCATTTTCCAGTTTCTAGCCAGAAATCTAGTGTTTTAAGAACAGCAATGCTTACCACAAACTTTTTTTATCCAATACTTTTTCCAACCTTCATTTTTTCAAATTCTACCATCTATTTTTCACCTCTTTCTATGGACTTTTCTGCCTGACTCATTTATCCTACTTCATAACATATTTTTCAAAGTGTATGTCTATCAAGTAAGGAAAGAGTGAACAAAAAAGATGGGTATGTTGATATAACAGAATATTATCATTCATTCAGAAACAATGCAATATGTTTCAGAAAAATATGAAATTTATGTGAACTGATGCAAAATGAAGTGAAAAGAACCAAAAGAACAGCACATAAAATAAGTAGAATAATGTAAATCAAAAGATCACTAAAAGAAATCCAAACTGAATAATTGAGAAGCCAACAAGGGTTCCTAAGACAAAACAATGAAACAGAACCCTCTCATCCTCTCATAGCAGAGAAAGCAGCTAGATACTAGGAAAGCATGCTAGAGAAAGAGGCATAAATTTTCTGACCTGTACTTTTGCTTAGTGGTTCTCCCTTATTGCATTTGGTGGACCATGGATAGGGATGGGAAGAAATGAAGACAAAAAGAATAAGTATTTATATAATGCCTAATATATGTCTTGGTGAGGATTATGGCATTAAAAACAAATGGCTTCAAAAATTGTTTTAAAACATGTAATATTGGTTTTCTTTTCCTTGCCTTGTATACCTAATGGAAAAGTGCTAGAGCTTCTTCTCTCCTGTGTTTCTAAGTATCTTGGTGTGATAGTTTGATCATTGACTCATTTTTTTCCTGCCCAGGCAGGAATCACAGTTCCTGAGCCTATAACACTGGCCCTCAAATGGAGAGGATTTATTTCTCTCATTGTGAACTGAAAACAATTCACCCTTCCTTGCTTTGATTACACCTCCAGCTTCCCTAGGAATTCTAGCTTATACTTTTAGTATAACTTCCTACTCTATTTCCCCATTTTCTCATCCTAGCATCCTTGGGAATTACAAGATTGTGACCCTATTTTATGTGTGAATATTCAGGACCCACAGAATTATCCAAGTTTTCCCACCTCTAAGGACAGGGTTCTTATCATTTGTCCATACAAAGCTTTTTGAAGCATCAGTATCTAAGCTGAGAATGAACTGTTGTAAACCATTCAGACTGCTTTGGACAAAAGATAACATGAATATAAAGTGAAGCTTTGTTACTATCTTAAAAAATGTAGTCATTAATGCAATAACCCTTACTCATGAAATAAAATTTTTGAGGGAGAGAAAAGTGGAGAAGGCAAGTGGTTTACATGATTATCAGGAAAATCGATCAACAAAGTCACCCTTTAATTAAAAAATATATCAAAACCTTTCTTGATAATGATCAACCTGTTACACTGGAGCAATTAAAGTAGTAATTTTATTTACTGAGTTACTGCCAAGTCCTATGATTTTTTTTTTGCAATACCCTTGTGATAACTCAATTGGAAATATATGGTAAATCACGGTAATGATGGTGCATTATCTTACAATAACTTGTGCCACAACCAATTGGGGAGTTTATCTTATGGGTCCATTATACAACCGAAAGTCCCTTTGACACCATTTTGTCATATCTTAGGAGTCTCTGAAGAGTTCCTTCTTTGAACTAGAGTAATTCAAGCCTCTGCGTGCCATAACTCTGGTTATGTTGCACAATAAAGCTAATTGTGGATGGACACTTTTCTTTTTTTAATTTAAAAAGTTATAGCACAAACAAAAAGTAAAATGTTTCCCTCAGCTGGGCTCTTTGATGGAGGGCTCTTCTTTCCAAGTAGGATCCTTTAGTATTACACTTCTGTTAGTAAAGGTCAATGTACAGTGGATAGAATGCTGGGTCTAAAGTTAGGAAGATTCATCTCCCCAAGTTCAAATCTGGTCTCGCATATATGACCCTGACAAGTCATTTAACTGTATTGCCTCAATTTCCTCATCTGTAAAATGAATAGGAGAAGGAAACAAACCACTCCAGTATTTTTGCCAAGAAAACTCCAAATGGAACTACAAAGAGTCAGACTTGACTAAAAGGCTGTGACACTGCTTGAAACTTTGAGACAATAAAGATTATCATTCCTTAAACATTTCCAAAGTGTTTGCACATTGAAGGCAATGACTATTTTGACTTTTGTCTTTAAATTCTTAGTGCACGATAGGTCCTAAATGTTAAATTTAATCAAAGAGACCTAGCACAAAACATTTTACTTAACCTGAGCAAAAAATGTCAAATGGTGCAATGGAAAGAGCATTGGATCGGGAAAAAAAAAAACCCTGGAGACCAAAAACTAACCCCATCCCTATTACCAAGGAGCATTATCATCTTAGGTCAATTGGTACCTCTCTCTGAACTTCAGTTTCCTCATCCTTCAAAAAAAGGAGGGGATTGGATTAAATTATATGTAAATTCTCATTCAGTTCCAAAGACTCTACTCATCCTATTGTCCTATAACACTCATTTGGCAAAAGGCATAACCAGAGTCCTGATGACATTCTTCACTTCTAATTTTTTGGGGGAAGGAGATGAGGCAATTGGGATTATGAGACAAAACTACTAAGTGATTTGAAGTCATGCTCTCTGACTTCAGAGTTGGTGCTCTATCTAGCTACCCCCATCCTTCACTTCTTTGAGTTGGATGGTCCAATGCATAGAACTTATGTTTAAGGTATTTTTGCTATTAAGCTATTATGTGTTGTAAAGACTTTAGTTAAGAAATAGTTACTATAGAGGAAGTTAGTAGACATAAAAATCTTTTCAGATCTATGTCTTTAAGTAGAACTTCACATTCTTCCCTAGGATGCTTAGTAGACTAGTGTTATGACCCAGTATGAAATTCCATTTATTCAATAAGCTCAATAAATAGTAAGCATTTCATGTATGCATAACCCCGCTCTAGGTGCACTATTTATAGTGGTACTTTCATTTTCTCCAGTGGTCTTCTCTAAAAAAGATTCCTAATGTCCCCCAAATAATAGAATATTTCACTTCATGGTATTCTTTATATTGGTTCAATACAATCAACATTCATTTGAATAGAATTTGTTTCTTGCAAAACCATAAGGCAGATACCATCTAACAAGTTACCTAATCCTCTATAGTTGCAATACACTATAGGTAAATTTGCTGTATGTTAGTCTGATTTAAATTTTTTTGTTTTGTTTTTGTTTTGGGCCAAACAATGAATGCTCTAGAATTGAACATATTTCCCTATTTTCTTCATCAAAAGGAAATTTAGAGTCAAAGTCAATGCCCACATTCAATAATTAGCTCATCCCAGGTTCATCTTAATACAGAACCATATAATCATAAAATCTCAGAGTTGGAAAGAAACTCAGAGGACATCTGGTCCAAAACTGTTTCATTTATGCTTCCATATCCCCAGCTCTTAACACAGTGCCTGGCATATGGTAGGTGCTTAATAAGTACTTGTTGATTGATTAATTGCTTGATTGACTGTACTTGAAGCATGAAATTTCTCTCCAACATCCCAAACATTATTTCTAGTATTTTAATGAAATTTCATATGGTTTTTAATATGTAATTATCTTAATCTATATTATATATAACATACATAATAAAAATATTTGCATTTATATTTTATATATGAAAATTTTATACTTTACTCTTATTTCTTTGAAGAATATGAGTTGATGTAAATCATCAAGAAAAAAGCAATAAAGAAATAGAAATGGAGGAGCTCCAATCAGAACATTGTGCTGTACTGGGTTGACTAGATGCTGATATTTATTGGGAGGCTTTCTCTGGCTGATTACTCCATTTGATAATCAAGGACGGGAAGATACTACTTTGTTCACGTTCCTTTTAGTGCCCTGGAGTTAACTACACCAGGGTTGGACAGGGTATGGGCAGAGCTACACTTCCAGTGACTCCAGTTGACCATATACACTAGCTCAGCACTTGTGAATATAGATATGAGAGAGTATGAGAGTGTGACGACAATCATACCAGGTATGAAAATTAAAAGATTCAAGTTTTGAGATAAAAAGTATTCTTGTTAACTACTGATCAGAAATAGCAGATGATTTAGTGGATTTTTGTAAAGACAATGACTCTTCCTCTCCTCTGCCCATCTATTTTTGCTTCTGATTCTTGTGTGACATGGAGCTACTTCATTTTTAAAGGCCATTATGGTTTCCAGTTTCCCTGCTCAGAGTGGCTGATAAGGGGATTGCTTCATCACCTCAAAGCACAAGTCTTTCAAATCAAGTCACATGTGGAAAGAAGCGGATTTGTCTCCTCTTCCCCAAAATGAAAAAGTTCAAGGGATGAACA
This sequence comes from Antechinus flavipes, assembly GCF_016432865.1. Lineage (NCBI taxonomy): Eukaryota > Metazoa > Chordata > Mammalia > Dasyuromorphia > Dasyuridae > Antechinus > Antechinus flavipes. Next base: position 477,839,568 of record NC_067399.1, on the reverse strand, counting down.
GAACCAAGAAGGACAGCCTTGCATATATCCTATTAAATCGTGTTATATAAGTTTGTTCCATTGATAGTCAAGCATTCTTGTACCCACCTCTTCCCATCTTTTTGTACAACTAGGCAGCACAGTAGAGTATTATATCTAGAATCAAGTGGGCCCAAGTTCAGATCCAATCACCGGTATTTACTAGCTATGTGACCTTGGGAAAATCTGTCTGCCTCAATTTCCTTATTTGTAAAGCTGTGAGAATAATATACTTGCAGAGCATTTTGCAAACCTTAGAGAAGCATAAAATATTACAATTGTTGTTGATATTATCATTGTCATTATTATTATTATTGCCACCACCACACAGAGTCAACTAATGCATTTTGTTACATCAAGCCATCCTTTCTTTCCGATCACCTCAAAAGATGTACTAAGGCTTGAACATTTGGTTCAGTCTTTTGGCTTAACTTAGTTCTTTCTACTCTCAAAGATTATACATTTAACACTTTAGGTATTATCTGTGGATAGGGTTAAAGTTGGCTATTAGATAGTTGCTATATTTTTCCCCCTTGTTTTTTTATTGAACGATTTAGCCAATTCCAATTTTGACCAGTCTGGGTCTCCTTCTAGTTAATGAAGAACCAGGACTGTAGTTTTTCTTTCAACTTTATTTTGCCAGAAAAACAAAGTCCCCAAATGCATCCTTCTGCCTGGGGAAAATCTAAAAGCGGTGTCTGTCAGGACCTATTTTTAGTGCTTTACAATTCAGTTCTTCTTTCCTTCTCCAGTCCCTCAGGACTTTTAGATTTACTATTTAAATATTTATAAACTGTTACAATTATTTATTAAAAGGTTTATGTTGTTATTATATTTAGTGTGGAATATGCATTTCTTCCTCCAAAAATAACAGGACTTTCCATTAAACGACGTGTGTTAATGATGCAATAAATTTTTCTGTTAAAGGAATGGAGAAAGTTTTACTCTCTCATGACATCTCTAAGTACCTTTATTTAAAAGTAGAGGACCTACCTCACTGGAAAGAATTCTCCTGACTTCCCAAATGCAATTCTAGGAAGCCTACTGAAATCTATGGTGTTTGCAAAGAAGAAAAAGTTCTGAAATCCTAATTTAGCTGAGTCCTCCAGTTCCTCTATGCAGAAAGGGGAAAGTAGGACTAGACCCATTTCAGATATAATATAAGGGGTCAATTCAATATCCTCTATATCACATTCCAGGACACTTTTTAATACCTTGTTTTCTCTGTCTCTTTCTCTTTCTCTCTTTCTCTCCCTTTTCTGTCTCTGTTTCTCTATCTCTGTCCCTGTCTGTCACTGTCTCTCTCTAATGAAGAGCGGGCTTTTTTCTTTGCAATGGCCATCTGTTACACTGGTATTCTTGAGCCTATACTCTCCTGTCTCCACTGGGAGACTCTCCCACTTAACCACTCTTTTTTTCACCTCCTATTTGTCTTTAGGAACTCCTTCTTTCCTCAGCCACCTATAACCTCCTCCACCAAACTCCTTTCCCTAATCATTATTTCCCCTTTCCATTATCTCTAACTGTTGTCTTCCTTTATACCTTCTTCTCTTCACAGCCAACATCCTAGAAAGGGATATGTACACTTATTGCTTCTGTTTCCTCCCCTTTACACCTTTCTTAACCCTTTTCAATCTGCCTTTCAACCCTATCACTTGACTAAAGTTGCCCTCTCCAAGGTTACCAACAATCCCTTACTGTAACTATAAAATCCAGTGCCTCATCTTAGTCTTCATTCTACTTGATCACTGAATTTTTTGACACTATCAACTATCTTTTTTTCTTGAATAATATCTTGGCTTCAATAACACTGTTTCCCTTGGTACTTCTACCATTATAATCATTCCTTATCAATTCCTTTCTGTTTTCCTTCTCCTTCCAGTAAACACGAATATCTCATAATGTTCTGTCCGGGTCCTTTCTCCTTCTTTCTCTGAAAGCTTTTTTTTTTTTTTTTTGTCAATCTCATCAAACCTAGTGGGTTCAACCAGCATATATTTATAGACAACTTTCAAATTGATGTGTAGTTTATAATAAATGCAGATTAAACTCTCTCCTGAACATATCTCATTTTACTAATACCCCTAACTAAGTATCATATAGAGAAAGTAACATAATTGTTCTGATTGGGTCCAATACAAATTTATGTTATACCATTTCAATTAGGTCTTCACTGTTGGCAAGCAATCGTACTATACTTCCCATGTTAACTCATTATCTCATTTTCTACAGTTGCTGTTCCAAACCTTTTTATCCTCTCTCAAGACTCTCACTCTCTTAGCTAAGAATCTCACCTCATATTTTATACAAAAAAATGGGACTATGATTTCCCTCTTCTCCTATCCTACCTGAACTCTTATAATTCAGATGTCTTCTACTGCTATTTCCTCTTTCAACCCTGTTTCTCATGATGAAGTGGCTTTACTCCTTACCAAGGATACTTCCTCTTGTTCAAATGATCTCATTCCAACTCATCTCTTCCAACATATTTCCCACTCTGTCACTCCTGTGACATCATTTATTTTCAGTTTTTCTCTGATTATTGGTTCACTCCCATCTACCTACAAACATACCCATATCTTCTCCATTTTGAAAAAAAATCCTCACTTTATCCTTCAATCACTGCTACGTATTGTCATATTTTTTTCTGCCATAGTATTCTATACTCCTTGAAATGGTTATCTATAATAGGTGCCTCCTCTTTCTCTCTTTCAATGTTCTTCTTAGAATTTGTCTTCCAATTTTATTCCACCAAAATTGCTCTCACCCGTTCAAATGGTCTCTTAGTTGCTAAATCCAAAGATCTTGTATTTTATCCCCATTCTCCTTGACCTCTCAGCAGACTTTGACATGTTCTCTCTTTCTGCCCCTTAATACTTTCTTCTCTCCTCCAATCCATCTGGTCTCTCCTTTCCTGTCTCGTATGCTAGCTCCTATTGGGATCATGCCCTCTAACTGTGAGTGTTCCTCAGGGTTTTGTCCTGACCCTCTTTTCTTTTTCCATATACTACATATTTCACTTGGTAATCTCATTAGCTCCCAAGGATAGTAACTAAATTTCTTTATTCTGATGATTCTCAAGTCTACCTATCTTGTCCCAGTCTCTCTGCTGACTTCCAGTCTGATATCTCCAATTGCCTTTCAGGCATCTTGAACTGAATGTCTAGCACACATCTTAAATTCAGTATATCCCAAACCAAACTCATTATTTATTCCTCTAAGCCTTCCCCCATTCCTACCGTCCCTATAATTATTGAGGACAACACCTTACTTCCAGCCCTTCAGGTTTACAACCTAGGAATCATTCTGGACATCTCATTATCTTTCATCCCCCATACCCAAGCTATTGCCAAGACCTATTTATTTTACTTTTGAAATAATCTCTTGAAAATATTCCTTCTCTCCTCTGACACATTTGCTTCTCTAATGCAGGCCCTTGTCACCTCACACCTGGATTATTGCAATAGCCTGCTGGTGAGTATACCTGCTTCTAGTCTCTCCTCACTCCAATCCATCTTCCATTAAGTCACTAAAGTAATTTTCCTAAAGCACAGGTCTGATCATTTCAACCACATACTCAATAAATTCTAATGGCTTCCCGTTTCCTCCAGGATCAAATACAAAATACTCTGTTTGGCATCCAAAGCCCTTTATAAACCAGGCCTTTGCTACCTTTTCAGTCTTCTTATACCCTACTCCTCGCCAATATTTTTTGATCCAATGACATTGACTTTTAGTCCTGAACAAGATACTCTATCTTTTGTTCTTCATTTCTACCTACTCACTAAGCTAGTCTCTTTTATATCCAAACTAAAGCTCTTTGTCTTATTGAAAGCCTTTCCAGAACCTTAATTCTAGTGTCTTCTCCATATTAATTATATCCGTTTTATTCTATATTTAATTTTCCTTTGTCATACTGTATACAACTGTTTATCCCATTAGAAGGTGAGCTTTATGAGGGCAGGGACTGTCTTTTGCTTCTTTTCAATCCCCAGTGCTTATCACAATGCTCAGCAAATAGTAAGCACTAAATAAATGTTTATTGGTTGATGGATTGCTGTACTTTATACTAACTCAATCCTTACCAAATTTCACCCACTACTTACATCATTTTCTAATAGCTAGAAAAATTTGCCTTGATCAAAATATATCTTCAATCTATCTTTATTATGACAATTATGATTACAAGTTATTTGGAGTGTGTAGCACACTGCCAGTCATATAGAAAGGGAGCCCATTTCAGTGAAAGTGCCTCACACAAATGTGAGGAGACCTGAATTTGAATCCTGATTCTGTCACAAAATTTCAACTACTCATCTAACAACACTGGTCCTTAGATTTTTCAGGTGTCTAATTAAAGTGATAATACCATCATAGAATTTCAATATTGGAGGAATGTCCAATTCTTTTCTATATAGATTGGAAAACTGAAGTCTAGAGAGAGAAAAAGAAGTTTTTCCAGGTTCACACATCTGGTTGGCAATTATTTTCAGGTTTCCTGCTTCTCAGTCTAGAGCATTCTCCATCATATGCTAGTGCTTTGTGAGATGTGTTTTACTTGACTAATAGGGTAATTTTGAGACTTAGCTTAAAAACACTTTGAATAGTAGAAAATACTACATATATGTTAATGTAAGATATCAGGATACCTCTGTTGCTATAGTTAACAGTAATACCTTGGTGTGTTAAGTAGAGTTAAGCAGGTTTTTGGATTTAGAAGGATCTGAGTTCAAATTGTACCTGAGGTACAATTAGCTATATTGAACAAGTCCTCTTTTAAACTCCATTTCTTCTTCTGTAAAATGAAGATAATATTAGCATATAAATCATGGACCTGTTGTGAGGATCAAAGGAGATTTATGTATATGTGTGTGTGTGTGTGTGTGTGTGTGTGTATACACACACACATATTGTATATTGTAGTACAGAAGTTGCAGAGGCATCTATCTGGCCAATATCTGGGCAATATAATGGTTTCATAATTCTTCTCTAAGCAACTAAAACATCTCACCTTTCTCTATATTTAGCTTACTTACAATAGCAGGTTAAAGGTCCTAGAGATAGGTCACTACCATATAACTACATTTAAAGTTTTTCAAGATCTTTGGGATAACTCTGTTGAGGGAAAATTTATTCTAATTCAGTCATTTCCAACTTTTTGAGAGCCTATTTGGTATTTTCTTAGCAAAAATATTAAAATATTGAAATGGTTTGCTATTTCCTTCTCTGGATCATTTTGCAAGTGAGGAAATTCTGTCAAGTTACTTGACCGGAGTCACATAGCTAGTAGGAGTCTGAGGCCAGATTTGAACTAAGGAAGATGAGTCTTCCTGACTCCAAGTTTGTCACCCTATCCACTGCACTACCCAGTTACTTTATGTTGAAGGGAAATACATTTCCTCTTCTCATCACTAGCTCTTGAGCCTCCTATCCAATGTGTTTTCTCTCTATACAACCAGCAATTCACAAAGTGACACTTAAACCTTTAACATAAATATTAATAATAATGCAAAAGAAAATATTATAGATGATAATATATTAAAACATGTGCCTAAATAATAATATTATCAGAACTCACATGTATACACTCTCATCATACTCTTCCAAAATGTATTCAATATCAATGGTAAAGAATATGAATAAACTTAAAGGAACTTGTCAAGAAAGTGTAAGAGAGAGAAAAACTGATGGGCTTAGAATAGCCTACCACTCTGGACTTTAGGTTTTTGTGTTTTGGTCCTTGCAGGAATATTTGGATCATTTGCAACTGATTCTCTGCTCACTCCTTAGCTATTGCTATTCATCACTCTTCAATTAATAAAATCTCTCCTCCTGTCTCCTCAAACATAGCCTTACAAGCTATTTCAATTAACCATCAATCTCAAAAAAGATGTTTAGAAAGTGTTAGTGCTTAATTTGAATATGTTTTCTTTAAGTTAGATCAGAGAAATTCAAAACTCATTAAACTGGGGATTCTAAGGGGGCAGGGAGTTGATAGAGTGCTAAATCTGGAATTAAAAAGATCAGAGTTCAAATCTACTTTGGAAACCAATTAGCATTATGACACTAGGCAATAAACTTAACCTCCCTGTGACTGAGTTTCCTTATCTGGAAAATGGGAACAAAAATAGCACCTACTTCCTAGGGTTGTTGTGAAGATAGAATGTTTGTAAAATATTTCTTCTTCTTCTTCTTCTTCTTCTTCTTCTTCTTCTTCTTCTTCTTCTTCTTCTTCTTCTTCTTCTTCTTCTTCTGTAAAGCTAAATAAATAAATAAAATCCTGAATTGTATATGTCCCAATCTTCCCCTTCATTCCATCACTTCTCTAATAGGAGGTGAATAGGATATTTTACCAAGGTTCTTCAGAATCATGCTTGATCATTGCATTGATCAGAGTTCTTGTCTTTCCAAATTGTTTGTTTTCACAATGTTGTCATTATTGTATAAATAGTTCTCCTGGTCCTGCTCACTTCACTCTGCATCAGTTCATACAAGTTATCCAAGCTCTCTTGATCATTTTTATAGCACAATTGTATTATATCATATTCATGCAACATAATTTGTTTGGCTAGTTCTAAATTCATGGACACATCCTAAGTTCCCAGTCCTTTGCCAAATAACTGCCATAAATATTTTTGTACATGTGGGCCATTTTACTCTTTCTTCAATTTCTGTGAGTAGTAGTAATACTGAATCAAAAGGTATGTATGTTAACTCTTTGTTTCTTATCACAAATTGTATCCAGAACGGTTAGACAAATTCACAACTCCACCATAAGTACATGAATATTTCTTTCTCATGGCCCTTTCATTTGTCATTTTAATTTTTTGTCAATTTTGCTATTCTGATGAGTATAAAGTGGAAACTCAGAGTTTTATTATTTCACATTTCTCTAATTATTAGCAAAATGGAACATTTTTTCATATGACTATTGATAGCTTCAATTTCTTCCATAGAAAACTGCCATTTTCTATCAGCTAAACATTTATCAATTAGGGAATGGTTCTCAATAGTCCTTTTATAAATTGCACCAGTCTCCAAGTGTTTATATGATTTCTCATTATTTGTAGTTTCACCCTCTTTACTCATAAAATATTTATATGCAAATTTGCTGACATACCATAATGCTTTGCAGCTCCAAAGTCTTTAACACAGTCCTCCATCTCTTTGGTGTCCTTGAAATTGCTTCTCTCTACTCATATTTCTCTAGTCTTAGGTAAATAAAAATAAAAGATCTTTCTCTGATATTTTATAACATTATACTATTTTCACATAAGCAAGATGTTATTCTATTTTGTTCACAAAGCGATTAGGTCTGTTTTGTACCACAGATCTATTTCTCACTAAAAAACAATCTGAAAGCTGTATTTCTTCACACACACACACACACACACACACACACACACACACACACAGAATTATTAAATCAAAAAAAAATTTTTAGTCCTATCAGGTATCAAAAAGTTCATCTTTAAATGGCATGGTTTTACATCTGCAAAGTTAAAATTAAGGTAAGCTAAAGCACAAAATTCCAAAAATAATCAATGTATTAATAAATGTAAATTTACCAATAAATAAGAACTCTTCCTCAGAAAAGATAAGATCTCGAAGAGACAGCTCCCTTTTAAAATTTTGGGGAGCACAAAACAAAAAAGGAACAAGAAATGGGGAACAAGTTATGATTATTAAAAAGAGCTCAAAATCATAAATGATAGAGTCGGTATGATTAGTTACATAACTGAGGCATAGGAGGACAATAGGATAAGTTGGAAAGTGGGAATGAGGGGCTAGCAACAATCCCTTCTTCCTGCATGTGACTAAGAAATGTTTGTTGTTTGAGTCATCTGCAAGTTAGAGATAGTACAGCAGACTTCTTTGGGTCACAAAGCAGGTATCCTTGAAGGAAAGTTTGGTAGTGGGTTTGGTGATCTACTTAGACCAGACATGTTGGTGTCTATCAATATTCCTTAAGATAACAGATTTTCTTGAGGCAAGAATAGAATAGTGACTAGCAGAAATGGATTTCTAATGCTAACTACTTATAAGCCAAGTGAATTCTGAAACTAAGTTCAAAGATAATCATGATTTAGTCAGGTATAAGATAAAATCAATTAATTGTAAATGGTATCAATTTTAAAAGATACAGAATCAATGAGATCATTTCATTTCTTTTGATAATTAGTACCTTTTCTATTACACAAAACACTTTTTTTCTTTCCCTTTCATTAAAGAATTATTATAGTTTAAAATTTTTATTTTTAGTTACAAGTTATTGCCCTTCTGTCATCCCTCCCTCACCACTGAGAAGATAAGAAATATAACTATTATACATATGAAATCATGCAAAATATATTTCCAGATTAGCCACATTATAGGAAAAAATAAAAAATAAAAAGTGAATCTGTACTCACTGCATTCACAGTCTATCAATTCTTTATTTGGATATGGGTAACATTTTTTCATCATGAGTCCTTTAAAATTGTCATGGATCATTGTATTAACAACATATTGATATTACTATGGACATTGTTCTGGTCTACTCATTTTACTTTGCATCAGTTTATATGTCTTTCCAAATTTTTCTGAAACCATCTCCATCATCAGTTCTAATAGTACAAAAGTTTTTCACCACAATTATACCCTCTAACATGTTCAACCACTCTCCAGTGGATAAGCATCTCCATCAGTTTCCAATTCTTTGCTACCATAAAAAAGATTTGTTATGAATATTTTTGTACTTATGGGTCTTTTCCCTTTTTATCTGATTTTGGAGGGGTCTGAGGGAGACACATGGTAGTGCTATTGTTGTATCAAAGGACATACATAATTTTATAGTCCTTTAGGCATTGTTCTAAACTGAACAAATTCATAGCTCCACCAGTAATGCATCAGTGTACTTATTTTTCCACATCCTCTCAAGCATTTTTCATTTACCTTTTTAAAAATTATATTAGGCAATCTGATGGGTGTTTTAATAAGTTGCTTTAATATGCATTTTTTCTAATTTTTAGTGATTTAGAAAATTTTTCATTAGTTATTCATAGTTTTGATTTCTTTTTCTGAAAACTTCCTCTTGATATCATTTGACCAGTTATTAATTAGGGAATGGCTTTTATTTTTATAAATTTGACTGACAGAATTATTATTTTTTAATAGAAAGCATAACTACAGATGTATTTTCTTAAACTCAGTATACTACTCGCTCCTGTTATTTTAGAACGTTGGCCTTAATCTTAGAAAGACCATGATAGATAAATTCTGACAGTGTGACTCTTGGCAGGTTGCTTAACCTCTCAGTGGCCTAACCAGCTCTCATAGACTTTAAATTATACCACAGTTTCTTATCTATATTGTTGGAAGGAATCCCCTATACTCATAAGATCAAAGATCCAGTTTTCTTAATAGTAGTCAATAAATATTTTTAAAGTTGAATAAAATATTTTTCCTTCCATATCATCCAACTAGAACTTTTTATCCAGTGGAAGGAACCCTCACTAGGGTGTCCGAGGATCTGGATTCAGATCTCATCTCTGACACCATATCTGTGATCTTGAGCATTTTGGCCTCTATTTTCAAATCTGTGCAGTGAAAAGACTGAGCTAGGTTTGATCTCTGGTTCTTTCCAGTTCTAAGTCTACGTTCCTAGGATCCTATGACCAGTTCTTATACTTTGACCATCAGCGTTCTACGATGCTTTTTTCTCTCTTCTATATTTGAAATAAAGTAGAAAATTTTCATCTACCAAAATCCATCTAGGATGTCAGATTGAGAATTGATTCAAAAACATATTTTAACATGTTGGTAATTTTATTAGATATAGTGAAAAGAGCTATAGGTCCACATCCAGAAGGTCTGGCTCTACTACTCAATATCTGTGCGTTATTAGGCGAGTCACTTCCTTTTTCTAGGCTCATTTTCCTCACCTGTCAAATGAGAAGATTGGACCAGATGTTCTCTAAGGGCCCTTAAGTTCTTAGTCTGATGGATTTATGACATTATGCATAGTCCCTCTGTGGCAGAGCACAATCTTCCCATATCTCATCCTATACTGTTCAAGTCTTTCCTTAAAGCCTCTCTAGAGGAATTGTTCAACACTTTGACAATCTTTCTCCACTTCTTTAAATATTTGTTAGCATCAGAGTAGTATCTTGACTACTTATGTCTTCTCTCACTTAAAAAGTACAATTTAATTTGTAAAAATTAGCAAAAATCCATTTTCTCTTCCTCCATCTCTCCTCCCTCCTATCATTAAAAAGAAAGAAAGAAATAGGGAGAAAAAGAAAGAGAAGGAGAAGTAAGAATGGAGGGAAGAAAGTAAGAAAGAAAGGAGTGAAGGAGGGAAGAAATAAGAAGGAAGGAAGTCAAGAAAATTAAATTCTCAAAGAGTTCCCATAGACATCCCCTCAATGGCCATATCCAAAAATATCTATCAATCTGGATCCTGAATCTATCACCCACTTGTCATAAAATAGATAGCATGCTTCATCATCAGTCCTGAAACAGTAATTGGTCATCGCATTGATCAAGGCTTCCATTTTTCAAAGTTGATTGTCTTTCCAATGTTGTTGTCAGTATATAAAACAAGCTTTTGTTTCCTCTTACATCACTATGCATCAGCGCACAAACCTTTCTGGATTTCTCTACAACTATTCCTTTCTTCATTCCTTTGGCACAATAGTAACCCTCATTCTTGATGCATGGACAGCCCGCTTCTTTTGAGACTCACAGGACTACTTTCTACCTAAAGCTAAAGGAGATCTAAAAAAGATCGTCTTATTTTACAGATTAGGAAACTGAGGGTCACATGACCGTGATTTGAGGCGTGATTTGAATCCAGATTCTCTAATTCCCTTTTGTGATGAGACATTTCTTTGATGTTATTTTCTTGTACTTCTTATGTATATGTCATTCTTTGTTCTATGAAGTAGCGTGCTGGCAACTCTTAGGCGCCTTTCCATGTTGTCTTGAGATTTCCATTCTGCTAAGAAGGTAGTGTTCCAAGATTTGCAGTTGTCTAGCCCTCTGGGAACACACACACACACACACGTGCCCAGAAACATACATGTGCGTGGACACACATGCCCACAGGTGCACAGGCACATACGTGTGCATACATGCACACATGTGCACACATGTGCACAGACACACACATGCACGCACAGGGTTTTTTAGTTTGTGATCACTGAAAATGTCAAGCAATATCCCAAATATAAACCAAACCAAATCCGTCTCACATCTTTTCAAGCACTGGTCTCTGTTCACTGTCCATCTGCAGGGTCTGCCCAACCTTAATACCCCTAATTTAATGGGCTATCACTGGCCAGGGTGAGGTTAGAAGCTCATGAGATAATGCATTTAAAGCAGTTTGCAAACCTTAAAGGGCTATAGAATTGCCTCTTCCTCCTCCTCTTCTTCTTGCTCCTCTTCCTCCTCATTATATAGTAACTAGGCCTCCAGTCTTGGTAATGATTTTATTCCCCAAGGCCTCTACTGTACTCTTGCTGAGCTCAAGCAATGTTTACAGAACAATATAGAGATATGCTAAATGTTTAACAACCAGGCTCTCCAGAGGGGAAAATGTGTGTACACACATTTTTAAATTTAATCTGTATTATTAATACTTCTATAGCCTATACAATCAATAAAATAATAAAGCAAGCCAGAATTTGAAGCTATTGCTGATTTTGCACTGGAAATTTAATGTTCACTCTTACAAGCCGGTTAGAGCTGGCTCCAGTACATTAGATGTGTGCTACATATACTACATCAATGTTGACTACAAGATTTGATATGAATAACATATTATTTATTCACTTTGTTTCTCTAGGTGTGGATAGTCATTGAGATATTTTTCAAATGAGGCAGCATGATGGGGGATAGTCAAGAAGACTTGCCTGCAGGCTCTCAATTGCCCCTTCATCTTGGAACTTAGCATCATTGAGGCTACTAATTGATTGAACTGTTCTAGAAAGAATGTGTCCAGAACCTCCAACTTGCACTGGGTTCTTAGACTTCTCTATAAAGATCTGTCTTATTGATTATACCTCTCTCCATTGGATGGGTATTTCCCTCTATAGGTATTCGTACATTTGACATGTGGCTACCTGTGTAAAAGTTCTTGTATTTTCCAATTAAGTCAATGAATATTTCTAATCATTTATTAGATTTTAAGCCCTGAAGGAGATACAGAAATGAATTAGGTCTACTCCTCACGCTTAAGAAGCTTACAGTCTAGTATTCAAAATATCTAAATTCATAAGAGTTACAACAATAAGAATTCAACTGTTCAGAGAAAGGAAAAAATCACTTCCTCCTTAGAACAGAAAACTTTTTGGAAGAGGAGACTTTTATCATTAGACCTGGCAAACAGATAGTTTTGCAATAAAGAGACATAAAAGGAAAACATTCTAGATACTGAAATAGAGCACTGGGCCTGGAGTCAGGAAATCCTGAGTTCAAATCTAGCCTCAGACACTAGCTTTATGATCCTGGTCAAGTCACTTAACCTGGTTTGACTCAGTTTTCTCATCTGTAAAATGATCTTTAGAAAGACATGGATCCCAAAAAGGATCCCAAAGACTCTGAGTTTCTTGAGGGCAGGGGCTATCCTTTGCTTTTCTTTGTCCTCTCCAATATTTAACATAATAATTTTTTTTGTCTGAATAAAAAGAAATACCTAGGTCAATGGAAGCAGAACCCAAAAGGGTCTTGGGTGCACAGGGATTTTCCACCTCAGACATAAGATTGGTAATATTCAATGCAGCAATGAATTCGTTTTTCTTGCTTGGAGAGTTGGGGCCCCTACTTCTTTATTTTTTACCAAATAACTGAATTATTAGTCACATTTCCTTTGCGTTTCTCCTGATGCTCCCCAAGGTCTGCCGTTTTCTTTGCTGGAACAGTTGCCATTAAACATGCTGTATGTCAATGCAGCAGTGAGCTGGTTAATTTTGACTGAATATTATGCTATATAACCACTTGGCATTTAACTTGAAAAATGGCTTTCTGCTTCACCTGTCAGCAGACCCAGTTCTCATCAAATAAGTGAGTGAGAAAAATTTTTAAATTTCAATTTCCTGATGCTATTAGACACTACTTCTTCCATACTTAAACAGTTTAGTGGGGCATGCACATGTTTTGGAATTCAGGCCATGCATCACACTACATGCTATTACAATAGCTTTTTTGTTTAAAGGGTAAAGAGATGCATGGATCTTTATCTCGAGGTTAGGAAAATGTATTGCAGGAACATGGCCAATCAGGTTTCTGAATAACTTTGTAACATAGTACCATAACCCCGATGTAGTACAAGGAATTTAAACGACTCTTGTCAATGGGGCTCCCACTGACAAAAGAAAGCCTTAAAAATGGAGTAAGTGTACATCGTCATCCTGAATTGTACTTCAGAGGGGAATCAATAACTTATGTTCATATAAATCTATTTTTACCCTTCTCTTTGTCAATTATAATCTGGTAAACTGTGGTGGGGGCTTCCATTCATGAACTCTATATGTTTAAGATTAAAACCCCAGCCTCTTCCACTTATTCGAAGAAGAGATCTTCCATTATTCATAGTTCAAACATCTTGATTAGAGCCTTCTTATTTTGTTTATACATCCCCAAACACTAAGGAGATTAAATCCAAGTGGAGGAAGATGACAATATTTGATTTTCATTTCTCCTAACCATGACTGAATATCTATTTCATTTTATCCTGGATACCCCCAGAACGTATCCAGAAAATGGACCATCTTAGGCGTATATTCAGTTTCAAGTTTCTCTTGCTTCATCTATCTGGACTTGAATTTGCCTTGGAGCTGGTGTGGGAGTGCATAGGTACATGTATCCTCTAAGAGAATGGGTGTACCAAGGAACTCCTTTCTAACTCCTTTCTAAAATAAAAATAAAAAATAAAGCTTGTTCCCTTGACTTAAGTCACCACCGGATTTTGCATATAAAGAAATGGAAGAATGGAGGCAGGAAGGAGCTTTCCCAAAGTTGACAATTAGTGGCAAAGCCAGGACCAGAATGGAGATCTCCATCCCCAGTTTTGTTGCTGCTGATGTTTACCCATCCAGCGCTGCTCTAGACCTCTGTAGAAGTGCAGTGAGAGGGTCAAGGAGAAGGTAATTAGCAGCTCCCAATCTGAAACGGGGTTGAGCCAAGGAGCGGCAATTCCTGCCGCCCTGAGTCTGCGACACCAGCTCCGAAAAGGATGCGTTTGGATCCAAGGCTGTCAGACTGAGCTCAGCGACTCACTCCATCTGAAACTGGAACCATCCCACCCTGTAATTTGCTCCATATTCTAGCTGCAGTCAGTGGGGCCACGGAGCCGCCTCAGACATCTGGCCAGCAGGAAATCCTTGAGCTCCGTCCTTCCTGCACCGTTCCAGCCCCGAAAGTCGGTGACTGTCCCTGGAGCAGGGGGAGGGGTTCCCAACAATCAATAAATGGATTAGTGGCCCTTAGGTGTCCTGTCATTTGTCATCTGTGACTGGAATGGGGCTTGTGTTGCTTATTTTAACCTGAACTCTTGTGTTCCTGTAAGCACGGGTTCCCCTGGAGTTATCCATAAAACACTTTTCTCAGTTTCTGAAGAGAGGAGAAATTCCTTTTGTTATTTCACCGTGGCAGAGTCTCTCTTGGCCGAGCCCTCCCAAGTTCGGGACCTTGGTGACGGGGCAGATTTCTTGCCTGTCCCTCACCAGGCAAACCTGGGATGTGGAGAGTCCCTTGAGCTGTTCTTAGCCTCCTGCTTTAGCCCAGTATTTCATAATTCCCAGGTGTGATAAAGCTCCCTACATGCAACGGTGCCACTTAGTGCCACTACATTCGTCTGCCTTGAATAGTGAGTGGGCCACTCTGTAAAGTCAAGGGACGGCGACTTGGCAATTCTGCCCGGCACAGATACTGCCGCCAGGAATGTGTGTTGATTGATTGACTGACTGATGGAGTCCCGCTCCAAGCACAGGCCACTGTGGTACAGAATTTGCTCTAAGTGGAATTCCTTTTGGAAGCTAGCAGGGGCGTGTTCTCACTGAAACACCTTTGGAGTCATTACCCAGGTTGCCAGCCAGGGGTCCTAGCACATTATAACGGGGATCCAGGGCACATTTTATTTATCATAAATGCATATATCATCAACCTAGGGTCTCTGTTCTCTTCCCTAAGTCCAAGAAAATGGGGTCTGTGTCTGTGCCCCCTTTACATTTCAATTCAACAAGCCTTGGTGAAACACCTCCTGCGAGCAAGGCAGAGACAACATAACAGGGCCGCGGTGGCAAGAAGTGGGTTCAAGGGCCTCGTCTGACGTCTGCTGTGGGATCCACGGCACCACAGGGTGAATCCCTGGACAAGTCACTTAAAGGTGTCTCCGACACCTTTCTAAGAGAAGCAGAACAAACACTGAGCTGCCTAAATCTCCCCTTATTCATTTCTCTGCAAGGCCTCCACTGAAACCTGCTCTGATACCTCCTTGTGGAATGGAGGTAACCTGGAGACCTCGAGAGTTGTGTCTATCTAGTCAGTTCTCCGGTGTGTCTTACCAAGTTGGAAAGCCTTTGAGACCAAAGAGAGAACTTGATGAGATTCAAGAGGTTCATCAGCGGGATGGTGACAGGGATGATTTTTTTTTTTTTTTTTACCGACAGTAACAATGAAGACTAATTAGAAGCCATTGAAATACAACTATCTTCACTGATGGAAAGATCCCCTGCGCTGAGGAATTTGAGCTCGGCTCTGTAGGACTCAGTCACTACGCCACTTTTCTTCTAAAAAAGCATTTTTAGGAAGAATTTCAGTTCGATTCCATAAACATTTATTAAGTGCTGTTTTCTTTGGTAGGATGTCAAGACAAAGATCTTTCCCTCAAGGAGCTTACAGTCTAATCAGAGAATCGACATGTACAAAGAACATTTATATATCTACATCGATATCTATCTATCATCTAAAGCAATTTCCAGGGGGAGGGCTGATATGAAAGGTATTTGCTTACAACCAGAGGGCAGGAAAGGCATGTCACAGGGGGACGGGCCTGGCAGGGAAGGATCCGCTTTTAAATCAGACAGGAAATGAATTCGGAGTGGAGGGACAGCCTCCTAAAACCTCGCTCCAGAGTTCTCAGGTTGGAAGGGGAAAACGCAACCAGAAGCAGAGGTCGCGCTCGTGTGATACACTCCGAGGGGGTGGGGGCTTATACCGAGGAAACAGGTGCTGGAGGGGCACCGGGCACCTCGGGGGCCGGCTCGGGGGGTGCCATCTCCTTCCGCAGGGCCCGTCCGCCCCGCCAGGCCGGCTTGGAAATGCCCGGGCAAGCTGCGCTCGGAGAGCGGCCCGGGCTTGGCCGTCCCTCCCCCGCCGCGGGCTCCCCCGCGGGGGCTGGCAGAGCCGAAGGCCCGCTTCTTCCCCACCTCTTCACTCCCTCCAAACCCCTTCCGAAGGTCTCCGGGCCCCACGCTGATTTGTGAAACTGCCTCAAGGTTTGCTGGTGTCAGACCCTCTCCATGATTTATCACACACACCACACCTCATTTTTCCCCCCTGCCTCACGCTAATGTGCTGTCCTTCATATCTTTCTTTAATCATGAGAGAGTAATTGCAGATATTTAAACACTCTGGTTTCCAACAGGAATTTCCATATCGGGTTTTATAGGCATTTTATAACCGAACAAATAACAGTTTGGATGAAATTCTGGGAATTCTCCTCTTGCAGGATAATCATTATCCGGTTGCTTCCCTACTGCTTGCTTAATGCAGCTGTCCAAGTTTGGGATTTACTGGGGAGCCAATTTGTTTTAAGAAATTAACAAAACAAATACCTAAGCACTGCACTGAACATAAAGTTTTTATTCATTTTGGTGAAAGGGAAAAACAACGTTCTAGTACTCACAAAACAGCTCTTGGAAATCATTTTTATGAAATTGAATCTCTTGCCCAAAATGATTCTTTCATGCTAATCTCAATACAACATGGTGCTGCAATAATTACTTCATTGTATTTATCTGTTAACTATTTCAACTTTGTGGGGGCCCGGTGACTGGAAACTCTCAGAGAAAGGTCTCTTGCTTTGTCCCCAGCTAGCCAAGGGGCTCAGGGGTTATTCCCAAGACTAGATTCTCAAGTGGTGAGAGGAGGAAGAATTATGCCAAAAAATTAAACAGAAGGACAGAAAGATAGAGAAGTGTTTTCTGTAAGTGAGAGTCTGAAAATGGCAGCTGGAGGGAGATACAGGGGACAGAAGAAAGGGAAGTTCTTTCTGAGTTAGCTAGCTCTTGAAGAGTTTTCTTGGAAACCTGTACCTGTTAAGATTGTCTTCTGACTCCAATGTCACATATTCTACACCGCATCCCAAGTTTTCTTTATTTGCTTAGAGAAAAAAAAAATTACAAAATTTTCATTTTTAAATTAATTGTGCTGGTGACAAGTAATGGTCAGTCAGGTAGTAGGAAGTGCTAGGACACACAAGGTACACAGTAAAATATTGGATACTGTGTTACTACAGATAACGCTGAATTACAAATAATTTAAATACACATTTTATTCATCTAGCTTAAGTAATTTGGTAAGTATAGCATTCACAAAATAAACAAAACTTGCCTTTCCATATGAGCACTAATCTCAAAGCGTGTCAGACCTTGAACTCGGAAAGAATACAAAATTGAATGCTTAGATTAAAGGGAAATTGCATATATGCAAGTTTCAGACTCTCCCATAGGCTTGCCAGTTTAAATGATCAGTGTGTTACACTCCTCATGGCAAAGAATATTGTTCCAAAAATAAACATGTTAGAGTAACATTGTTCTACTCCATGAAAAATAACCAATCTAAGATATTAAATATATAACAATAATAATTTGAATAATAAATAATAATTTAATCATACACTAGACATTTTGGAGGTGACTATAGTCTTTCTACCTAGAGATGAAGGCCACTTGATTTTATTAATAAATCACTATTCACCTTTTTTCTGCTGGTTGGTTGAGTTAGGTCTTAGATATTGCTGAAGTCTAAATGATTTACTGGAGAAATCGGTAGGACCAAGGATTTAGAACTGGGAAGCCTCCTATTGTGGCAAAAGGCTTTTAATTCATTAGAATATGCAAAGGAAAAAAGATCTAATGATGGTGATAATAATAACAATACAAACTTGGCTATATAACTTTATGTTTCTCAAATTACTTTCTTATCTATTACCTGAGTTGATCTCCTCAGTACCTCCCTGAGGCAGGCTTCGAAGGGACTAGTTACTCTCATTTTACAAAGGAGATCAAGGCCAAGCGTGAGGCAATGATTTTTCCATACAATCCAAAAATTAAGACTAGAAACCAAAATGACTACAGGCAACAATAGAGTATGTTGCCTCTCTTCTTTTCCAGAGGTTCAAGGCTATGAGTGTGGAATATTTTACACACACACACACACACACACACACACACAGTCCCTTAAAATCAGGGCACTTTCAAGTTATTAAAGTTTAAAACTGCACCAGGACTTTTGGGACATGATGCATAATCACTCTTTTAAAAAAAATTGTATTTTTAATTTATGGAATAAAGCATTTCCATAATATAGTATAATAAAAAGATGATTGCACATGAAACTGCAAATCTACTATTTATAACTTGCTATTCCTTTTTAAATATACAATAAAGTTATCATCATAATCACTCTTTTAATGTATTAGTTTTCTTGATCTGCTATTTTTCCTCTGTAATTCTTTGCTATAAGGGAAAGCTATTTAAGGAGAAGGTGGGGGGAAGGACATTTTTGGAAATGAGACTGATATAAAAACAAAAGATATCAATAAAAATAAAAATAAAGCAGGGGCTGGGGAAACAGAAAAAGTGGGCTGGATTTGAAGTCAAAAGACCTGGGTGCTAATCCTAGCTTTGCCACTTAAGTTAGCAAATATCTCTCTCAATAGAGAGATAAATAGAAGGATAGATTGATTGATCTCACACACACACACACACACACACACACACACACACATGCATGAACACATATATTTATACTCACATGTGTGCATATGTGTGTATCAGTCTACTTGCTGTTGTTGTTTGTCCTTTGTTTTTAAAGAGGACCACAACATCAGGTCTTATTATTTCGGATTCATAGCTGATAATACTACACACACACATACCCACAGAGTAAATTCCAGTGAGTCCTTATTAATTACCTTTAGAATCAAATAAAAATCCTTTGTTTGATATTCGAAATTCTTCACACCCTGACTGCTTCTTTCTTCTGGACTTTTAATTTACTCCACTCCACCCACTCTACTTTCCATATGGACAGGTCTACTTGCTCCTCATGCCTTCTTGCCTCTGCATTAACTGTCCCCCTGCAGGGATTACATTTCTTCCCTTCCTCTGACCCTTAGGATCCTTGAGTCCTTCACAACTGAGCCCAAATCCTATATCCTAAATAAGGCCCCTCCTTTTCCCATACCCCACTCCCCATATTGATGGAAAAGCCTTTCTTTCTAATGTCACTTTCTATCTACTGCGTTTTCCCTTATGGACCTAGATTTCTTTTATAAGGACCATACCTTAAACCTCAATCACTGTGGCTGTCATTGATTGGTCAACAATAGGCCCCAGCTGAGACGTGGGAAAGACCTGAGCTTAAAAAAGCCACTGCCTCCCCCTTCATCCAAGGCCTTCTCCACTCTTCCTGATGTGCCTCTTACCACTGGTCCCAGATGGCTCTGGAGGAGAAAGGGAGGCTGGTGACTTTGTAAAGTCTCCCTCACTTAAATCCAATTCACTTGAATGTCCCTAATGTCCTCTTCAAGAACTAAGGACAAACAACAATATATGCATATTACCTCCTCCATTAGAATGTAAGTTTCATAAGGGCAGGGATTGTTTTTGTCTTTTTTTTAATCCTTAGCACATAATAAATTTGAAATAAATCCTCCTTGATTGATTGATTAATTGTTATCCTATTATGTTGACCGGTCCAGGTTCCTCTGTACTCCAAATGAGATTTCTCAGGACATCACTGTTTCTATTCTGAGTTACCAGATTGATTTTTTTCTATCGGTCAGCCTGTTCAAATAACTGGTTTGCCTGATATTTCCCACTGTGAATTGACTGATAGCTCTGATGTTGTCCAGATACAACTGATCTTTCCCTTTGGGTCTGACCAAATTCTACAGAGGAAACTGTGAAGACTCAATCCAATTATCCACAGAACTGCCACATTGTCTGGACAATTTCTGCAGGATACACACCTCCTGAGCCTAATTTTTCTCCATGGGCTGGGCTCAACCCTGCACGTCAAGGGCAGTGAGAACAAAGCTTCCTTTGCACAGCACCTATAGCTCTCTAATATGAACTTTGCAGGTTCATATTTGATATGAACCTTTTCATGCATTGTCAGGGCACGTATGGCAAGTAGGTTAGCTAGAGCTCCCTCTCCTCCTGTCAACATACGTGCACACATATATTTAGACTATTTCTGATGATTCTTGCTTTTGATGAGGGTCTGCTTCCTCATTATATGGCAATAGTATACTTAACATAAGGTCAGAACAGGAATTTGCTCCTCATGGGAGCCTTAGAAATAGTTAAAAGAAGACAAACTTGGCGGCAGCTATGTCACAAAATTCCCTAATCCAGCAATACCCTGTAATACCCTATGGTGGTCTTGGCCTTGCACCAGAATCATGGCAGAAGGAAGCCTAGCAACACTATTTATTTATTTATTTCCAAGTTGAAATTAGCAGGTTTTATTTACCACAACAATACCCCCTCTCTCACAATCCCATGCAAAAGAGGTTTAAATTATCAGCTTTTACTGATCAGGATGCTGTGCTTTCTGGCTAATATGCTTTTATTTTTTCCTTTGCCCAGGATGGGGGCACCAAAATACAGAAATTAAAAAGCTCCAGGAATATAGAAAAACCTTGAGATCTCCTGTGCAGAACCAAGCAGTGCTGTTGGTGACCTGATCGGTGCCTTGTCTTACTTTCCATTACC
Organism: Antechinus flavipes; assembly: GCF_016432865.1. Taxonomy (NCBI): domain Eukaryota; kingdom Metazoa; phylum Chordata; class Mammalia; order Dasyuromorphia; family Dasyuridae; genus Antechinus; species Antechinus flavipes. Next base: position 477,818,563 of record NC_067399.1, on the reverse strand, counting down.
TGGTATCCCAGGTGACAGAAGAAAACAGAAATTACAGGTCCTTTCAAAGTTACCCATCATGGAGGATTCTTGTGTGCTTGCTCTCCTCATCCTTCAGTGCTTTCAGTAGCAGACAATGGGATAGTGGGTGATAACATTTCTAATGTAGTTTAGAAAAACAGCGCCCCAATTAAAACCCTCACAGGTAGAATTTTCCCAGAGTGCCTCAGGTCAAGGTTGCAGAAGTTTTTAGAAGAACCATTATAGGCTTTTTGCCTCCTCCATAATTCCATTGTGGGGCTTTCAAAGTCGCTTTATTTAAATCCCTGTCAGGAAGCCCTTAACAACAAGCCAGTTTTATTTACTGTCAACATAACCACTCTTTTGGTTAGCCTTGGTCTAAACACCAGCAGGGATGGAGGCACTGTGTCTCATAAACTGGACATCCACGTTTCTCTAAGAACAAAGAAAGATACTTCCTTTCCTTGGCATATGCGCATATTAAAAAATTTATTGGGTCCATTTCAATATCCTTCCACTAATGGGCAGATTTTAAGACCTCCCTAAGTAGAGTAGTAGTAAATTTTGCTTCATATTTCATACAAATATTCAAAATAAAAATACCTTTTGATGGAGAGAACTGAATCTCCTTGTAAGTACTTTCATTTTTTGGTAGCTTAGTTCACAGCCAAGGGAAAAAAAAAAAAGAAAGAAAGAAAGAAACGCATTGTACCAATCAGCTATCTAATGAGGCTCTAACTCTGTTTCCACCTTATCCCAAAGGTATAGGAAATAGCGCTGCTTTTTTAAAATATCAAGAAAACATCATTTGCTCTAAAATGTCCCTAAAAGCAGGTCTAAATTGCCAATAAAGGCCGGGTAATCGTATCAGCATGGATCAGAAAGCATTTCTCAGAACTGATGAAATAGTTTGCCTGTGCTCAAGAACTTGAAAGATACTGCAGAGACAGTACTTTGGAAATAACCCACCATTGGTCTGGTGACTTGAATGCTTCTTTTAAGACAGGGCAATTTTCCATTGTGGACCCAGCATCACCCCTCATTCTGTTCTAATTTGTTTAAACCTAATTTGTTCATAGCAAGTTAGATTTAAACCTGAACAAACTCAGAGAAACTTTTTTTATGTTGTTTATTTTTTAAAGAAGCTCAGCTGGAAACTAAGACCTTTCTGAGTATCCATTTTTAGTCTATGATTTTAGGTGAGGTCATGATTCCCCTTGTAACCCAGGTTAAATGTCCTTTCAATTAAAAAAACATAACAGTACTCTTTGGCGAGTTGTGATTCCAACAAAATGAACCTTGGCCTTTCCACCTTAGCTACATAATCACTTGATGACCAAACACATATACAGTATAAATATTTAAGAAAAAGTAAATTCCATTAAGCTGCTATGTGATAGATGCAGTGGTAGGTACTTATCTTTGAAATATTAAACTCTAGACATTTATATCCATACAAAAAAGAGTTTCCTGCCATTTGATGAGAATTATGTGCCTGGCACTAATAAAATATTAAACTCCAATTTAAAAGATAAGTATCTTATCCACTTTTTTAATAATAAAACATTTTACAGTGCACAGAAAAGCCAATATGCCCCCAACATTTCCATACAATACTGTATTTACAAACTTTCATAAAAGTTTTGTGTCTGTATGTCATTGGCTGTTTTTATTGTTTTGATTTTTGATTTTTGAGCCCTGATTATTTCCCAAAATGACACGGCATATATCAATAATGCATGGTAGAAGGTGTACAAACAGACCTTATTTTTTTTGGTAAAAATTCTGAATTTTTTTTGTGAGTAGGGCCAAATGCCAGTTAATTAAGTAGATAGAGGTGGCCACTAAGATTGCATTATCCTTTTCGGTCCCCATTATATAAATTAATGTCAAACTGATGTGATGTTTCCTGTTTAAAATAACAGATACAAGTGTTAAAATTACAGTCTAGAGTTTTTTTATTTGACATGCATTATTTTCAGCTGCAAATGTCAGTTTCTAACCTCTGCCAACAATGCTATGAAGAGGGCAATAAGTAATAAGTATGAGTTATCAAATTTAGTGTCTTTTGAAATTTGCACAATGCTACAAGACAAGGTGATGTTGGGGATCATAAAATGGATATCTGGAAATTTATGGAGTCTCTGTTTCAAGAATACAGCAGTACAAAATAATGTAATGAGCAATGCAGCCATGATTTCCCCCTTTTAATAATGTAGCTTTTGACTGTTGTTGGGAAATATTCAGCTCCTTCATTCATTCAATGAACTGGTAGAGTGCCTGCCAGATGATGAACTTAGCTATATGGTTTGGTTTGCAAATCTAGATTTATTGAAGATGCTGGATTTTTTGATCCCCCTTGAAATCTGGTGACCTTTTTGGAAAAGGAATTCTATTCCAATGATTTTAGCTGATTTGATTAGAAACTCATGGCTTTGATTCTGAATTCACAAAAGGCTGCCTTTCTATTCCAAAATGGCAGCAGGCATAGTGTCTACTCCTCTGGCATGTAGAAGAGACCTTGTCTGCCATAAGTTAAAGGAAGTTTGGATCCTGAAACCGAGATCAGATATTGTCAGTATATAGGAAAAAGCCCAAGCTTCAGAGCCAGAAGATAGGGATTCAACTCTCATCTCTGCTATGTTACCAGTGTAACCTAGGCCAAATCACTGAAACTCCCTGAACTCTTGCTTTCCTTATTTGTAAAATAAAGGCCCTGAATATTGGAGCTGGAGATGGTCTCTTCCATCTCTCTATCTGTGGATTCTGTCATGTACTTTGCTTTGATCAATATCAATTGATATCTTTGCCTTTAAAATAATAATTATTTGAGGGGATGATTGGTGTTAATAGGGCAGGAAATATAAATAAAGCTTCATTTCAGATAAACCAAAATCAATTTTTTGAGAGGTAGAAGAAATGTAAGTTCATCTACTCTATTTGCCAAGTAAACTGCTCAGTGCTGAGAACTGAAATACATATCCAGAAGTAAGCCTCAGTTGTAAGGAATCATTGGCTTTGGAGAAAATGCAATGAGATTCATTTATATGTGGATGTTTTAGGTCATGGATACATCAATTTGAAATCAAGAGGCTACTTCTTAACAATTGATACCTCAGCCTTGGCAAAACAAAGGATGATATGAGACTGAATAGCAATAGCCAATAAGAATAGCCATCCTTAGATGTTTAAACTGCAGGAGGGGACACAGTGGGATAATAGTACATGTTTCATCTCTAAAGTAGCTTTGAATGTAATTCTGAGGAAGCACAGTGTAATGGAAGGAGCTCTAGTTTGGGACTCAGAAGACCTACTTTCAAATGCCAGATCTGTTTCTGCCTGTTTAGTATTTATGAGATCCTCTCCGAGCCTCAGTTGATTTCGGTACAATATGTGAACTCTATAGGCCAGTGAGCTTGACTTTGACTTCTGGGAAAATCTTAGGATGATTTCACTAAAAGATTGTTAGGTGAACATCCAGAAAGGCAGACCAGTGATGACAAAGAACCAGCATGAGTTCATCTAGAACACATCATGCCAGAATAACCTCTGCATTTGATGGGGTTAGGATTACTAAATTAGTTGACAAAGGGGATGATATGGATATAATTTATATAGATTTTTTACAAAGATTTTGATAAATAATCTCATAATATTCTTGTGGAGAAGATGGAAAGATATGGAGCAGATGATAATACAATTTGATGGACTCAACCAATTGCATGCATAGTAGTGATCAATAATTTGATTTCAGCATGGCTGAAGGTGAAGGTCTCCACTGGAGTATCCCAGGGATTTTTGCTTATCCCTGTGATCTTCTAAAACAATGATTTAGATAAAGTCATAGATGGGCATGTTCATCAAATTTTTAGATGACAAAAGTTGAGAAGGATATAGCAAAAACATTGGATTGCAGAATCAGAATACTACAGGCTATAGCATTGGGTTGAATCTAATAAGATGAAATTCAATAGAGACAAATATAAAGTCTTATACTAAGGTTAAAGAAAAAACCAAATTCACAAGTATAACATAGGGGTTGTGGTTCAAAAAGGATCTTAGGGTACTAGTGGTCTGCAAGCTCAAAATGAGTCAGTAGTATGATGTAGCAATTAAAAGGTTAATATAATCTTGAATTGTATTAGAAGAGATGTTATGCAGGAAAAGCTTCTAGGAATTATTGTTCAATTGTTTTACTCATGTCTGACTCTTCATACTCCTCTTTAGGATTTTCTAGGCAAAGATAGTAGGGTGGTTTGCTATAACCTTCTCCGATCCAGTTCATTTTACAGATGAGGAAATTGAGGCAAAAACATTTAAGTGACTTGTTTAGGGTCAAATATTTGAGGTTAGATTTGAACTCAGGAACATGGTTCTTCCTGACTCTAAGCTTTACACTCTATCCATAGCACTACCCAGCAGTCATTTCTAGGGACAGCAGATTGATAATAGCAGAGTGTAGGTGCTTAATAAATACTTGTTCTTCCTGATGCCTCTGTTGAAGAAGGACACTGGAGAGTGTTCAGGGAATGGTTCACAAGATGGTGTGGGATATTCGGTTTATTTCATGTGAAAATCATTTTAAAGAATTGGACATATTTGGCCTAGAATAGAGAAGATTTGAAGAGGAAAATGAGGGAAAGGAGGAATTGGGGAGAGGAAGATAACTGTCCAGTGGAGGAGGGATTAGGTTTGTCCTGTTTGGTCTAAAAGGCGCCAAAACAGAAGAAACAAATAAAAGTCATAAAGACGTTAATTCAGGCAAAATTTTCTAACAAAGCTATACCAAAGTGCAATAGGCTGTATCAGAAGGGGGTGAGTTCTCACTCCTTGAAGGCCCTCCAGCAGATGCTTATAGGGTAAATTACAGTAGAAATCCCTTTTTTATATATGAGTGGGACTAGATCCTGTTGAGATCCCTTTGAAATCTTGGATTCTGAGACTTAATGTTTAAGGTCTCTTCTACCTTTAAATTATATAGCCTAATGTTCATTTTTGGCATATTATCCTGAGAGGTGATGACCACTTATTGAAAAATGAAAAGATTCAAGACCAGCTTTGGGGGGGAAGAGAAATGCAGGGGACTCTTGATCTTGAGTTTTAAAATAAGACATATTCGGTCTAAAATTCTCTTTTATTCCACTGGGCAAGGGTTCCATTGAAGGCATGGGCTCTCATGTTTTACTTCATTCCAAGTGCTGTGGATCAGATGGTTATTTTTAAGAGGTGGTAAGGGACCATCAATAACAATTCTAAGTGAATTTTGCATTACTCGTCTACAAATATCTTTCAATTCCTGATTAGTTGCTGCCTGAATCTCTGTTTCCCTTCCTGGAAATGTGTAGCAATGAATTTCCTTATTTCTGTAAATTACTTTAGAAACAATAGGCTGCAATTATCGTAAGATTTGAAAAGCACCCACTAATTATGCCCAGGATAAACTGCACTTAATATCTATAGTATCTATTATGAGCAAATCAGTGGGCTTCTCTGTACACACACTAAATCCCTTCATAACAAATGTCGGTGGAATTGAATTGAATTGAAACTTCCAGCACTAGATAGAAATGATTGCTCAGTAAACATCTCTTGCCAAAGACTTTGGGGAAACTGCATCCAACTGCATCCTGGGTGATCTCATATTCTCACATGTGGTGTTGAAAGTGGTTATGAGAGTGTGAGAGGAGGCAAATTCTAGAACATCAAACAACTTTGGGCTATTGAAGACTTAGCAAATTTTGAAGGGTGAATAAAAAAAATTGGGGGGAATATTGAGGTAAGATTCAATTTAAGCCAATAAACATTTATTCAGCCTTCAGTACATGCAAAGTAGTGTGCTAGGCACTCAACATACAAAGTCCCAAACAAAACATTGATCTTAAGAGCCTTATAGTCTACTGGAGACTACAGATAAGGAAGCCTATACTAATTGGGGAGGGGAAGAGAAGTCTAACAATCAGCAGGATTGGGAAAGGTTTCCCATAGGAAGCATAGATGGCATGTACCTTGAAAGGAGGTAGGAGAATCAAGGACACAAAAGTTAGGAAATGGTGCATTCCAGGCATGGTAGCCTGCCCGTGAAAAAGGACAAAGGAAGCAGAAGGTATGGTGAATTCAAGGAACAGACGGCCATCTTGGCTGAAATATAGCATTTAAAGAATTATCTAAAAGTCAGGGCATCTGGAATCTGGAACAATCACTGTATGGTTGATTGTAGCTGCAGAATTTCTGGTTATGACTCTTCCACTTTCCTGTTCTAATAGTCTGCAAGTTTGTGAAACATGACAATCCATCAAATGAGATATTTCTAAAGTGTAACACATACTAGGTATTTTAAAAAGTGATTGCTCCCCTCCTCCCCCAGATTATTTTGATAGAATTTCTTACTGATTCCTATTCAGTTGCGATCAGAGTGGAAACATTTGAAATAACAAGGATAGAGGGTTGGGGTGGGAATGTTCTAGTTCCTGTTCCAGTCAGTGATAGAACAGGAACTAGAACATCCCCACCACCCCCATCACCACCACAGCGCTGTCTGAGCATTGCAATTGTTTAAATACTTGTATTTTAGTTATAGTTTAGATGAACTATTATAGTATCTCATCATAGAAAGTGAAAAACACATCCAAATGGAATTAAATCAGGAGTTTTGACCATAGTTCTATCTTTTAAGAGCCTAATTCTTCCATTTTTGGTGACTGAAAATATAGACCTGTATTCAGGATCCAGGAAGCCAACATCTCAACTCATAGAATTGTACCAGCCTCTGGGCAAATATAAAGGTTATACTTTGAGTATGAATTTATTGTTGTTGTTCAGTCATGTCCAATTCCTCATGACCCTATTTGGGATTTTCTTGGCAGAGATACTGGAGTGGTTTACCATTTCTTTCTCTAGTTCATTTTACATCTGGGAAAACTGAGGCAAAAAGGGTTAAATGCATAGTCTAGGGTCACACAGCTAGTGTCTAAAGGCAGAATTGAGCTCATGAAGAGAAGATGAGTCAACCTGACTCCAAGCCTGAGACTCTATCTACTATTCCATCTAGGTGCTTCAAATATGGGTTTGGCCACTGTCAAGCCTTGTGTATGTCAGTCTTCTCTTACCCTAGGTTTCTGAGTCAGAATGGATGGGAGGAAAATGAAAATGAAATGTAAGCATTTGTTTCTGATCCTTACCTGGACTTGTGAAGACTTTCAGTATTTCTCTGGCAATCATTCCAAATAAGGATCATTCAACATGTAAGTGTAACTCATATTCACAAAACTTTTTCTTCAACAGAACTGTAAAATTGATGATGCAGGTTTTTATTGTCATTTTGCCTTGATTTATGATTTCATCATTGTAGGGAACTCCCAATGAGGAGACTTCCTCTGCCAAGGCAAGATGTTGCCAGGGGAATAGAACATCAATAGATTGTGCTCAAGTCCCATAGCTAATAAGTGTCTGCGGCCAGATTTGAACTCAGGAAAATGAATCTTCCTATTTGCAGCCCTGGCACTTTATCTATTGTGCCATCCAGCTAAATGGCAATGTAATTTAGGTAATATAAACTTCATGGTATCATTAGGAAAAACTTATTTTTTTCTAGGATAGTACATCTTAAGGCTCTGGTTAAAATGACTTCCTCACTGGCTGTCTCACTTGATTTTAAAATCTGTCAAAATAATTAATATAACCTTTCATTTTTACAACTATAAAAATACAACATCATAAAGAAGAACGAAGAGGAGAAAGATTGGGAAGAGAAGAAGAAAAGAAGAAGAAGAAGAAGAAGAAGAAGAAGAAGAAGAGAAGAAGAAGAAGAAGAAGAAGAAGAAGAAGAAAGAAGAAGAAGAAGAAAAAGAGAAGAAGAAGAAGAAAAGAAGAAGAAGAAGAAGAAGAAGAAAAGAAGAAGAAGAGAAGAAGAAGAAGAGAAGAAGAAGAGAAGAAGAAGAAGAAGAAAAGAAGAAGAAGAGAAGAAGAAGAAGAAGAAGAAAGAAGAAGAAGAAAAGAAGAAAAGAAGAAGAAGAAGAAGAAGAAGAAGAAGAAGAAGAAGAAGAAGAAAAGAAGAAGAAGAAGAAGAAGAAGAAGAAGAAGAAGAAGAAGAAGAAGAAGAAGAAGAAGAAGAAGAAGAAGAAGAAGAAGAAGAAGAAGAAGAAGAAGAAGAAGAAGTGGTGAGGAAGGAAGGACCTGCACCAGTCAGAGATGGAAAATGAACTGAATTCTTCCTCACTTGGAGATCAGGTATCTAGCCACAATGCCACATTGCCTATCCTGTGGAAACAATGTAAGGATTATTATTCTCATTTTGCAGATGAGGAAAGTGGGATATCCCTATCAGAGGTTAAATGACTTTTCCAAGATCCAAAGGAAAAGGAAGGAGCCAGAACCTAACCCCCAGATCCTCTAACTTCAAAATCTAGCTCCTCTATAGAACATAATCTCTTAAAGAGCTATGCTATCCATTTGGGTGATTCAGATGGGGGAGTTATTTCTGTACACAACTATTATGGTTTTATTAGCACCCAGGTAGCCCACCTTAGGATGAATATAGAAGTGTATGTATATATGTACATGCATGTACATGCACAAGCAATATATTATATATATATATATATATATATATATATATATATACGTATGCATGTAATATGATGGAGTATATTTGGATATATAATATAGCATATATTAACAGGTCTGCAACACAAACAAATAGAAATTTTATAGACTGCCACTCTGTTCTCTGTCTCCACATCATATATGCATGTTACATTTTGTTATAAATCTGTAATTCTATGAATATGGGGAATTCTCTAATGTGAAAAGTTTAACTTACACTGTTGTAGTTTGATAACATTGGGTCTGGAAAACCTGAGTTCAAATCTAATCTCAAATATTTAGTAACTGTGTGATCTTGGCCAAGTCACAACTTCTGTTTGCCTCAGTTTCCTCATCTGTAAAATAGTAATAACAACAGCATCTACCTCCAAGGATAATTAAGTGAGATATGCCTACAGTAATTTGAGATAATATATGTAGCATAGAGTAAAATGCTTAGTATAGTACTAGGCACATAATTGGCACTTAATAAATACTTATTCCCTTGTCCTTTTCTTTCCTATTAAAAAAACAAGATGTTCCAAAAGTCAGATAGATCCTAAGCTATTTAAACTTAAAACTATACTGAGAATTTTGGAACATGTAAAAAAATTTTAATCATTGAATAACAAGGATAGAAACCCATTAAAAGTGGAGAAAGATGTAGTGAGAAAGTCAGAAATAACTTAATTTTCTCCCTTTGCTTCGAATATCCAAGCCCTTTTCTCTTAAAAAAAAAAAACAAAAAACTTTGAAATTACATTTCTGATGCTCAAATTTTATGATTCAAACTGAACTCACAGTTACAAAATGCCTACTATGTGTAAAAGACTATGCTAATTGCTGGTCTAATTGCAATATATTTAAAAATCATAATATATAAACATGTTTATATACATGTGTATATGTGTGTGTGTTTTTAAGGAAAAAAAAAAAAACCTAAAGCAGGATGAATATTTCTAAAGTCAGAATATAAAAGAAACTCAGGAGTTATATCATGAAAAAAAAAATCTATGTCCACACATATCTATGTATCTATCTCTGTATGTATGTATATTTGTATGTATGTTTGCATGTATTTTTCTAATTCTATCAACTTAAAGAGTTTCTCTGTCTGTGTGTATCTGTGTTTTTCTCTTGCTTTAATGTCATCCTTTGTCATATTAAAGGGAAGTTCTTTTTTCATCTAGAGATTCTTTCAAAGATCTTCTTACAGTTCTTTCTTCAGGGTCATCATCACCCTTCTTTTAATGCAGGAATAGGTAAAAATAAAAGGGGGAGAAAAGGGAGTATAATTGTTTACAATCACTATTTTGAGAAAATGAGTTTAAATTTAATATCCTCTATTTTAAAAGGTATCATTATCAGTTCTATTATTCCAATGATGTGTGAATACAGGAAGGATCTGTGATTTTTATTTGGTCTGCCTGGAGCATTTCTAGTGTGGGAACACCCTCCCTTAACAGATCTCATTCTTGTCCATATCTTGGTAGAAAAAACTTGTGCAACTGCTGAAGGAACTTAAATTAGCTAGTATGAGAAGAGAAATTTGATGCCTTTTCTTCCTGTCTTTCAGTCCAGCACTCGATCTCTTGTGTCACACACTATCCCATAATTTTAGCTTATTGATAAAAATGAGTGATTACAACAACTTATGTCTATGTTGCCCTTTGAGGTTTCAAAGTACTTTTCATAAATAATCTCATGTGACCCTCACAATGACCTTATAAATTAAGCAGGACAGGTATCTTTATTCCGATTTTATAGCTAAAGAGATTATAGGAGAAAGATAGAAAGAGACTGAGTCATGGCTAGTAAATGGGGAAACTGGACTTCCAGTTTCTGATCTATCATCATTTGCATTTGGTCCCATTTTTCAACCTAAAAAGAAAAGCCACAACTTCCTTTTTTCAATAAGGTTAACTCCCCACTGGACAGAGGAACGTTTCACCTCCATGTCAAGTTGGTCCTCAAACAGGAATTATCTGTTCAGATGACAGGGACAGAGTGAGTAGCTTCTATCTATAAGTTAAGGTAAAATGAGTGTGTGCATCTTAGGTATTTTTACATAGCGAGATTGCAAGCCAAATGTAAGTGTTTCCACACACTTCCTTCTTGAGAAGACAGATTTACATATGCATTAGGCTCCTTTTATCAGGATACACACACAGAGCAATGACACATCTCATTGACAGTATGCAGTGTGATGGATAACTCTGCACAAAACAGAGATTTGAAGGGAAAATAAGAGGAGGAATAGAATTAAGAGCCTGTACATAAGTGGCTTCGTGTTTTGAGAAGAACCAGAGATGGGACTGTCTGACTCACTTTGCAGATATGAATTAGTCAAATATGCAACAAGTTCTTTTCAGAAGAATCTCTCAGAACAGGCTGTGCAGCCAGATAGGACTGAGTCTGCCTGGGGAGGGTCCTCTTTTTCTGCCTCAGACAATACAAGAGGTATCTTGGAAATCATCTAGTCTGACCCTCTGTTTTTAGAAGTTGAAGAAATTGAGACTCAGAGAATTTAAGTATTTGTCCAAATTCACAGATGTTGACAAAGATAGAATTTGAACCCAGAATCTCTAGAGTTTAAATCTAGTACTCTTTCCACCAAATTGCAAATCTTGATCACTGCTTTTTAGTTCATTAGCTCACATATCTATCTATCTATCTATTTAAATAGATAGATATAGATATAGATATAGATATATCATGCTGTCCTCTCTAACATTCTCTGTGTTATATTTGAGTGTTAGGAAGACAGTATTTCTTAATAGTAGTAATAGTATCAATAGTAATAGTAGTAATACTAATACTTATTTGATGCTTTGAAAAGTGTGATGAAAAATGTACCATTATGGAGACCTGAATTCTAATTTCTTCTTACTGGCATTCAAAGCCCTTCATGTCTTGGTCTAAACTTTTCTTTACAGGCTTATTTCATAGTACTCCCTTCTATATGCACTAGAATACAGCTAGACTAAACTCCCAAAATTGCACACTGCTCTTGCCATTCTCTAGGCTGGGATTTCTTCCTGCCTGCCATTTGCCTATTGAATCACTACACATCCTTCTAAATCCAAATCAAGTCACTTTCTTCATCCTCTTGGGCTAATCCTTAATCCTTTCCCCTTGAACTATATATAAAATGGTATAGTTTCATAGCATGGGGTGAGCATGCATATGTGTGTACATAGTATATATTTGTTTTATATTCTGTTACAATGGATTATTATTATTATTTAATTGTGTCTTTTATCCCTGCTGGCCTGTAAGTTCTATTAAGGCAGACACTGTGTCTTATTGGAACTTGGCATCTGCATTACTGCCTGGCACAGTGCTCTATATACTATCTATACTTAATAAATATTCAATGTATAGCTTAATAAATGCATGGTTAAGATGAATCTCTGCTTAATGTACCTAGTTTGCCATTAAGAGATATCCACCCACCATGTTTCAAGAGGAATCCACCAGTATAAAAAGTCTGACATCTTTTCTATTGAATTGACTCAACTCCTGGTGAAAGGACTGAAGTTTTTCCAGCTTTTCCTTATGCACAGTTCTTGTTGGTGTGATCTTGCACGGGCTTTTCCCTGTTCCTGACATGTATTTCCTCCTCATCTTCACTTCATTTCATTTCAATTACTTTGAACTTATATTTCTAGTGCCAAACAGAATCTGGCATATAGTAGGCAATTATATAATTGTTGATTCATTGAAATCCTTGGTTTCTTTTAAAACAAATCAAGTACCATCTTGTTTACAAATTCTTTCCTGATCCTCTCAATTATGTATGTGTATATCTACATATCTATATATATGTGTGTGTGTACATAGTATATAGATAGATCTGTGTGTATATGTTTAGGAGATATATAATAGGAGAAATGCTATATACATATGTGAATCAGTTTACATAATATCAATATGTATGTTATGCATGGTATATATATATTATATGCTTAGTATCTATAGCATATATGTGTGTAATGTATAAATGCATATATAATCTTCCTCTTGGAACATTAACTTTGTAAGAGCAAAAAGCATTATTCTGCTTTTGCCTTTTTGCATCCCCAATCCCTAGTTTGTTTGTTTTTAGCACAGATGCTAGTGCATAGTAGGCACTTAAAACTTAGTTAGAAGGTTTATTTGATATGAATGAAATCAAAGGATAATGCCTTCATTCTTATCCACAAGGCACAATTATTCAAATACTGGCTTGTTTTGTCTTCTACTGAAACTTACTCAGAAACTGTCTCCCCTCATACTCTGTCAAAACTGCCTGATTCTCATGGATAGCCCCAGCACAGAAACCTAGTGAGAGAAAAGGCATTTCAGTGGGTCCAGTCTGACTCTTGCACCTGGTCCCCATAGTATCTCATGAGTCCCAGGCTATCCTAGGACATCGAAGTGGTCCTGAAGCTCAGCATTATTTCCATGGTATTAATTGGCTTCAGGGTTTTATCTAATTGCTGGATAAATATTTTCCCTGGGTGCTCATAGATATTTCCTGTGCTATGCGGAGGGAGTGCTGCCAAATTGGGGAGGGAGATGGAATCTACTTTCAATTACTTCTGCCACTGACTCTCTGCTGAAGTCTACACTGTCATAATTAGCTGGATCATGCAAAAGAAAGACACCTCCCTCCCCCAGCACTACCACCAATTTTCCTTAATTACTCAGAAAAAAGAAAAAGATTTGAATGATCCAGGTTGACTGTCTCTGTGGCCCAAATACCCTGGAAAGTAGCCAACCTTGTCCATCATTTTAGTCTCTGAAACCCTGGCCTCATTAGGCAAATGAATTTTAAAACTCCCCAAGGCTTGGGACCTTGCATATCATCTGGAGAGTAGTGATTCAATCAAGGAACTATGGTATTATCGGAAAAGCACCTGCTCTAAAGTCAGAACCTTGGTCAAATTTCACCTCAGATTTCTTTCTGCTGTGTGATCTTGGACAAGTCATATATACTCTTTAGGTCTAAGGGCTTTTCTTATCTGTAAAATTTGAGAGTTCTTAATAAAAGGCAGTTAGCTAAGTGGTACAGTAGATAGATCACTGAGTCTGGAGCTGCAAAGACTCTTCTAGAGTTTAACTCTGTCCTGAGACTTACTAGTTATGTGACCCTGGACAAGTCATGTAATCCTATTTGCCTCAGTTTCCCCATCTGTAAAATATGAGAGCTGATCTAGATAGTATCTGAGGTCCTTTATAGCTCTAGGTTTATGATTCTTGTGCTGATCAAAGAGAAAATATTTGCCCACACCTTATATTGCAAAAGCACTTATATTTAGCAAAGAAACACTCAGCTGTTGGAGGTTTAGGGTAAAGGAAAATGAGTAATAATCTGACGTTCTTTAACTGACTTTGTATAATCAACAACATTCATCACCATCATCATCATCATCACTAGCATTTGATTAATGCTTCAAGGTTTGGCAAGTTTTTTTGCAAATATTTTCATTTGATCATCCCAATAACCCTGGGAGATAGTATTATTATAATTATTATTATTCACCATCGAGTTGACTGGAAGCCAGATTTTTCTCAGTCTAATCTGAACCAACTAGATGAAGCCTGAGTTAAAAATCTTCACACAGACATACATAGACTTGACCCAAATATGCCTCAATATCTGTCTTAATTCTTGTGTCATTAACTCGATCTACAGCTGAAGGATGGTAGAGAAGTTACAGAGGAAATAGATTTCAGTTCTACATATAGAAAAATGTACTATTCATTAGAGATGTCAAAAAAGGGGTTCCTGGGGAGGTAGTGAGTGCTCCCTCACTGAAGGTATTCAAGTTGAGGCTCAATGACCATTTGCCTCTCTGGTATACCATGAGGGAGATTCATGCTTCAGGTGAGGAAGCCAGAGGTCTCTTCAAACTCTGAGCACTATTATTCTGTGAAGGTGAAAAGAAGATGGGATACCTCCAGGCACAAATGATAATTTGTCAATCTACTCATAGATAAGAGTTCATTATAATTCATCACCCCTCCCCCTTCTGCTCCAAGTAAGAATGTGATTAAGGTTTTTGTTTTTCTGTTTTTTTGAAAGTTATTCTAGAGATGCAAGATACCTGGATTATTCATTGTTAAATTCCTGACACAAAGCTCTATTATTTTGCCAAGAAATTTCAATAAACCAGGGAAATTTTCTATCAAGTGTCTCCCTGGGTGTTAAGCCAATCATTATTATAATATTTTATTTGTTCCTGCAGAGACATTGAAGATGACTCACTTTGCTCAACCTGGTAGCTTCCCCTGTGTCTTTAGGAGAGAAGGTGTAATTGTTGGAATATTCTTGGCCATCCTTCATTCGGAATTTATGTTGTAATTTCAGCAAAACCTAGACCTTGTACAGCAGTTTTCATCTTTTTCAAGGCTGCCTCTATTTCTTGAAATGCTGGAGGGTTTCCAATTATTCCTTCTGGTCTCTTTGGATGTGAATTGTAACAGATCAGCTGAGAGTCGCAGTTCAACATTGTTAAGCTTATCAATATAAATATAATGTTCAACCCTTTTTAGATAATTGGAGCTATGTGTGAAAATGTGACCAATTTGTGCATAAATTGGTCCTACACTTCTTCCTGGCAGAGAGGGAAGGAGAGAGTGAGAGAGGAAAGGCAAGGGAGTGAAAGAATGGCACCATATGTGAGTTCCGTTTGTTTTTTTCTGAGGGAGTTTTCTATACCTTTTACTATCGATTAGGCTTTGTGGCGGATGACAGTTCAATACCTGTACAATCTGACAAGACATTGACCAGCTTTACAAAATAAGACAGTCTTCAGAGCCAAATTCTTGCCTAAAAAATGTAAATGGAGTATAATAAGAAGTATATGCACCAAAGTCGATGTTGATGAAGGAGAGAAAGACGGATCTCTAAAAATAAAACTCTCTCCTTGGAGAGCTGCCAGGTCCAAACGTCAGAAGGGTGGGGCTTATTTCAGGTTGGAGGGGTGAAGAGTAGGGAAGGAGAAACAGAAGGAATAACTGCAAATTAGTCACTTAGGATGGAGACTGGATTGCCAGCGATTTAGGGATAGGGCATTAGCTTCTCCCAGTTTCTGTTTCCTGAAAGGTCTAGTTCATTTCTCCAAAATTTAGCACATCACAAATTCTGACAGTGCCAGTGATTTGGCTTCACAAATGTAAAATCCATGAAGCTGGTGAAGCCCGGCCTTGGGAGTACAGAAAATAGGAATAAATCAGGTGAAGAAGCTTGCTTTCCTTAGGGCCAAGGTGAAGAATGTCTCATTCTGCATGGGGATTGGGGGGTAGGGAGAGAACAAAACAAAACAAAACAAACAAAATGAAAAAAAAAAACTCACAAAAACACAGCCTGGGCTGTGGGGGATTAGACGTCACATCTACAATACTTGGTAAGCTCATTTTTTTGTTTTGTTTTGTTGGGGGATTTCTTTTCTCCTGGACACCTGGGACTTGGTTCTTCCATTTGCATCAAGCACTCCTGTTGGGAAGAGTGTCTTAGGCTTGTCCTTATAACCCTGTAAAAGCTTGACAAGCCCCTGAAGGCTCTTCTTTGCCTAGGCTGTTCCTAATGCAGGGACCTAACATAGGGTTCATGTATTCTCTCCTTGAGCCAGTGCTTAAGGTGTGGCCGAGAAGCTGAAGGGGCCTTTGTTTAATTTTATTTTTTTATTTTGCTTTACTTTGTTTGCTTTTCCTGTTTTATGGCATGTTTTCATTCCATTCATATTTCCCCCCTTATGCTTTGTGACAACAGATCAGCACAGATGAATGAGAAATCCCATGTTATATATGGTTAGGAAATCGAAAACTTGTCTTACCACCTCTCTAGAGATTAAATAGGAAGTCTATCCTAAAATCCATGTCTGGACCAAGTTAGATGGACCTAAACTGAAAGCAGCATTAGGAGGGTAATTGAAAGACCTTTTAGTATTCTCCACCCTTAAAAATAAACAACAAAAAATTGAAAAGAAAGTTTATCATGAAAATGCTCCTTTTAGTGAGGAAGGCACCAAAAGTACCAGGCTGCCCAGGTGTAGGTGCATATAGCAGCCAGAGCTCTGACAGCTTTAAAAGCTTCATTGAATATAAAAATATTTTCTTTTTGTTTTGTTTTGTTGCATCAATATGGACCAAACAGCCGGTTCAACTTCCAAGGCAGCTCTAATAGACCAGCATTCTCATTCATTTTCTCTTAGCCAAATGACTTCCTCTATTATAGGGGGAGGGGAGAGTGTAAAAACCTTCTTGGACATCACATTGCTTTGTTCAAGCAGTGAAATGAGTTAAGCATACACGAATCAGAAAACATATGGATTCAATTTCGGTTTAAAAAATTAATGGGAAAACACATTCTCATCAAGCTCAAAACAATGAAAAATATTATTTAAGCAGGAAAGAAATCCAAAATACAGCTTGGTTTGCCCATATCCCTCTGGGTTCCTAACAACTACAGAATCCCCTTCTACAGGCATGAGCTTGTGAGCTGTTCTCTCACTTGGCTATGAAGACAGGCCTGTGGGACTGTGCCTAACAGAGTGCTTTGCTCAAATAGAAAACTAAGTCCCAGGTCTTTAGGAGAAACAAAACTCTTTGAGTGTTAGGTAGGACGTAGGACATAGCTTTGGCTGATTTTTTTCCTTAAAAGATAGGGCTTAAGATGCAGAATGAGCCCTGTTTTGGATATGACCAATGTGGAAAATTATTTTCCTTGACTCAGCGTGTTGGCCACAAGAGTTTTGCTTCCTTTCTTTTTATCTTTCTAAATTTGGGGATATGGGAGGGGTTGAAGAGGAGGGAAAATGTTTGTTGATTTAAAAAAAAATTAAAAATAAAAGTTAATGAAATCATCTCAGGGACTTCAAGTTTCGGTGTAGTTTCCTGCTGGAGCACTGGAGAAAAGGGTCCTCAGATTTGGTTACACAGTTCTAATCAATCCTCCATCATGGTTAATGCAGAATTAGCGAAGCTGCCTCCATGTGAAGGAATGTGGAATTCACGCAGAATATCACTTCCATGCTAAGACTAAGTAATTTTCCATTTATTATCTTCTAGATTGTCTTTGTCTTTCATTTGTCCCAGTCCTGAATCTGAACCACTAGCCTGAACTGAATCAGTTCTGGTCTGAACCACCAAGAAAATCAGACAATCAAATTGCAGAATAAAGAGTGGGAATCAAATCATGGCCCAACATAACCTCCAACACCAGAATGTAGGGAGAAGGAACAGCCTCATCCAAATGGCTAACCAAATGAACAAGAATGAAGAGGAAAGGAAAAGGGTAGAAGCAGGCTACTAGGAGAGGTTTTTGAAAGCAATTAGGAGACGATGCAAACTCTCTTTGCCTTTTCCTAAGCTGTATTTGGTACCTTCTCCAAAGAAAGACAGTTGCTAACAGGGGGAGGGTTGAAATAAGAGGAAACTGTTATGGGTTGGATGTGAGGGTCTTTCAAATTGTGGTTGCCTTCTCCTTTAATAATCACAATAGTAACATAACATTTATTCAAGGCTTTAAGGTTTGGGAAACATTTTACAGATATTCTTTCATTTGATGCTAATAAAAGTTCATTTTACAGATTGGAAAATTGAGGTTGATTTTGTACATTGACTAGAGTCACAGAGCTAAGTAATTAGCCAAGGAAGGATTACTGATTATGTATCAAAATGCAATATTTTCACCTTTTTTGTTTATTTATTTGTTTTTTTCTTTTCTCATATTTTTTCCCTTTTGGTCTGATATTTCTTGTATAACATGAAATATAGATATATGTTTAAAAGAATTGCACACATTAACCTATATCTGTCTTGGGAAAGAAAGAGATAAGGAAAGAAGGGAGGAAAATTTGTAACACAGAGACTTATGAAAATGAATGTTGAAAACTATCTTTACATTATTTGGAAAAATAAAATACTATTAAAAATTTAAAAAAACAAATATTCTCATCTTTACAAATATTACTTCATCTGATCCTTGGAATTTGGGGTACTATTATTATCCCCATTTGTACAGCTGAGGAAACTGAAGCAGCAGAGGTTTAGTGACTGACACAGGTTATCCAGTTACCAAGCATCTAAGGTAAAATTTGTTTTGTTTTTGTGTATTTTGAAAGATTTCAAATGTTATAATTGATAATATATCGTCACCTTTTTAATGGAGAGTGGAGGGAAGGGGAGGGAGAAAACTCAGAACTCAATTATTTTTCAAAACTTAAGTGCTATATTTAATTAATTAATTTGTGTTTTTTTAAGAGAATAGCTGAATAAATTATAGTACATCAGTGCAATGGAATATTATTGAAAGACTTGTATGAACTGATGAAGAACAAAGTAAGCAGAATCAAGAAAAATTTATGCAGTGACCACAATAATGTAAAAGAAAAGAATTTTAAAAGGCATAAAATCTCACTGGTGCAGTGACCAACAGTGATTTCAGAGAAACCATCTCAGAAGAGAGATTCATGAAAAGTATATCATTGGGCACAGTCAACGTGTTGATATGTTTCATGTAATTATTTCTTTGTTAAAAGGGAAGATTCTAGTCAGTCACAAGGATGGGATGTAGGAGGCACATTGAAAAATGACAGTGATGTTTAAAAGCAAAAGCATTGTTTTTTTTTTTTTTTAAAGAAAGAAAAATCAAAGTACCTGGAGGTATTTATAGACTCATAGACAATGAGTCCACAATATGGCAATGTACAAAAAAGCCAATATGCATCTAGTACTTGAAGATGCCATGCTTTCATCACTTTGCATATTCCCTCCACCACTACAGATTGTGACCCATCCTATATGTGAGTAAGCTTTTTTTTAGTTAGTCAATAAGCCAAATTATTAAGCACCTAATATGTATGAAGTATTATGCTGAGCCTTGAAAATACACAGAAAAGCAAAAAGTACCTGTTCTCAAAGAACTTACAGCCTAATGGTCTACATAATTTATAAAGAAATGGAGACAAAATCCCATCATTCCAAGTTGTGTGCTTGGAAATATGGTATTATTAATCTTTGTGAATTGCCATGGCCAAAAATGTTTATTTCCTGATGCCCAGACTTCTCAAAATGAGCCTCTTTGCCATGAAGCAGGATGGAATTTTAATGGTAGACATACATTCTATCACCAGACCTTCACCCAAGGATTTTCCAGCTTGGTAGAGACAATCAGAACACATGGTCAATAATATAACTTTCCCACAATCTCCTATGTGTCACCAAAATGCATTAGAATAAGACCATGGTGGAGAAATATGCTACTCAAGTTACATAAATAAAAGTTTTCATGACCACATGTGTAATGAGTATCATATTGCTTGCTTTCTCAAGGGGTGAGGATGGGGCTAGATGGAGAATTCAGAACTAAAAATATTTATTTTGAAAGTTAAAATATATTATTATCTCATATTTCCCTCTACTAATTTAAATAAATAAGTCACTAGTAAAGGAAACTGTAGTTCACTTATCTTCTGCATTGAATCTTTGTTCATATAACAAACAATTTGGTACTCCTACCCAAGCATTCTTATCTTTATCCTATCTTTACATTCTTTTTCTAAAGACTCCATTCCCCTTCCTCCTTCTCTCCAAACCACCTTTTCAAAGCTAAACTCTAGTATCACATGAAGCCTGCACTAACTATTCCACTCTTTACTGAGTCAGTTCTCTGAATTCTTTTAAAATATTATCATAATCTGAGCAGTTCTTTTGGTGGCGGCAAAGAATTGGAAAAAGAGAAAATGGGCTGTGACTGAAGATTTGGTATGTGATTGTGACAGAATGCTACTGTACTATAAGAAATGCTGAAGCAGATGTTTTCACAAAACTCTGGGAAGATTCATATGAACTGATGCAAAGTAAAGTAAGCGAAACTAAGAGAACTCTGTACACAATAGCAGCATTATTGTAACAACTGTAAAAACTTTAAGTAATCTGATTAATACAATGATCCAAGATGATTAAAAATGCTATCTCATGATAAAAATGTTATCTACCTTCAGAGAGAGAATTAATGAACCTTGAGTGCAGACTGAAACATATTTTTTCACTTTTTAAATTTTTTCCCTAGTTTTAATTTGTGTTTTTGGTTTTTGGAGAATAACTAATATGGAAAAATATGTTTTGCATGACTTCATATGTGTAATGGGTATCATATTGCCTTCTCAACGGGTGAAGGAGGGGCTAGATGGAGAATTCAGAACTAAAAATATTTATTTTAGAAGTTATCATATGTTATTATCTCATATTTCCCTTGACTTATTTAGATAAATCCAGTAGATAAATCTCCCCAAGAAAGATTGATAACTCTTGGTGTAAAAGGATTACTCCTGGGAAAATCCCTTAAATATCTAAGCACCAATTGATTCTTTCAATAAAAACTTCTAGATTGACTTAAGTAAATATAACTGGTATCAAGATGTGCTATGTGTTTTCTAGCAGAAGCAGCACAGTACAGTAGAATGAGTATTGGTTCTGTCTGTATGATCTCAAACAAGTAATTTTACCTCAGTGGAACAGTTTTCTCAAACTATAAAATAAAGAAAGTAGATCTACAACATGAATTCCAAGATTCTTCCCATTCCAAAATTCATGTTTTCTTAGATATTTACTTTAGGTTGTATAAGATAAATTGCATCTGTGCATTTTTTTGGGGGGGAGGAAGATATGATAAACTAATATTATGCTATTTATCTATCAAATCTTTATATCTTTTGGCATAAGGTCTCTTGTACCATATTTAAATAAATATGAACAATATGTAGCTGTTTCTGAGAAGCACTAAAAAAATCAATTTATCAAAGAGTAAGTTTTCTTGTACCCCCTATTCACTATGAAAGAAGATACATTTTATAGTTTTCCATGAATATGCACAAGAAAATAAACTAAGATTAATTTTTAATAAAGAAAACTTGATTTGGATCAGAACGTTTTTTAGTGTCACGAAACTGTTTTTTTTTTTCCTAGTGCACAACTTTCTAGACTAATAACTTCTTTTGAAATATTGCACTAGCATAATATATAGATATTTTTTTTTTTACCAAATAAGTACTAATATTTATTTTGTTTATTTGTTGAATGTAATTTTCTTCCGAAAGAATATAAACTCTGTATACACTTAAAAAACACTGAGGATCCATGTATCCTGGATTGGGAACTATAGTATTGCATTCTGGGGCAAGCACTAAGAATACAGAAAAAAGAAAAGAAGAGAAGAGAAAAAAGGAAAAAGGAAAAGAGAGGAGAGGAGAGGAGAGAAGAGAAGAGGAGAGGAGAGGAGAGGAGAGGAGAGGAGAAAAGAAAAATAGAAAAGAGGTCTTATCCTCGAGTTTATATTCTATTGCAGAAAAGCAGAAATCACAATATATGTGCAGTAAGTATTGAGAAATTCCAGGGCAATTATGTGTCCCAGTGGATAGCGTATTGGGCTTAAAGTCAGGAAAATGCTTCTTCATGAGTTCAAATTTAACCTCAGATATTTATGTGATGCCGGGCAAATCACTTAACCTTAATCCTATTTGTCTCAATTTGCTCAACTGTAAAATAAGATGAGGAAATGGCAAACTTTTATAGGATCATTACCAAGAAACCCCAAATGGAGTCCCAAAGAGTTGGACAATGTATGAAGACCAAAGTTACAGAACGGTGAGAGGTTTGCTGGCATCTCTGACATTGTTATCACTCTGCTTCCAGGACCATGCTTAATCCATATTCCATATAGAACTTCAAAAGCTTGAAGACAACTACCATTATCATGATAGCTTTTCTCATCTGGGCTAAATGCCTAGAAGATGGAGGGCAGGGTAATATAGCTACAACAGCATTATATAATGCTTTGAGGTTTGCAAAGCACCTTACAATGATTATCTCACTTTGTCCTTATGTCAACCCTGAGAGGTAGGTGCTATTTCATCCTCTTTTACAGTTGAGGAAACTGAACCCTAAAAGAGACCGTAAAAGACTTGCTCAGGGTCACACAGCTGTCTGAGGGCAGATTTGAACTCAGATTTTCCTGATTCCAGATCCACCACTTTGTCTACTTCACCACTTCGCTATTAGTGGAAAGAACAAGAACCTTACTTCAAACTTTTCTACCTGTATGACTTTGAACTAGTCATTAATCTCTTTGGGTCTGAATTTCCTCAACTTTAAAATGAAGGGTTAGACTGGATAACTTCTAAGTTGGTTTTTTTTTTCCTAACTGTGTATCTATGATCCTATGATGTCCAGTTGCTAAAAACCAATTCTAATAAAGCATGAACTTATATCCCTTTTACCTTTTACATGCTTGCCCTCCTTGGAATGTCTCCAGATTAACAATATCCTTTCTAAAATGTATTACTCAGGAGTGAAAACAATATTCCAGATGGACCCTGACCAGAGCAGTATTTGCCCTCATTGGAAACTGAATGCAAATAAACCTTAAGGGAGGGCGCTGGGTCCAAAGAATGTAACTGATGACATTCTGAAAAGGCGCGGTGGGAAATTTTCTTTCTGACTCTCCCCCCGCTCCCCCCCCCCCCCCAGCCTAATGTTGCTGATGCTGCTGCAGCTGCTGCAGCTGCCACACATTTTGATCCTACTTCAGAGACAGGAGTGATGGCTGGTGTGTGTTGACAGGTGAGGAAGGGGATCTGGTGAGGTAGGGGAGTTCGTGTGACATTGCCCAGTGACTCTGGCATGTGACTGAAGGACAGGAGTGACATTGCTGAACTCTGCATCCTCCAAAAAAAAAGTCACATCTCTAAACAGAGCCTCTTTCTGGCTCCAGGGTTGGTACCTTTGCATTTTTTCTGTTGTTTTGTTTCTCAGAAATCAAATGATGGAGATAGCATCCACCCTTGCCATCCGCAGCATAAACATGGTTTTCTAAACGGTCAGAATTTTTTTTAAGATAAATTGAACTTGAAATGTTTTATATGTGCCTGCTTTTATCCATTTGGCTAATTCCATTCTTTGTAAACCACAAAAGAAAGAGAGAAATGGACCTGTGATTAGATCTGGTCTCTAATGCTGGGCTAGGGGAGTACTGTCTGAGTAGTTGTAATGAGTCAGGGCCAAAGTGCTACAGCATTGTGGAGTGACTACTGAGCCCAGCTCTCTGCCAGGACTTTGGACCTCACTCAGAGCCTTCTACAGCCGGCCTTTTCGGGGTCCAGACCATGAATCATCACTAGCCACATGAATGGCTATTAAGAACACACTATGGCGTGACACTGTTACCCATTCTGAGGGAGGTGGTATCAGGGAGGGCCTTCTGGCTCACTTCACAAAGGAGTTTGCTACCTGCAAGAACCAGACAGGTTGCATTCAAATGCTTTCATTTGGTCTCCTTAGAGTTGGTCCTATACCAACTCCCACCATGCTCATCCCCACTAGTTCATTTACTCAACATATAAAGAAGTAGGATTCTGTTTCTTCTTTCACTCCATCAGAAAGACTCTCCCTTTCAATCAACAATCAGTGTCTAAGAGTACCCTATGTACCTTGCACTGTTCTAAAGAAACTTAGAATTATTGCTCTACTACTACTCCCACCACCACCACTACTACCAACAACATATTTAGATAGAATTTTAAGGTTAAAAAAAACACCTTTCCTCACAACAAATCAGTGAGATAGACACAAATATTATTGCCTTCATTTTATAGATGAAAACATTGAGACCCAGAAAGATTGAGTCATTCCCTTTAAGTCACACAGTTAAGTGTCTGCAACTGGATTTGAACTAGTCTTCTGACTTCCAAGTCCAACACTGTTGCTACTGCTGCTGTCCTATATACAACCCTTAAAGATATACCAAGTGCTTTTGTCACAACTCTACAGGGGAAGCTGATATATAACTGTAATTACATGTATGTGTATGTGTATGCGTATGCATATATATGTATATGTGTGTATACGTGGGTGTATATATGTAACATATGTATAATGTACAAACATACATGTGTCTATATTATACATATGTGTGTATACACACATATACACACATATATGTATATATACATACATACACTCCCCACATATGTGTGTGTGTGTGTGTGTGTGTGTGTGTGTGTGTATGTATGTATGGGTATAACCTTTGGAAGACAACTCACCAGTGTAGACATGATTCTATGCTGTTATCATTAATACTGATGAATTAATGATGATGTGAAATTATCTGGTTTTGTGAGTAAGAAACAAGGATGAGGTGTCACTACTAATTAGAGATAATGGGGGCACCCCATAGTAACAAGGAGCCTTTGTTTCATTTCTCTGAAGTTTTAAGATCACTGGAGGTACAGGAAGTGAACCAGGGTACAGCACTAAAATGGAGAAATTGACGAAGAAATAAAAATAGAGAAATGAAGAAAATAAGTATTTATTAAGTATCTATTATGTGCCATACACTGTGTTAAGTACTTTATAAATATGATAAATTATAAATATTATAAATATTACTTTATTTGGTCTTAAGGGGTCAGTGTGATTATTATCCCCATTTTACAGATGAGAAAACTGAGGCACAAAGTGGTTAAGTGACTTCCTCAAGATTGCATAGTCCAAGATGACATTCTAATTGGGTCTACCTGATTATAGGCCCAGCAATCTAGCCATTATGCCACCTACCTTCTTCTAAGCATAGAGGGGATGTTCTTGCTGGTTGTACTTCCCACTTTCTTGTAGCGATTCCTATAAAAGGAATTATGGTAGCAGCAAGGAACTAGATCATGAACAGGCTTTGAGATATACAAGCAAATAATATTTAACAAATCCCTTTCATATGATGTTTTAAGGTTTGCAAAGCACTTAATGGAATTTTCTGGTTTGATCTTCCCAATCCTGTGAGGAAGGTACTGTTATTTTATTTTTACAGATTATGGAATTAAGTGTCAAAAAAATTAAATCGTTTGGTCAAGATCACATTGAAACAAAGTAGACTCTGGGACCCAAGTTCTCCTGATTCCCATGGGGTCCAGCCATGGGACCTGCTGCAAACACCACCAAAAGAGAAACAAGACAAATGAGGTCTAAATGTGAGTTAGAATAATCAGGGAAGAGTTTCTGGAAGAGAATTTATTCTGAATATTGAGATAGAATGTTGATACGAGAAGAGAAAGGTCTGACATTGTAGGAAGGATAGACTATCCCAGACCTATCCATGTAGCAGAATGGATGGAGTGCTAAGTCTAGAGAAAGGAAGACTTGGATTCAAAACCTCCCTCAGCTGCTGACTGTGTGACATTCTGCCTCAGTTTCCTCATCTGTAGAATGAGGGTAATAATAGCACTCATAGTTGTTGTGAAGATAAAATGAGGTAATATCTGCAAGGCTCTTAGCAAGCTTAAAAAATTATACAAATGCTACATATTAGTAGCAGTATCATCACCAGTATCTCATCATTATTATCCAGACCGTAGGGCCCAGGGAACCCAATGGCACTTTGGCTCTGACTCATTGTTGCCCCAACCTTACCACTAACTTGCAATGTGATCCCAGTGTCTTCTCCTGTCTGACCTTCAACCAGTCATTTTTCCATTGTAACTTTGGGACCCTGTTTGGGATTTTTTGGCAGAGACGTCAGAGGGCTTTGCCAACTCCTTCTCCAGCTCGTTGACAGGTGAGGAAACGGCGGCATATGGGATTAAGGGCTTTCCCAGGATAAGCCAGTAAGTGTCCGAAGCCAGACTTGAACTAGGAAGATGCATCTTCCTGACTCCGGCCGGCATGTTATGTACTATGCTGCCACCTAGTTTCTCTATGGGTTGGACTGGTTGAACTCAAAGTCTCTAAGGCCAATGAATCTGAGGTATATTAGTCCCCACCATCTATGAACATTTCCCACCAAGGCTCCAGTGACTTCATATTGACTGATGTTGCTCTTGAGTTGGGTCAGGCTTGTGTCTTGTTGCTCTGCCGGGCTTCGTGGGACCAGGGACAGCTCCTTCTCCAGCCTCCATCTTCCTCGCAGCCAGGGCACCCAAAACCCTTTTTTGAAGGATCCCCTAGTGACCTTTCTGCCAACCCTTTGAATTATTTTTTTACGCATATTTTGTATGCATATCCATATAGGTTTGCATGTGTGTGTATGTATAAGAAAAGGAGTTGTTTGTATATAGGGATACATCTATAGCCATATCTATCTATGCATATGTCGTCCCCTTCATTAAAATGTGAATTTTCTTATGGCAAATCCTTTCACTCCTGTCTGAGTTCTTAGCACCAAACCCAGAGCCTGACACACTGCAAGCATTTAAAAGGTTGATTGATTGATTGATTGATTGGATGACAGCAAAGAGTTAGACTAATCCCCATAATCATCACAATTTTATTGTGTGAAAAAGAAAGGTAAATGTCCACATTTTGCCAAGGGCACATTCTACATTCAGAATGAATTCTAAATGCACTCAACTACAGTCAAACAACACATCTTAGGGTTAGACTGACATCCCTTGCAAATACAAATTCCTAATGGCGTCTCCAGTTTAATGCCTCTCTGTCTGCTCTTCCATCCACCTCAGAAGACAGGGAGTTCTAACTTAAATGTCCAAACATGGAAACTATGACATCTCATCTCAAGATAGTTGTGAATTAGAGGCCATTCTAAGGGTCTCTTCAAAGGTGACCTAGGCCCTATTCTTGTATACACTAGGTACTAACTCAGGACTTGAATAGACAGTGTTCTGTAGAGGTAAGAACACAAGACTAATATCCCAAAAAGCTAGATTCCATTCTTTTCTCTTCTGCTGTCTTGTACAGCTTTCACTGTATGATACTAGCAAGTTCCTTCCCCTGCCCTGGAAGGCATTCCCCAGTTTGGAAAAAGAGGGCTTGGACTAACTGCTCTCTAACAGCCATTCTGGTTCTAACAAGCTATAATGCTGGGGATATTTGGAAGACTATAGTATTGCCCCCCAAATTAATGAGTTGAGGGAGAACCTCACCATTACAATTTAAGCCTTTGCCAGTGCTTCATCCTGTGCTACAGGAGACATTAATAAGTACCATTTGCTAGGGCCTGGAAAACTGGATTCTTCATTGTGGAAAATGAGGACGGAGATACAATTGTTCAGGAGGTCATTAATGCTTAAGTTATTTTGGGCTGTCTGCTACAACCACTCATCTCTTTTGAGATATTAAACCTTCTCATTTGTACAGTTTCTTCTACTTTCCACTCTCACACATTACCCTATTTGAATCCTCACCATGCCCCTTCAAGATAGGTAAAACCTGTATTGTTGGATCTATTTTACAAAAGAGGAAACTGAGGTGATCTGATGAGGCAAATATTCTTTAGCCCTCCACAGTGCCTGCCCAGTGTAGGGTTGCAGGTAAAAGAATTCATTATATCATTAGAAACCAAGAAATCTTTTTTTAATACCACTTTCAAGACTGAATAGGAAAAAAGCATGTCATTTCACCTTTTGGTAGTAATTAGAACTGTTGTTTTACAATCAGGAAAGATTGTTTCAAGGGAAAAGCATGTTGCCTGATTTCTATGTTAGGGGCACAAATACATAGTTGCAGGGAGAAAAATCTCAATGTTTTTTAAGTATTTGTAGTTAATGATCTTGAAGCCTCAGTGGCAAAACCCTCAAAAATATCCTTCAAATTGAAAAGCTCTCTTCTGGCTCCTTGAAAAATGTGTAAAATCCAAAATGATCCCTAGAATTCTGATTTTTAGAAACACAAGCTGACGTACCTTCCTGAGTCCAGAAGAAATGTGTTAATAATCAGAGAATTAAAATTTTATACAGAAAAATGAGACTTTCGGTAACATGTCAACCTTTCCATTGCATAGAAGGGGAACTGAGACTTTCAGAGGAAAAATGAATTGACCATGGTCAACAAGTTAGTAGCAAAGTCATGACTCTGAAGCTATGTCTCCTGCCTCCCAATCCAAGTCCCTGAGAATTTTCTAATTTTAACTCTGAGTTTGATCTCAGGAAAAAAAAAAAAAGATGGGGGTGTAGGGAGGCAATAGAGAGTGGGGGAGAAGGGGACCATAAATAGTAAACCTTTCTGAAGCCACGTTCTTAATGAGATTGTCATCTCAGGCTTTCTTTGAAAAGGGCCGCCATCCCCCACACTGCCAGCCCCACAAGCTCAGATGGCACCATTCAGAATAGCCCGCACCTTGTCCCTTTAATGCTGGTGTACCTCTGGGTTCTTTCTCTCCTTTGGAAGTGACTGTGTACAGGCAGAGCATAATTGGCAGGCTGTGACACTCCTGTCTGCAAGTGTCTCTCTAAATGGAGCATATTTCAGCCTTTATCTGGTGATGGCTGTTACCTGAGAGAGGCCCAGGGCCATCTCAAAGGGCTTGTAATAGCTAATTGTGCCTGTTAGGACTAGCAATTAGCTGGGGATCTCTCCACTCCGCGGCTCCAACACCCACTAGCTTTCAGCTCCTTTCACTTAACTAGCTGAGCCTAATAGAGGAGACAAGGGACAGGTAGGCATGTGGGGAGTCATGGGGAAGAAGTGAGGGCCAGGAAACCATCCTTCTGCCCAACCAGTGCTCTCCCCCTTCCATTCCACTCCTTCCACTTTTCCCCCTCCTCTAGCACACACACACACACACACACACACACACACACACACACACACACATAAAATAGACACCAGATTATGATCACACACCAAAAATATGCTCTGTTTATTACAGCCACAAAATGGGACTGTGGTCGGCAGCTTATTAATAGATATTGGAAGCCAGGCCGCCCCGATTTGTACAGTTTAAGCTTTAGTTGGGAGATGACAATAAAAAACTAATTAGGTATAGGTCATAAAGGAGATCACACATGCATGGTGGTTGTTGGTTACTATGGAGCACACAATGGCTTCAGTGGAAACATGAGGCAGAACATCTGAAAATTAAGACAATAAATCAGATTCATTGAATAAAAAGCCATGCACTTACCCATTAATTAAGGATAATAGTATCCTATAAGCTTTTGTGTGCCAAAGGTAATTTGTTACTCTTTACCATAATAAATATATACAGAGAGGATTAAAAAATACCCCACACCTTGCAGGTAGTGGCTACAAGCTTCCCTTTATGCTCTTCCAGAGAGGAAAGAAGGTATTCTTGTGCTCTCCCGACAAGCCCTGCTCCTACTTTGGGGTTCCCATGGCCAGCGTCTGTCCAGAGGCTGAAATTCATAATGACAGGGGGGGATTCTGCAGTCCTGAGTAGTGCAATTATAAGTGGCTGGCTCTTCCCTCTAATATACTGGCAGATCTAAGTCTCCACAGACTGAGGGTGGCTGATACAGGCATTATTATGCTAAAGAACTGACTCTGAGGCACAGGTCATCCAGTCCATTCCTCTGCAACCAGCTCAATTTCCATTTAAGGAGAGACTTGCTATTACCCTTCACTACCAGTACAAGGAACTCACTTTCTTCAGGGAAGAATTTTCTTTGTTTCTGATCTGAATTCTTCAAGCTCTGATTCAAGCTCACACCCTTCTATTGTGTTTTCAAGGGAGATGAAGAACACAAATAGAAAACATTATGTATATATTAGATTATGTTTATCTTAATATGTTAATGCTGTATAATTATTCTACTAAGCCAATATTGGAAGAGCTTGATCATAGGCTGCTAAGTCAGCTCCCTTTTGCTTTTCCTTCCCCTTTTCTTCTGGCCTATAAGATCTTGGATTTAAAGATAGGATGAACCTTAAAAGTCAAAGTCTCATTTTTTACAAATGGGGAAATTGAGGCATAGAGCAGCTAAATGACTTGCCCAAGTTCACATTCTTTTTGAGTGCTAACTCTTGAGTCCCCCATTGTTAGCATAGCATCCTTTCTACTTATCCTAGACTCCAGAAATTGCTTTGTATTTTATGTCTCCTTATACTCCTTTACCTCTTAGAATTCCTTTTAGTCTTGAGTTTAATCTCCTACTATCATCTCGCATTCCTATATCTGAAGTCACTTCTTGGTTATCTGTACTAAATATAAGAATAGTACTATCTCTTGGTTATCCACCCTATAATGGATAATGGGCTTTGGGCATGTGGAAAGGGGAGGAATAGGAGAAATGGCCTATTTTTTCAAGAACTTATACTCTGAGGAATATAAATTCCTGGAAAGAATAAGCCATTTCTAGTTAAGGAGAAAGTATTTACAGAAATAAAAATCATGTAATATGAAGGCATAACAGAACCTACCATTAAGTACTAGGCTGTGTGGTTCACACACAAAGACATTCATCCAGAGAAGAGAAAGCTCAGGGCAAGTTGGCATATTGGACAGAGCACTATAATAGGAATCAGAAAATCTCAGTTTGAATCCTGGCTTTGCTACTGATTACTATGAAGGCTTGTACAAGTACCTTCCTCTTAGTCTCAGTTTCCATATCTTTTCCATAGAACGAGAGGGTTGGACAAGATTGAATCTTGGCAAACTATAATTCAAGGTCGAATCCTATTTTTATATGATCTAGTGTAGCACTTTATTTTAATTAAATGCCTATATCATTCAAGGTACTATTTTAGCATTTAAAATTTTATTTTAAAATTTAAAGACTATTTTTAGCTGTGGTATACAAATGCAGGTCATAGGGTTTAATTTCCTGATCTTTGCTCTTTCCAATTCCATGGGAAGAAAAAAGAAAGAAAGAAAGAAAGAAAGAAAGAAAGAAAGAAAGAAAGAAAGAAAGAAAGAAAGAAAGAAAGAAAGACAAGGAGAAAGGGAAAGAGAGGGAGGAAGGGAAGGGGAGGGAGGGAGGGAGGAAGGAAGGAAGAAACAAACAAAAAAAGGAAGGAAGGAAGAAGAAGGGAGGAAGGACGGAACAAAGGAAGGAAGGAAGAAAGAAAAAAGAAAAGAAGGAAGGAAGAAAAAAGAACAACAACAAGAAAGAAAGAAAGGAGGAAGAGAAGAAGAACAAAAAGAAAGAAAGAAGAGTAACAACCACAATGAGAAGAAAAACAGGAAGAAGAAGGGGAAGGAGAAAAAGAAGAAGAAAAAGGAGGAGGGAGAGGAGGAGGAGGAGAAAAAGAAGAAAAAGGAGGAGAAGAAAAAACACAAAAAGAAAAACATAAAGAAGATAATGGTGATCATTATGGATGATGAACATTTATATAGCATTTACTATATGCCAGGTACTGGGCTAAATGCTTTACCATTAATATTTCATTTGATCTTTGTAACCATCTTGACAGACAGATGCTAATATTTATAATCTTTTTTTTATAGATGAAAAAACAGGCAAAGTACACTAGTTCTAGAGTTGAATGATCTGAGTTCAACAAAGTTCAGCAGCAAAAGATAGAAAGAGAAATTCCATTTAAAATAACTGTAGATAATATAAAATATTTCGGAGTCTACCTGCCAAGACAAAGCCAGAAACTATATGAGCACAATTACAAAACATTTTTTCACACAAATAAACTTACATCTAAACAATTGGAAAATTATCAAGTGCTCACAGGTAGGCTGAGCTAATATAATAAAAATGACAATTCTATCTAAATTAATATACTTATTCAGTGTTGTACTATTTGAACTGCCAAAAAATTATTTTATAGAGCCAGAAAAAATAATATCAAAATTCATCTGAAAGAATAAAAGGTCAAGAATTTCAAAGAAATTGATGAAAAATGCAAATGAAGGAGACCTAGATGTATCAGACCAAAACTATATCATAAAGCACCAGCCATCAAAACCATTTGGTATTAGCTAAGAAATAGAGTATGGATCAGTGGAATAGATTAATTCACAAAACACAATAGAATAGAGTAATCTAGTGTTTGATAAACTCATAGAGCCCAGCTTTTGGGATAAGATTCACTATTTGACAAAAATTTCTGGGGAAAAATAGTATAGCAGAAACCAGGCAATGACCAACACCTAACACCTTATATCAAAATAAACTTGAAATGAATTCATGATTAAAACAAAAAGAGCTATACTATAAGCTAATTAGGGGGAAAGGGGATAGTTTACCTCTTAGATCTGTGGAGAAGGAAGGAATGTATAGCCAAAGAAGAACTAGATAACATTTTGAAATGAAAAATGGAAAAATTTAATTTTATTAAATTATAAAAGTTTTATACAAACAAAATCAACACAGCCAAGATTAGAAGGGAAGCAGTAGAGTGGGGAGGAGGGGAGAATTTATATCCAAATTTTCTGATAAAGGCTTATTTCTAAACTATATAGAGAATTGACTCAAAATTATAAGAATACAAGCCATTCTTCAATTGATAAATGGTCAAAGGATATGAACAGACAATTTCCAGATGAAGAAATTAAAGCCATTTCAAGTCACATGAATCACTATTGATTAGAGAAATATAAATTAAGGCAACACTGAGGTACCACTTCTCTCAGATTGGCCAAGATGACGGAAAAAGAATGATAAATATTAGGACATGATGTGGGAAAACAGACACTAATGTATTGTTGGTGGAGTTGTGAACTGATCCAACCATTCTGGAGAGTAATTTGGAACTATACCCAAAGGGCTATCAAATTGGGTACACATCTTTTGATTCAGCAGTATCTGTACTGTGTTTGTCTTCCAAAAATATCATTAAAAAAGAAAAGAACCTACATGTGCAAAAAATGTTTGTAATATTCCTTTTTGTGGTGGCAAGGAACTGGAAGCTGAGTGGATGCCCATCAGTTGGGAAATAGCTGAATAAATTACAATATATGAATATTATGGAACATTATTGTTCTATAAGAAAGTCAGCAGGATTATTTCAGAAAAGCCTGGAGAAAATTATATGAACTGATGCTAAATGAGGAGGACCAAAGGAACATTATACACAGCAACAAGAAGATTATGTGATGATCAACTCTGATGCACTTGACTCTTTTCAACAGTGAGGTGATTCAGGCCAATTCCAATAGCTTTGTGATATGGAGAGAGCCATCTGCACCCAAAGAGAGGACTACAAGGACTGACTATGAATCACAACATAGTCTTTTCACCTTTTTGTTGCTGCTATTTGCTTTTTTGTTTTTTTTCTCATTTTTCCCTTTTTGCTCTAATTTTTCTTGTGCAGCATGATAACTGTGAAAACATATTTAGAAGAATTGCACATATTTAACTTATTTTGGATTATTTGCTGTAAGGGAGGGGGGAGGTAGGGAAGAAGGGAGAAAATTTTGGAACACAAGTTTTTGCCAGTGTGAATGTTAAAAACTATCTTTGCAAATCTTTTGAAAAATAAAAAGCTATTATTTTTTTTTAAAAAAAAAACTATTTTAGTAATTAAAAACAATGACAAAGGATCTGGATTCAAATCCAGCTTCTGCCACTTACTACTAAAAGGTGCATGCTCTTAGATATATCACTTAATCTTTCTAAGAGTCTGATTCCTTTTTTTTTTCTTTTAATATAAAATGAAGGAATTTGACTAAATGTTCTCTGAGGCCCTTTCCAGCTTTAGTTCTATAATCCTATATGCGTAACCCAGAAAAATTAGGAAAGAACTAATAGAGCTTGAAATGAAGGAATGGAAGAGCATGTTATACTAAGCAATGGGAATAGTGTAGCCATTGGCAATAGTATGGGCATAGTAAATGCAGGGGACAATTGAAATTCCAATCTAGCTGGCATCTTCAACCACAGGATATAACTAAGGACAGAGGAGGGAGGAATACTAGTACAGAAGAGACTGAAATTTTTTTGTCATCCTGATGAGCTTGTCATCGCATTGGTCCCCAATTCCTATCTAACTTTCAGATTTTTTGGCTTTTGCAAAATTGTGTAAGGTCCTCAGACCCTGCTAACCCAGCCCCACTCTCCATGCCTCCCATTTTTATTAACAATGCCACTTGGCTTGGATATTAATATTTGATTAGGTTTTTATATTATCTGGATTTTAATTGTAGTGCATCTGAACTGGTCGGGGAGCTCCCTGAGCACTGAGTTGGAGAGAAAGCAGACAGCCTCTTTATTATTAGAGCTGAGGGTGTCCTCTGGGAGTGAACAGCAACTGCAGGTGAGCAGTCCCTCACAGTCTGGTTTTACCTGTGGGACCAAAGGAGCCAGGCCCCACCCCACACAATGAACACAGTTTCCACACTGGAGAACAAATTCTCTAGTGAAACAATGTGTCACAGGAAATAGATGTCTTGTGGCTACTGGCAGCATCAAATCCCAAATACAGTGTGTCTAGTTTAAGGAAGAATCCCAGATCATGGGGATATCATGAATCAAATCTTCCAAAGTGGTCAATGATCAGAAGTATAAAGGGTCCCCAAGGACAGAATGGACAGAACCAGGTTACAAACTCAGAGTACACATCAATAAAAGGTATAAATAACTAGAAAAGGAGAACCTCCAGTTATAGCTGGTATAGTACTTCTTATAACCAAGAAAGGAGAACCAGACTGCTCTCTAAGCTTTCAATAAAAAAAAAAAATAATGAATGCCTTTTTAAAGCTGCCTTTAACTACAGTTTTAAATACTCTTTTTTAATAAAAATTAATACTTTCATTCAGAATCACTTATGCAATAATTTCTCTGCATTTAGATAAATGTGTCGGAACAGATTCAATTTTTATATTTGAAAAGAAACTCAGGGTCTTGGCAATTTTCACCCTTATAAAGGATGCTATTTAGTTATTTATTCATTAATTTTCTCTCTTAATCTCCCACTCTCTTTCTCTCTCTCTCTCTCTGTCTATGTGGTATTATTCCTTACCCACCACCTTGGGGTACCCTTCAGCTGACAAGTATTATTCAATTTTTAATTACATTTAGGGGGGAAGAAGCCTGAGTAAGTGGAGACTTAAACTGAGCCTGGAGCAGAGCAGCCAGGACTCCCTCAGACTGACTCCTGCAAAAGGCACCAAGCTGGCCGGCAGCAAGGCCAAAGAGCTTTGTGGACGGAGCCAGGCCTGGGCAGTCGGGGGCCTGGTTTGAATAAATCTGGTGACCTGAGTTATGTTCCTCTTGCACATAGCTGCCATCCATAACTCAGCAGACTTGTGATGGCTTACAGTAAGCGGCCCCATTCAGCAGACGCCTGGCGTGGCTGCCTCTAAGTCAGAGAAAGCATTCAAGTTCTGAAGGGGAGGTTGTGGCTGAGGAAATGGAAGTCGTTGGCAAGTCAGTGCAGTTGGGTTCCTTCTACATTCCTTCCTGGCCTCCCTACCCCACCCCTGCAATGCTTCTGGGAGCTGATGTTTGTCAACTAATGTTCAAATGGATGTGGAAGACTTATGTAAATTGGTATAAAGGGAGGTGACCAGAATAAGGAGAACAATTTGTGTAATAAAAACATTTTAAAGACAAACAACTTTGAAAGATCTAAGAACTCTAATCAATATCATGACCAACCATGATTCCAGAAGATCATTGATCATGACTTCCCATTCCTGATAGAGAAGTGAGAGATTCAAGTTGCAAAATGGGACACTTTTTGGGGATATGGTCAATGTAAGAAATTTCCCCCCTGATTATACAGATTTGTTACAAGATTTCTCTCTCTCTTTCTATCTCTCTTTCTCCCTTTCTCTTTCTCTCTGTGTATTTCTTCCTTGGTCTCTCTATTTCTCTGTCTCTGTGTGTATGTCTCTTTCTGTGTGTGTATCTCTTTCTGTGTGTCTCTCCTCCTTTCTGTCTCTGTCTCTCTCTGTGTGTATATGTCCCTCTGTCTCTCTCCCTCTGTCTCTCTGTGTATCTGTCTCTGTCTCTTTTTCTCTTTCTCTCTGTCTCTGTCCTCTGTCTCTGTCTGCCCCATCTGTCTCTGTGCCTCTCTATTTCTCTATCTTTCTTTCTCTCTGTTTCTGTATCTCTGTGTCTCTCTCCCTCTGTCTCTGCATCTCTGTGTATGTCTGTCTCTGTATCTCTGTCCCTCTCTTTCTCTCTTTAATGTCTGTCTCTGTCTCTATCTTTCTCTTTCTCGATTTCTCTCCCTTTCTCTGGTCTGCCCATCTCTATGTCTGTGTCTGTGTCTGTGTCTCTCTGTCCTAGATGAAATTTTGCTAACTGAAAAATAAATTAAATTTTAAAGAAATAAGATGGATCACACAAGACCACTGAGTAGATACTTTCTCATTGAATACATTTTTACCAACATGCTAGAAACCCTTAGTCTACCATGGATATTTAGGAGGCAGACCTTGAATAATTTCAGTTTTGGAATGGAAGAACCATGTACTTTATAAGAATTGGCAGAGCAAGTTAGAGTGGTACAATGGGAACAGCACTTTAATTCAATGAATTTTTATCAAGGAACAATTATATGCAAGGTATTGCAACAAACTCTGTGTATATAAAGTTGAAACATTCCTTCAGGATTTTATAATCTTTTAGGAGTTAAGAGCCACCATTTACCAATTTGTTACCTTAGATAGTAACAGTAATTGTTAGTATATTAACAATATTAATACTAACATTTATATAGCACTTTATAGTTTACATAGCACTTTATATGACTTTACAAAAGTCCTATGAATCATATGAATGTTATCTTCAACAAACTCTTACAAGCAAAGAAACTGAGGCATAGAAAATGAAAAGATTGGTTCAGAGTCAATATTAACTATCAAAAGAATACTGGACATAGTTTCAAATCCTGTCTCTCATAAAGAGTTGGAATTTAAATCTAGGGATTCTGATTTGGAGTCTGATCATGTTTCCATTGCAGAAATAAAATATTTTTCCCTCAATAAGATTGTTTTCTTCTCTATAAAATCAGTGTCTTTGATTAGTTAACCTATATATTTTTTTCTAGCTCTAGAGTTCTTTGTGAATAAGCTGCTCCCCCTCTTACAGTTTTCAGTTCCCTCATAACCTTCAAGGTGCCTTCCAGTTTGAAATCTATGGTCTGAAGAGTGAATTCACTGAGTGGAGATTGGCTTTGCCTACCTC
The DNA here is from genome assembly GCF_016432865.1 of Antechinus flavipes. Taxonomy (NCBI): domain Eukaryota; kingdom Metazoa; phylum Chordata; class Mammalia; order Dasyuromorphia; family Dasyuridae; genus Antechinus; species Antechinus flavipes. Next base: position 477,781,166 of record NC_067399.1, on the reverse strand, counting down.
CAGAAGTGGATTGTCTCTCAAGAACTCCAAGCTCCTTCTTCTCTTTCTTGATGTTCTTTATATTCCCCACTTTTTGTGTTTTTGCTTTATGTATCTCCACCCTGTTTCATGAAATCCTTTGTTTCCTCTAGGTTTCAGCTGAAATACTTCATCTTAACAATAACCTTTTCTGATTCTTCTTATTGCTGGCATCCCCCTCCTCTACTGACTGGCCATTATATTTACTTTGTATATCGTCTGTATTTACTGTCTGTGTATTGTGTTTTTCCTCCAAGGTAGAATATAAGCCTTTTGAGGGAAAAAATTATATTCCCAGTATTGAGCATATTCCCAAATATACAGTAAACATTTAATAAGTATTCATTAAATTTAAAGAGTTGAATTGAAATAAGCCTCTCTGTGAAAAAGAAAAAAAGGGGGAGAGAAGGAAATAAGCATTTCTATAACATCTACTGGATGCCGGATGCTTTGTTAAGTGCTTTACAAATATTATCTCAGATATTTCTTTTTGTTCCCCTTCTTTTTATCTGAGGCAGATGAATCCAAATGGGACATGACCACTCTCTTTTTCAAAGCTGGGGAGTATATTGGGGCATAGGAAGGTCAGGGGCACAGAAGAGTAGGGCAAGAGGCATTGGAGCAAGGAGGTTTGTTTATTTGCTTTAAATCCAAATCTAGTTATAAAAGTGGTTCTGTTTCTGGCAGTGATCTCTCATTCATTTTATCTCATCGCACTTTGTAATTATCTGGTTGGCTGCAAGGGGATGAATTTTTTGGCCATAGCAACTCATGAAAAACATCTTCTACATTATAGAGGTGTTGTGTGATCTGTGCCAGTGGAGGGAGTAGGCACACTAACGAAACCTTACATATTGAAATGTGGTCATCTAAGCACTGATGCTGTGAAAAGAATACTGGACATAGTTTCAAATCCTGTCTCTTATATTAACATGGATTGGTCATTGAATTTCTTCTATCAATAGTTTTGTTGTGTGGAAAATAGAGATGATATTTCTTCTTCTCAGTGGGCAGAGTGGGAAGGTAAGAGAGGATGGAAAATAATCTGGAACTGAAAAAAAGGAAAAGAAATGAAGATGATGATACCTGTAGTATATGCCTCTAAGGGTTGATTTGAGGGTCAAATGAAATAATTATGCAAAATATTTTAAAAACAAAAAGATCCATACTAATGTCAGCAATCTGCCTACATATATGTTTCATCTCTTTTGCTAAATTATAAACATGATGAGGGTAAATGTCCTGGCTTATTTATCATCTCTCATTATACATATACATATATAAAATTAAACTTAATTAATGGTTAATGAATGAATAAAATAATTGACTAATTTAAGTTACCAGATGTCCCATGATGCTTTGTTAAAAAGGGAAAATAAAGCTCAATGACTTGTCAGTGACTTCTCACCATCAACCAACAGGAAAAGATTTAAAAACATGAAAAAGACAAAGAAACTTCAGGTAATCTAAAAAGATCAACTGCTGATGATTTAAACTTGGGGGGATAGAAAGAAAGGAAGCTTTTCTTTATATATCTGATGGTCCATTTTGAGGGAACTCTTTCAGGCTGAGAATTCTATCAATTTTTCCATTGCATACTAATTAGTCAACTAGAAAAAAAAGTTTCATTGTAAATTGTATAAAGTTGGAGGCTACAAATTGTAATTTTTAATTTATATATCTATAACTTTTGTATCTTTCCCTTGGCCCTATTATTGGGCTCTATGTTCGCACATAGTAGGAACTAAATAAATTAAAAATTAATTGATTCATTTATTAATTATTATTTTATTTTACATAGTGCTTTGAAGTTTGAGCCATTATCCCACTTTAATTTTATACCACAACTCTATAGGTTAATGCAGGTATTATAATTTCTATTTTTATAGATCAGAGAAGTGAGGTTCAGGAAAGATATTGTATGTCTTACCTAAAACTATACAGTTATCATATGAAAGAGCTGGGACTCACCTATAGCTTTTTTTTCAACTCCAAATTCAGTTGTCTTTTCAATTCTTCAGCTTACAAGGTCCAGACAGTCAACCAGAAGATGCATTGTTCCTTCTTAGACCAGGTAATAGGGAACAATCCTTGAGAAAAAATTCTATTCTAGAGAATTGTCTTCATCCTTAAGTAAGAATGTAGTAGCAAATGTAGTAGTGATCATAAGAGTGGAAGTGATGATCATAATAGCAGTAGTAAGCATGGGGTTTAGGTAATAATAGTAGTAGTAGCAATAGAAGTAATAGTAATATAACAGTATAGTAATAGTAGTAGCAGCAGTTAGCACTTATAGAGTACTTCAAAGTTTACAAAGCTCTATAAAATTATTATCTTATCTAATTCTCACAACAGTCCTAGTAGATAGGAACTGTCATTATTATTATTATCCCTATTTGACAGGGGAGAAAGCAACTGAGGTTGTAAAAGGCTATATGATCAAGGTGGTTTATAAGTGTCCAAGGCAGATGCTTAGTTGATGATTCTCACTCAGGTGTTCTTGATTGCAGATATTCTCCTCCATTGTGTCAATTAGCTACCTATGAACAAAAAGAAAAATACCCCCCCCACACACACACACACAGAGACATACAACAGACATGTCTACATACATATACCGGCATGTGTGTGTGTATATAATTTATAATTTATATGAGAATGACTTGACCTCTGACATCAAGAGTGATAAGAAGGAATATTCAAGAAGCTTATAATCTACTTGTGAGGAAAAGATTAAGATACATGAAACAAGGAGAAAATGCAAATAGATGGCATCATTATGGAACTTTAGAGTTCAACAGGTCCATAAAGGCCCTGTCAAAAACAGAAATCTTCCTAAGACTAAAGAGCAGCAAAGGTTAATTAAATAGAAATAAGGACACAGAGACAGGGGACAGCCCCATGTTGATTACAGTTGGTCAGGGATGATTCATGAAATAAAATCTGAGATAGGCCTTGAAAAGTAAGTAGCATTTCATTAGAGAAGAAGAGACTTCTTTTTTTTTTTTTTTTAACTTAAATCACCTACTTAAATAAAGAAAGAATGGAGATGTTACCTGAGGTATCTAATATCTTATTTCGTTTTGGTATTATAGCCTTGTTATTACTATACTTTGGGTGAGCTGGATCTATTTTCTCTAAATCAGTAATCATTTACCCCCCTCTTCCAATTCCACAGAACGCAAAGTAGTGTCCTTGGGAGTCCCAGACAAGAAGAATTTTTCCTAATACTTAACAAACCAGGAGGAGAAGAGTTAAATTTTCTCACCCTGGAGTCTATCCTCCAAAATTCAGGTCTTTAAATGTCTTTCTAATCATCTGTTTTTCACCTTTCCCCAACCCTCCCCGTTTTTTTTCTCTGAGAAAGAACTCTATACACTGCCTCAGTCTATTCTGTCAGTGGCTTTGGGTGAAAAGGAGACTGGGCCCACTTTCATGACCTCCCCAGATTCTGCAGTGACTCATTTGAAATGGAGGAACTTTGCTGCAGTCACTCTGAGACGTGTGGGGACGGATGCCTTTTGCCATTTATGAAAAAAAAAATGTAAATGGCGACAAAAGCTATTTTTATAATGTTTTTATCTATTCTGTGACTGACATCAATAACACATAACAGTTTCATTGACATTGTATCATCTCCAATGGGCCCAGTGACCTGATTCAATGTCAGTGGAAATGCCTCGTACATCATAGCCGTGGCTGAATTGCAACAGATCCATTACCGTCACCTCAGCCCCACGAGTGCTTGAGACCCACTGCCAAGTCCATTTCTAGTGTTGTCTGGGGCCTTTAATTCTGTAGATGTTTTTTTGTTGTTGGGTTTTTGAAGAATTTTTTTTTTGGTGTTTTGGGTTTTTTTTTTTTTTTTTTTTTTTTTGCCTTTCCCCTATTTCTTCCTTCCAGAATCTCCTAGAGCCCTTAGGATCTAGGACCAACAGTCTAGCCAAACTAAGCTATATCCTGGATTGTTCTCTAATGTCTTCCTTTGTGTGTCCTTTGCTTCTGGATTATTTTAACCTAACCTCCTTGAGGATAAGAACTGTCCTTTCTCTTTCTTCTCTCTCCCTAATAGTATGGGACGGAGTCCACAGAATGATAGTAATTTAGAGTTGAATGGTACTTCAGGGAATTGGGAACATCTTGTCAATCCTTACCCCAAAGGATTCCCTCTATAAGTTCTCCCATGAGTGCTCATTCAGTCTTTTTTTGAAGACCTCAATAAGAGGTCTCTGCCTCCCAAAGCAGACTCATTCCACTCTTAGTATTCCTTCTAATAATTTGGAAATTCTTTTATTCCATGAAAGACTGTATTTGCAAACTTCTACACATTGACCCTAGTTCTGTTTTCTGGAGTCAAACAAAACAAGTCTAATCATTCTTCCTTAAAAGAACTCTTCAAATACTATAGAATAATAATTATGTATTTCCTGAGCCTTCTCTTTAGGCTAAATCTTTCCATTCTTAGCCACTGATTCACATATGGCATCAACTCAAGACCTTTTACCATGGTCACCCTCCTAAAGAAACTTTGCAGCTTGTCCATATCCCTACTAGGGTAGAGTGTAGACTATCACTTTCTTAATGGTGGAGGTTTATTTCTCTCCTATTTAAGGAGATATCACATTAACTTTCTTGGCTCCATATAACATTTTTGAATCACACTGAATTTGTAATCCACCCAAACTGCCAAATCTTTTTTGTCAGTCAATAAACATTGTCAATGAACATTTATTAAGCACCTACTACAGTGCCAGGCATTATGGCAAGTGCTGGACAAATTTTTCAGACAAATTGCCATCTCATTAGTTAATCAATAATGCCTTTTCACTTGCAAGGAGTCAAACACTGGACAGCAGCTGAAGACAAGTCCATGCTGGAGTATGAATGTGGTCTTCATGCCCTGGTACCCTTCACTATGATAGAGCCTCCACACCCAGGGCCTATTAGGTAGTATATGCTTGGGCAGTCATAGAGAGCTAATGTCTCATCTTCCCCCCTATAGAGCCACAATGAAGGGGTATATTAGTCAACAGTACTGTCCATACACCTTATCTTAAAGCTTTGATTTCCATTCCTTTCCCACCATTCCAAAGGGAAAAGAAAATCAACTTGAAAGTCTTACATAGGCTTAAGTGAGACTCTTGCTAATATTGCAATATATTTGTCATTTGTCTCACTGGTAAGCCTGTTTAGTAGTCAAAACTGTAGAAAATTGAATATACACTTACTGTATAAAAATGATATGCTTGGTTAGTGATAGTTTAGAAGAAATAAGTACATCTATCATAGAAGAGCAAGCTGTCAGCTCTTTATATGTAAGAGAAACATTGAACAAAAATGTGATAAATGTTGGGCACCCTTTACAAAAGTTGCATGACAAAGTTGATTTACAATAAGTTCATAACTCAGAGAAAGAAAGAAACAAGTAAAGAAATAAAGAACATGAGGAGGAAGTCTTTCTAAAGAAGCAGGTTAGGAAACACAGAAGGGAAGCTGCTCCTTGCCCAGACCTTGCAGTAATTACAAGCAGCTATTTAATTGTGAATTCTCCAGGTTTAGAAAAGTTCCTTCCTGGACTGAGATTCAGGCAGGGAAGGGTAAATTTTCAGTAGAAGATACATCAGGTAAGAGGCTGAAAACCCTTGGCAGTGCACTCCTGAGCTCAGCCTGGGAAGACAGTTTTGATTGATCTCCCTGGGATGCTGAAGGGGATAGTTAGGGTAGATTAAGATAAGCAATTTAAACTAATGATAAACTGTAGGACTTGGGGAACAGAGCAATAAATAAGAAAGCTACAGGTAAGAAGGGAATTCAGACAGTTACCTTTGTATGTTGAAGGTGGGGGAGGTCACAAGGAAAGCTTCCCTGAAAAATATGGAGAGAAAAGCTAACCTGGGTATTCTTAGGTCAACTAAGAAGAGAGCTTTATTTCAGATAGGAGGTATACAGAGTGGTTATTTATTCTAAGCATCATATTTATTTTAAATAACAGAACTATCTAAAAAGCTGGGAATAGAATTTTAGGAAGTGAATAGAGGCTGTCCAGATTTGGGGAGTGGGAGAGAAAGGGAGAGATGATTTTCAAGAGACAGCTGGTTACTTTCCCAAGATGACTTTGAATCATTTAATGTGTATACAGCACAGGCATATAAGGAGCTAGGCCAGGTGTACTGGTGCATGCTCTATGCATACCTGTGATGCTCAATCCTATATCCTGGGCATTATAGGAGGAACAAAGAAGCACATTACCTATGCCCTCCAGGGGGTTTCCAATCTATTTGGAGTGCCAGGGCAAAAACAATTAAAAGTAACTGACCTACAAGTACTGGGACAGTCAGAAAGAATGTGGGTTCAGAAGGAAGAAGAGGTCACTTCAATGATCACTGAAGGATTCACAGAGGAAAAAGCCACTATGGTGATACCATTACTGGTCTATTTATTCTTCTGAAGAGTTCAAAGAAAGAAAAAAAAGGACCCAGTAAATTTGACAGAGAAGTTTTTTTTTATTTTTTTTTGGTAATAACAAAGAAATTAAAAGAAAAGAAATACCTATCCATTGTTGAAAAAAAAAGTGTATGTGAATATTATAGAATATCATTGCTCTTTAAGAAATGGCAAAAGGGACAGTTTCAGAGAAATTTGGGGAGAGTCAATTAAACAATATATAGTAACAATAACATTATGAAGAAAAATAATTTTGAAAGATCTAAGAACTTTGAGCAATGAATAGATCAACCATGATTCTAGCAGATAGAAGATGCAACATAGTCATCAAATAGAGATTTGATAGACTCAAGATGTAAGGCATAGTCACTATTGGCATTTATTTTTGTTTGACTATTCATATTTGTTATGAGGGTTTGCTGTATCTTTTTCAATGGGGAAGGCAAAAAATAAATGCTTATGTATTTTTAAAAATTAAAGATTCATGGTATCAGTGAAATGATGTGAGTCTTGAAGGATTCAGTGAAGTAAAGCAAGCTTTGATATAGGGAGAGGTTAGCAATGTCATGAGCAAAAAGAGCAAAATAAGATAAAGAGACAAATTCAGATAAAGCTAAACATTTCTGTCAAATGAAAGCAGAGAGGGATAAGGGTAAAAAAGTAGTTTAGAGTCAAAATTTAGTGCCTTGAATGTCAGGCTAAGGAATTTGGACTGTATCCCATAAACAATGGGGAGCCGATGAAGATTCTTGAGCAGAAGAGGACATGATAAATGCAGTGTTTTAGGAAGCTTAGCTTGGCAGTGATGTAAGATAGCTAATCTAAGTCACCTCACAGGTCCTATGATTTGGCTTCCCTCCATCCTCATTTTCTAAGCCTCTGATACAATTCAATAACCTCACATAATATCTGTCAAACAAATCTTTCTGATACATAGGAGCTGATTGATGTGCTTTGGAGAGAAGACTCTGTTCATGTCTTTCAAAGGAGACATTCAGAGCTGCATTTTCTTGTTGCTGAAAAGGGAGGAAACTAAAATCTAGTGAGGACTAGTGATCTGGCCAAGGTCACCCAGTAGCAGGGAAAATTTTGGTACAGTAGAGGAAAATTTCTCATTTATGTAAGCTTTTATCACTAGGAGGTCAACTAAAATGTACACATATGAATGATCCACAATGCATTTTTATTTCAAGTAATTTGTTGATGTCATTCAGAAAGTCTTACTGAGATCTTTATAGAAATTCTCTACCTCCTCAGCCTCTGCAACATATATGTGTGTATACATATATAATCACATAAGCTGATATTATTTTTCTGGTGGTCTTTTTGCAATTATTTGTGTCCTTGTGCAATAAAGACAACCGTGGATCTAGAAATGAGAGTGAACCAGAATCCTGTTTCTTTTACTTGCTGTCTGTGTCATCTTGAGCAAGTCACATCACCACCCTGGACCTCAGTTTCCCCATTTATAAAATAGGGGTTTGGACTAAATGATTTCCAAGTTTCCTTCCAACTCTAAATCTATGATCTAATATTGCAAAGTCCACTGTTTCACAACATTTGCCTTTGGACATACAATAAAACCAATTTCTTTAATTGCCTTCCCAAGGATAACTACTTAACTAGTCTTCCATTAAGTTGCCACTTCTTTTTGTCCTATGATTTCATTCATATCAAGAATGTTAAAATTGATAGTTCATTGATTAATATTAATGTTTTTCAGTTACTGGACAAGAATTTTATGTTTAAAGTTATTAGCGGTTATTTATTTTCCCCATTATGATATGCATTTACATATAGTTAGATGGATGACATGAAGTATGTACACATATATATCTATTGCATATACATATATATATATACATATATATATGTTATACATACATACAAATATACACATTAACACATCTGGGCCAATAATTGAATAGAAAAAGGAGAACAAGTAAGATTGCCCTTTAAAAATTACACAATTCTTTTAATAACCCCAAGTTTCTCTTTGAAACAAAGGCCCATCATTTTTAACACTAGTATTTTTCCAGTGATGTTGTATGGCTGTGAGTCCTAGAATATTACAGTCTCCAGTGATTTAAAGGTGAGGTTCCCCAAAGGGCAATGGAGAAGTACATGATGGGTGTGAGCAGGATACAACAATAAGGAAGAATTATTCAGGAAAAATGGTGCAAAGGGTATCATCAAAAAAAAATGTATGATTAAAAAAGGAGGATGATAGGTCATACGGTGAAACTAAAGGTTAACCAATGGATATCCTGTGTGTTCCACTGGCAGTCTCACAATGAGTAGTGGGGGGTGGGGCATTGGATGCACCCCTAGCTGTGAACCTGTGGGAAGACCTGGATGAAAGTCACCAGAATAGGTAGGCATTGTGGATTGCAGCGTGCAAATTTGGAAAATACCAATATTGATGAGATCACAGATCCACTGGAATATTAGTGAAACATTTTATACTTCTGATAGCCTCCCTCTGGGAGAATAACTTCTGGGTCATTCTGCAATCAATTGGCAAAGGTCAGAGGCAATAAAGCATAGTAAACAGCACTCTGGATTTCAAAATAGGTGACCCCTGGCTTGAATCCTGTTCTTGGCATTTACCAGCTGTGTGACCATGGGTCATTGACAACTTCTCTGAGAGACTCAGTTTTCTTACATATAAAATGGGGATATTTGCAATATCAACTTGATGGGGTTGTTGTGATGATCAAATGAGATAATGTACACAAAGTAACTTGTAAGCTCTATTAATTTATTTAAAAATTGGCCATTTTAAGCTTTTGTTTTAGTTTTATGTTTAAATAGAATCTGGAAGGTGATTTAACAATTTTTTAAAAATGCATTTCATTTAAAAATCAAATGGAAATGTTCTTTTGGATTATCTTCTGGTTCAAAATCTCCATTCTGGTTCCACAGACCTTTTCTGCTGACCTTCTAAGTTGTCTTCCATTAGAAGATGTTCTACTCCATCTTTGTGGATGCTCTAAAATTTGTTTAGTCGTTATTTAAAAGAATTTAGCATGGTTTGGGGGAGAGGTTGGGAGAGACTCTGCCTTTATTTTGCCATCTTGACTCCACCTCTTTAACCATCAGATATTGTACAATTTTAGCCAGTTTTAGCAACTACTGACAGACCATATTAACAGGAGGCAAGAAAAAGCTTGAATCTGCCTGCCTCTGGGCAGATGCTGAATTCTGTCTTTCAGGAAGCATAAGCCATTTGCTCCTTTGAAAGTCATTCTGTTCAATCTATTGCAACTTCAATTGATGTCCCCTCTCACAGAAGGCATGTGAGCCGTTAATGGTGCACGTGTGGATCCATTGCCACAGAAGACCTCTGCTGCAGGACTTGGAAATTGATGGCTGGTTAGTGGTTCCTTATTACTGTGCCCTAGCAGATGGCCACTTCCCCAGAGAGGCCCTCCCAACTACTGCTGTATGTGCATATTGGGCAAATGTCTCCGGCCGGCCCCCTTTTGCCCATCCTCTCAGAGAATGGGCAAGATTAGGCTAGAATTTCCTCCACTATTTTTAAAAATCCAATTCAGTCCCACCAAGAATATTCAGTCTGTTTCAAAACACTAAGAAATATTCTTTTTACCCTTTTTTATCTTTTTTTTACCCAGCTTTTTATCCTTCTTTTCTCCCTATCTTCCTACCCACTCTATAGAATACAAATGCTAACATATATTTTAACATATTTAACATGTATGGGATTACCTGCCAGCTAGGGGAGGGATGGGGGGAAGGAGGGAAAAATTTGGAACAAAAGTTTTGCAAGGGTTAATGTTGGAAAAATTACCCATGCAAATGTTTTGTAAACAAAAAGCTTTAATAAAAAAAAAAGAAAGAAAAAAATAGAATACAATGCAATGCAATATGAGAAATACTTATGATAAATACTTACTCTGTCCAAAAATTGGGCTAGATATTATAAAAGGTCCAAAATTGAGACAGGACCTCTGCTCACAAGGAGCTTACAGTCCAGTGGTAGGATAACGCACTAACATATTAATCTATAATACACAATTTTACATGTTAAATGAGAAAATCATCAAACCAAGAGTTCTTTGAGGTCATAGGGGCATAGATCTAAAGTTAAAAAGATGGCTTCCTCAGAAGCCATCTGGACTAATGTCCTAATTTTTACAAATGAGGAAACTGAGGCTTAGAGAGGTTAAATGACTTGCTTAATGTCACACAGCTGATGAACATCAGAGGCAGATTCTTAGAAACAAAGCTTTTTCTACTGAACTATAATATTGGAGTGAGAAGGCTGTTACTGACTTGGAGGAAATAGAGCACAGCTCAGATCATAAACAGATTCCTGGAAAAAATAGCACTTCTTTGGGCTTGAAAAGATAGGTAAGAATTCAAAAGTAGAAGTAGAAAAGGAGGCATTGAGAATAATATAAACCAAATATGGAGGTGGTAGGTGTTTTGAGGCTTTAGCTGGCTGAAATATAGAATATATAGGGGAAAATATGACATATTGATGAAAAGGAAAGGTCAAACGTGTAATCCTTGAATGCCAGGTAGGGGATTTTAAGTTTTATTCAGATCAGTTCAACACTAGTCAAAGGCTTATTGTGTGGAAGGTTTAGTTGCCAGTAGGGAATCACTGAAGATGTTCAAGCAGAGGAATGATGTAATTAGATTAATACATAAAACAGGTTATTCCAATGAGTTGGATTAGTGGATAAAGAATGAAAGCAGGAAGACCCTTAAGTCTATTTTCCTTTCCTTTTTTTTTCACTTGTCTCTCTCTCTCTTCCTATTTTCTCCTTCCTTTCACTCCTCTACTGCCTCCCAAATTTGATTACCAAACTCCTTCCCAATATTCCCATCCTCAGTACTATAAACTACTCAATAAATGAAACTCTCCCAGGAAGTCTTCCTTGACCATTTCCCCAATGAGATTTTCATTCTCCAATCTAATCTACCATTTATATTATGGATATTACCATTTTGGCGTCTATACCTACATCTCTCAATTAGATCTCAAATCCTTTCTCTTGTGTATCTTGTCTTTTCTTCCTTCACTATACCTCAAAACACAATCAACTAAAAAAAATGTATGCAATATAAAACAATTGGCAAAATTGAGAGAACTTTTAAAAATGTTAGCTATTTTTTCCTTCGATCCTCTCATCTTAATATTTGATGGAGTTCAGATAGAAATGGATCTGGGAAATTTTGTTTTTGTAGGCTATCACACAAATCAATAAAATGATTTCATATTTGAATGAAGTATATAGGGATTTCTACTGATTATTATCTCATCTTCATCTCTTTTCATGGAAAACAGAAAGAATCTTTGAACAAGTTGCTATCCTACTATTATTCTTTTTTTTAAAAAAATATTCTATGGGTTGATGTAGAGGAGGATAAAATAATTGCTTCACTATTCTATTATTTGAGACATCTGAGCAAAAACATTAAATGAGATGACTATTTATCATTTATCTCAGGGGAGGCAGGAGAAGAAGACCTAGTCATTACCCCCTAGAAGTCTATAAAGCAATGGGGAAGATGATTTAAGTGCATAGAATGTTTAGTTAAGGACAGAAGGCTGCCTGGATTCAATGCTTCACCATGTGGAATAGAATATAAGCAATCAAGGGAAAGAGAGGGTGAGTGTAGGAGTGACTAGGGATAGCTCTGGAAAGGTTATATGCCTTGGGATGGGTCATAAAGGATTAGTAGTGTTGGGCAGTTGCAAAGGAGAAAGAAGAGGGCATCTTTTTAATTTTTATTTTCTTCATGGTGCCCTAGATATGGCTGGAAACACAGCAGGTTTTTAATAAATGACTGATAGAAATGTTGGAAGGTAACTGGTCTGTGCCCAGAGCTGTAGCATTCTTGTGGACTGGGTTTTATTTTCTTTAACCTAACTGCAATCAGCTTTAAGTCACTGTCCTAATAGGTGGTTCCTTGCATACATGACAATGATTGTAGCCTGGGAGAACTCTTTTAAACACAATAGCAATAGAAACTGGAAAATGAATGGATGCCCATCAATTGGAGAATGGCTGGGTAAATTGTGGTATATGAATGTTATGGAATATTATGGTTCTGTAAGAAATAACCAGTAGGATGATTTCAGAGAGGTTTGGAGAGACTTACATGAACTGATGCTGAGTGAAATGAGCAGGACCAGGAGATCATTATATACTTCTAACAACGATACTGTATGAGGATGTATTCTGATGGAAGTGGATTTTTTTGACAAAGAGAAGATCTAACTCAGTTTCAATTGATCAAGGATGGACAGAAGCAGCTACACCCAAAGAAAGAACACTGGGAAATGAATGTAAACTGTTTGCATTTTTGTTTTTCTTCCCAGGTTATTTATACCTTCTGAATCCAATTCTCCCTGTGCAACAAGAGAACTGTTGGGTTCTGCACACATATATTGTATCTAAGATACACTGTGACATATTTAACATGTATAGAACTCCTTGCCATCTGGGGGAGGGAGTGGAAGGAGGGAGGGGAAAAGTCGGAACAGAAGTGAATGCAAGGGATAATGTTGTAAAAAATTACCCTGGCCTGGGTTCTGTCAATAAAAAGTTATAATTATGAAAAAAAAATTCACTTTTCTTCCCCTTGCCTCAGTTTCTTTATCAGCAAAATGAATAATAAGGCCTGACCTGTGTACCACTCGGGGGCCTGGGGGGGCAGTAATCAAATGAGGTAAAGAGGTAGTGAAGAACTTTGTGTATGAGACAAGATCCTCATTAGCATTTAGAAATACCCCATCTCTAACTTCAGGAAGGGGCTTGGGACCAGGCCCGAGGCCCCACGTCTTGCCTTGTGTTTCTAGGATCTGATTTGCTCCCAACAGAGGGTGCTCCAAGATAGAAGATAATGGCCAACGCCACACCTTGGCCAGATCTGACTGGCATCTTAGGTTGGTATTTTCCCTCGGAAGAACCTTGTTCCTCGGTGGAAGTCTCAGGCAAAGAGCCAGCAGACCCGGTGGTAAAGGTTCTAGAGAGCCTCGCTTCTTTTCTGAGCTCCGAGGAAAGGGATGATGGCTCCCTGGCACAGTGAAGAGGGTGTCAGACGGCACATGATAGAGGTATTCAAAATAATGAAAGCGTCTGTAACAAGGAGAGATCAGCGGCTCCTCTCCATCCAATTTAAATGTACTAGAACTAGAGGACACTCATTAAAATTGATTGGTAGCAAATTTAGAACTGATAAAAGGAGATGCTTCTTTACACAAAGTACAATTAATGTGCTGAATTCGTTTCCACACACACACAGGCTCCCAAATGAGCCAGAGACTTGTATAGATTGAAGTAGGCCTTTGGCTGCAGCTGTCAGCAGGGTGGCAAGCAGACCTGATAAAACAGCCGTGGGATCCTTTTGAGTGCACATGTGAATGACCCGGACATGGGACACAACTGGGTGGGACAGAGCGATGATTCCAGGCAAATCACTATTAGTTTTCTCATCTGTAAAATGGTAATAAGAGCATTTTCACTCACTGACAACACAAGGGACTCGTGAGAAAAGCATTCTGTAGAAGTGGAATGGCTGGAGAAGTGTGAATGACGAGGACTTCCCCGTTATTATAGAGATGTTTGGGGGGCACCTCTTGCTCTTGCCCATTAAGTTTCAGCCCCTGTTAATGGCAAAGGAGATACCTGAAAAAGAGACATGGGAGCCTATATTGGGGGAGTTTTAATGACTAACACTGTAGGGAATCAGCTAGTCATATACCAGATCTTCACTTCTCAGGTCTTAGACCCATAGAATGTCATGAGAAGGGACCAGCTAGTCCAACTTCTTCCTTGTACAAAAAACACCTAGAGAGGTCACATAGGATCTGACATATAGATGGCAGAAATTTTGATTTCTGACTCTCAGGCTAGCTCCTTTCCCTTCCCACTGTGTCATTTCTCCTTTGCCATCTTTCTAGCATATTGGCTGGCCCCGGGTAGATACCTAATAAGTGCTTGCTGATTGATTGAATTGAATGGGTTAGTGATCATTTCTTACATACATTTGGTAACTCCTCCTAGCCCTGCCCCAACCCTAACCATGAGAATGCTTAGTTTTACCAGTAAGGTAAAAACACATGGGAAACAGAGGCAAGGTTTCAGCTAGGGGAAGGAGAGAGAAAGAAAGAGGGAGAGAGCATTTGTTTGGGGGAAGAAAAAAAATCACAGATGTTTCTAAATCTCCTTAACAGCATTCATGCAAGTGGCCCTTTGGAGTAAGGCTCAAGATGCCATCTGTCTAGAGACAATAAGACCAATGTTCACTGAGTGAAATCAGCCACCAGATTCGTAGAAACTCAACATTATAGAATGTCAGAGCTTTGAGGGACTTTGTTGTTCGGTCATTTTAGTTGTGTTTGATTCTTCATGACCCCATTTGGGTTTTCTTGGCAAAGGTAGTGCAATAGTTTGCCATTTCATTTTCCAGCTCACTTTACAGATAAGGAAACTGGGGTAAACAGGGTTAAGTGACTTACTCTGGATCACACAGCTAGGAAGTGTCCAAGACCAGATTTAAACTCAGCAAGATGAGTCTTCTTGTCTCCAGTCCCTGCGTTCTCTCCACTGTGTGTCTAGCTGCTCTATACAGAACCTTAGAGATGACCTACCTAAGCTCCTACTTCGTTTTTCATTTGAAAAAAGGAAACAATAGCCCAAGAACACATCTATTTATTTTGTGGCCTTACTATCAACCATAACATTGCCTACTACACTTTACCTAAGGAATACAAGCATCTGTCCAGAGCAAGCACACTCAGATTTGTTCCTCAACATGAATTTGTGAAGAATAAAAGCCCAGTTAATCAGAGTTCCCCTAACAAAACTTCTGAGACCACCTTCTTTAAGTTCAGTGGAGACCATGCATATAGAGGAGTAGAGTCCAGTTTAACATTCTCTATCTGTACTCAGTTAGGACTTAGGTAAGGCCTTCTGGGAGGCAGAGAAGGACAGTAATGTATTTTGAAGGAATCCCTTAGTGACAGACAAGTATTAGAAATTTTCTTCAAAATCTGGGGCTTTTGTTGAAGGTTTTAAATCGGGAATCTAAAGAACTGAAATTTTTCTCTTAACCTGCATTGAGGAATTTTGTCCCTAAATATATGGTAGCTCAAGCTACTAGATTATTAACTCTTTAATGATGAGAAGTGTTGTGAGGGCAGGGACTATTTTTGACTTAACCTCCTTGAACAATTAATTAACATAATACTCCAGATATAGTTGGTGCTTAATACATAGAAGTATTCATATTTTTGTATTAGCTCCATTTGCTTCTCAGACTTTATATCATGTCACACCAGCCTAAGTGATTGGACCACAAAATGGTTGTGGTTGGTTTTGCCTCCTCTGTGTTTAACAGCAAGGGGTGGGGGCTCAGGGTTGGCAGAGGGGAGGATCAGTCTCCTTAGCATAAAGCTGCCTCCTTTAGCATCCCACTTTGAAGATGATGAGAGGTGCCAGACTGTGGAAAGTACGAGGTGTCGTGTGCTGAAGGCAAAATGTGATTGGGTGCAATTACTGTATATTAAAATAGCAGGAATTTGGATTCGAAAGCAGAGCAGACTGTACATTGCATGATGTAGAGAATGGAGAAGCCCTCCCCAACTTTCACAACTGTGTTTGCATGTATCTGAGAGAGTGCCAGTCTCAGAAAATGGCATTTGCTACAAAGAACCCTGACAGATTCCTTGTCGCTGAGGAGGTAAGAAGGCAGATCCCTCCAATGGGGATGTGTGGACATTAGCTGTTTTTTTCTCCTCCATTATATTTATTTACTTGAGTTGTCCTGTGAAATAAGTTATCTTTTGATCCAAAGTTTGTTCAAGGATTCTAAATGTATATATTTTTTTTCCTCTTTTGGGAAAAAAAACCTCTTCATCAGAGCAGAAAATCTCAATTAAATTCACTTTACAGATTCTGAGAGTTTGAAGGGACATCAGACTCCACCTAGTCTAACTCATACTTGAACAAGAGTTCTCTTCACCAAGTAACCAAAAAGTGGTCATTGAATCTTTCTTTGAAGATGTCAGTATGGTAGAGCCTGCTATTTCCTGAGATAGCCCAGTCTTAAAACTTTTTCCTCTCATCAAATAATAACAGTAATGACAATAATCTCTTTTCAACTTCTACCTGTTTTGCCTGGTTCTGTCTTTTGGGGCCTAACTGAAGGTCTAGACCCTTCTCCAGATTTCAGTTTTTCAAATATTTGAAAAGAATTATCATACCCCCATTTCTTCTCCTTCCCCCAATGCCATGTCTTCTCTTTTTGAGACCGAACATCCCCAATTTTTTCAGCAGATTTTCATACAGCATGATTCTAAGATTTTCTGCCATCTTGATTCCCCACTCTGAATTGTCTCCACATTATCAATGTCCAGTCTAAAATGAGATTCCTAGCAGAGATCCCAAACATGCTAGCCATGTCAGGACCCTCTGTCCACTGGACTTTCTGTCTGGTGCCCTTCTTATCTCTACCTTCACCTATTTCCTTACTTCCAAACCCCATAATAAACCTCTTTTATCAATCTAAAAAAATAAAATAAAATAAAAATAAAATGAGATTCCTAGAATTTAATACAGTATTTGACCAAGTTAGACACTGTGAATGTTATCTCCCTAGTTCTGGGGGACCCAATGATTCTCTCAATGTAACCGAAGACCACATGAGATTTTTCTGCTCTCATGACACATTGTTTACTCATTTTGAACTTTTTTAAAAATCAAAACCTGCAGATCTTTTTCAGAAAAGGTGTTTAATTATCATAATAACACTACCCTATATTATTGGGGCTAATTTCTTTGAACTTCTATGTCAAACAGTGCATTTATCCCAATTAAATCTTACTGGATTTGTCCTAAAAGTCTAGTTTGCTAGGATTCTCTTTTAGATCCTGACTCCATTATCCTACACTTGGTTTTGTCTCTGTTTTGAGTATTTAGTCAGTCAACAAGCATTTATTAAGTGCCTGCTATGTGCCAGGGATAAAGAAAGGTGAAAGAGAACATTTTTCCACAGGGAGCTCTCAGTCTAATGGATGGCACAACATTCACACAACTAGGAACAAATAAGATATGTACAGGAGAAATTTGAGATAATCAACAGGGGAGATGTTAGCATTAAGGTAAATCAGGAAAGACTTCTTATAAAAGGTAAAATTTTAACTAAGACTTGAAGAAAACCAGGAAATTCAGGAGATGGAAATAAGGTGGGAGAAAATTCTAGATAAGGAAACAGCTATTTAAAACATCCAGAGTCTGAAGACGGAGCATCCTGTGGGATGCACAGCAAGGAGGTCAGTGCCATTGATCTAAGAGTAAGTGGGTATAAAATGAGTAAAGTGTAAGATTGGAAAAGGAGTAAGAGGTTAAGTGAACACTGATTATGTGCTTTAAAAAATGCAGAAAAGATTTTTAAAAAGTTAATGTCCTCAAAGAGATTGTATTCTTCACAAAAATACACAAAACAATTAAAGAAAATAAAATGAAGACTACTTTGTTGTTGTTCAGCCATATCTAATTCTTTTGTTCTTTTCCTGGCAAAGAAACACAGTCTAGTTTGTCATTTCTCCAGTCCATTTTACAGATTTTTAACTGAGGTAAACAGGGCTAAGTGATTTGCCCAGCTAGTAAATATTTGAGGCCAGATTTGAATTCCTGAGGATGACTCTTCCTAACTCCAAGCCTAGTGCTCTATCCACTAAGCCATCTAGCTATTCTCCTGGATCACTAAGTATTTATTAAACCCATTTATTTTCCTAACAATGTACCGCCATCCAGCAAAATAGCTATAATTCTGGGAAACTGTGCAGGAATGAAAAAGAACAGAAATGGAATAGAGGAGGACAATATGGACGCTTCGGTGTTGACTCTTATTTACTTCATGGATGGCACTCCTGCTGGGGAAAATCTGCACAGCAACCAGCCTCCTGCCTCCAATTCTATTGTTCTCCTCTCCTTCCTCCTCCTTTCTAAGTGGCAATCCATGTTCACCTGCTTCTGCTAAATACACCTGCTCAGATTTCTCTGAAGTTGCTCTTAAAATACACTTAAATATATAACAATTACTCCTGAAGGTGAAGTAATTATGAATGCAAAATGATCATCACATCCCTCATAATCATATTTTCATAATGCTCTCATGGTGTCTGAGGAATACCGGAAAACTACTTAGCAGCACAAAGAAAATAAAATGAAAATTGGCAAAGTCATTACCGGAGCTCAGTGGCTTGAATAACACTTTGTATTTCTTTGCTGGCTTTTCTCCAGGGAGATTGCCCTCATCTTCCCTCCCAGCATCCCAATGAGTTTGATGGGTGGAAGTTATCTTTCTTTTGTGGATCATGGCAAGACAAGGCGAGGAAAGACCAAATGCTCTGGTCTTGAAAGATCGCCAAGCAACAAGAAGTTTATCTGGGCCACAACTCCATAACATCCATCCTCACTCAGAGCTTCTGGTTTCTGGTTTGTTTAGACTCTGGAGATAGCCGCAATTTGTTTTTGCTTTTCCAAATATGTGGGTCATGTATTTTAGTCTAAGGAACTTGTGGACCCCCAAATAAAACAAGATTGTCTTTACATGAATTGAATCTTTTTATCATACATCCTACAAGTTCCTGATTATTTGCTTTTTGTTGTTATTGAATCATTTCGGTCATGAACAACTCTGTGACCTCATTTGGTTTTTTTTTGACAAAGATACTAGAGTGGTTTGTCATTTTCTTCTTCGGCTCATTTAACAGATGAACAAACTGAGGAAAACAGGGTTAAGTGACTTGCCAGCTAACAAGTTCCCAAGGCCAGATTTAAATCTATGATAGAGTCTTCCTAACTCCAGCCCTAGCACTTTATCTATGTGCCACTTGTGCCCATTTGTTTATATTGGGGAAATAATTCTTCAGTGTCTGTCTAGTTTTAGAAATGCTCTTTAAAGTCTATAGTACTTGCTGGGGGGAAAAAGATTTAAATTGAGCTTTTAGAGAATAGAATTTCTATTTTATGCTACATAGTTCCTGTTTAGCTTTATGCCAATCCAATGCAATTCAACGAGTCCTTAGGTGTCTAATATGTACAGGGCACAGTGTGATAAATGAGGATCCTCACCTCTTAAAGAAGAATCCTTGTCCACAAGGAGCTTACAGTGTGCTGAGGGGATGCAATATGTAAACAGAGAAGTCTATGCATGATTATTTGCAAAGAGAAAGAGTAGTAACACTTAAGGAATCAACAAAGACTTCCTTTTAGAGGTAACACATGCTCTGAGATATAAAGTACCTAGGGATTCTATAGGAAGGAGAAGAAGTACTTTCTAGGTCCTGGAAACATCCTATACAAAGGGGTAGAAATAGCAATCAAGGAATCTAAAACAATGAATTTGGTAAAATACAAAGTTTTTGCAGGAGAATAATATAAAATAAGTTTGCATTGGTAGGCTATGACCAGATGCTTTAATGGATTTAAATTTTAAATATTTCACTCCATAAAGTTCTTGAGTAAGGGAGTATCTTGAGGAAGGGGGAAAGAAAAAAGGGGGAGAAAATTTGGAACATAAGGTTTTACAAAAATGAATGTTGAAAATTATCTTTGCAAGAATTTGGAAAATAAAATATTAAGAGCAAAAAAAATTTTTTTAAAGATCAAAAGAAAAAAAGTATGGGGTAGATCTGAGCATGTTTATAGACATCAGGAGAATAGATAATACACAGAAAGAGATAAAACAGAAGAGAGGATTACAAGGACAAACTGCCAGCAAAGACAAGATGGAATCAAGGATCCAAACTTGTAGATTTGACAAAGACAAAGAGCCTTTTCAGTAAAGATTGGGACAGAAGAGAAGAAGCATCAGATAATTGGGGGCAGAGAGGGAAGGGAGTTCAAAATGGAAGTTCTGTATTTTCTCAGTAAAACAGAAGAAAAAAGTGGTATAGAAGTTGTAAGAGAGAAGAAAAGGTGTTTGAACAGCCACTAACTATAGGGAGAGAGGGTCAATTGGGAGAGTTAAAGAATTGTCATGAACCAGTGAGGGCCCAGTTAAAATCAGATTTTTTTAAAAGGATAGAGAAACTGGAAGAAGTATAATTTTTTCTCTGGAAAGAATTCTTCTTTTAGGATGTTTACATCTAGTTCTAAAGAAATGAGAACTTTAGGAACAGCTAGTTGGTGCAGTGGATAGAGCACCAGCCCCGAAGTCAGGAGGACCTGAGTCCAAATCTGATCTCATACAATTGTCTCAGAATCAGCAGGATGATTTCAGAAAGGCCTGGAGAGACTTACATAAACTGACGCTGAGTGAAATGAGCAGGGCCAGGAGATCATTATATACTTCAACAACAATACTATATGATGATCAATTCTGATGGACGTGGCCATCTCCAGCAGTGAGATAAACCAAATCAGTTCCAATAGAGCAGTAATGAATTCAACCAGCTACACCCAATGAAAGAACTCTGGGAGATGACCAAAAACCATTACATAGAATTCCCAATCCCTCTATTTTTGCCCGCCTGCATTTTTGATTTCTTTCACTGGCTAGTTGTACACTATTTCAAAGTCCGATTCTTCTTGTGCAGCAAAATAAGTGTTAGGACATGTATGCTTACATTGTATTTAATTTATACTTTAACATATTTAACATGTATTGGTCAACCTGCCATCTGGGGGAGGGGATGAGGGGAAGGAGGGAAAAAGTTGGAACAAAAGGCTTGGCAATTGTCAATGCTGTAAAATTACCCATGCATATATCTTGTAAATAAAAATCTATAATAAAAAAAAATTGTCTGAGAAAAAAAGATAGAACTTTATGCATTTTTCATTTACTAGTTTAGATGATAGTTACTTGTAAGAATCTTTTATCTTTCAACTAGACTATGAGCTTTTTAAGGTCAGTAACCATATCTTACTTATCCCTATAGCATCACTAGTGCCTTTTTTCTGTATGATAACTTATCAATAAATATTTGCTAAGTTGATTTTAATGTCAAGACATTCCTAGTACAATCTTGATTGGGTCAATGTATATTCAAATTCAAATGTAACAAAATGATTAAGCTAGAGCAGATCATTTTAAGGAATCATTAGGGATCATTAGATTTTAGGGAAGAAACATGCTTTTTAAAGGTCAATTAACAAGAGTAAATTGAGTAATCCTTAGCTTTAATATGCTAAACTAGATTAACAGTTAACTCCTTCCATGGGTAATTTATAAATCAAAACAAAACACAAATCCAGCATTTCCTTTCCATTGCCTCCCAACTTGTGCATGATCAATAAGAGATCAATAGGCTCCCAAAGCACTATCAAGTAAAGGAAAGATTATTGGATTTAAAGTTTAAAAACTTAGTTACTAGTCTTGGTCTTTTTACTTAGAGCTTGTTTAAACTTAGACTAATCACTTAAGCTTCTTTGGACCTCAGTTTCCTCATCAACAAAATGGGGAGGTTGGAAATAATTTCTAAGTCAATCAATCAATGAAAAGACATGTATTAAGCATCTGCAATGTGTCAGACATAGTGCTAAGCACTAGGGAGTGTAAAAAAAAAAAATACAAAAGATAGTCTTTGCCCTCAAGGATTTCACAGTCTAATGGGGGACATAATATGTAAGCAAATATATACAAAACAAGATACAAATAGGATAATGGGAAATAATTAAAAGAAAGAAGGCACTGGAATTAAGAGAAGTTGGAGAAAGTTTTTAAAACCTTTGACAAGTCTATGATCAGCCCCTCTAATAGTTGGGATTTCAATATACATGCTGTCAATTCCCACTCTTAGTCCTTACTCAAATTGAGATGAAATCTTTCAATACTTTAGATCTGATCATACTTGAAAGAAAATTCATTGAGATTAACCTAGAGCTACATCCTCCTGGGAAGTATATGTGGCCATATGTCAAGGTTAGTACATTTAGCTGAGCTGAGTTGATATGAATTACTTTTCTTAGACCTATTTTTATTATCATGGTTGTTACTGGTATCCATCTTAATTTGGGCTCTATTCTTTCAATATGGAGGAGAAAAGAAATTATGAAGATCAGCTAATTAGTGCACTGATTAAAGTAGAAGACCAGAATCAGGAAGATTCCAGGCTAGTGGCCGTAGGCAAATCACTTAACCTTAGTTTGCCATTTCCTGATCTATAAAATGGAGATAATAATAGTTCTATTGATAAGATCATGAGAAAATATTTGTTAAGTATTTTATATAAATGTTATTGTTATCGTCCTCATCATCGTTATTAATATAAAAAAAGTTCATCAAAATAGTTTTTTTTTTTTTTTTAAGCTAAGATTCTTATCCATTCCATTCTGGCTTTTTATAAAAGTCAAGATCTCCATTTCTCTCCTTCCTTTGCTCTCCCTCCGCTCCTCTCTATCTACTTCTCTGTGACTGTCTCTATCTCTGTTTCTCTCTCTCTTTCTGTCTGTCTATCTGTCTCTGTTTCTCTCTCTCTCTCTCTCTCTCTTTCTCTCTCCAAAACAGGGAAGCTGATTGTAAATAATGAATTAATGATCCTGTATCAAAGACAATGCAGAGATTGCATAAGAAATGAGCAGTTCACACCTTTTTTTCAAAGTTAACATTTTTTTCGGCTTAAAAACCTGATAAATGATTTCAATTAACAGTTACAGAAAAAGAAAATTATATTGCAAATTCATGCAAAATCTTCCTTCAAAATCACTTGCCTAATTACACAAATCAATTCTTCAGCCTGAGAATCTGGCTCTAAAATAGAAGGTATGAATGTTTCAGAAGCTGTTGCATGGGGAAGGTGGTTATCTCCATGATGCCAACAGTTGGTTTCTAAAAAAACAAAACTGATAACATATTATATAAACCCAAAAAGTTAAAGTCAACAAATAGGTTTTTGTCATTATTTGCTGAATTCATTTGTAGGGTCAAACTCAAAACAGGGTGATAAAGTGGTCCAGATGGGACCATACCATATGAATCAATGATGGAAAGACACAAAGGCCTCAGATGCCCAGGCACATGAAACTAAATAATAAAGTAACAAAATCATCTTTAATTACTAGTTTTGGGAAAGAACAGTTTCAGTTGTGTAATGAGACTTACCTTATCTTAAAATCAAACTACAAAGAGTCAAAAAAATTAAAGGAAGGCGAAGAAGCAGAAGAAATGATTGTAGACAGTTTTTTTCCATGATTTTGACTCTGAAAGGGAGGAGAGAAATAGGAATATAATTTGAGAGGATGGCGAGATCAAATGAACACTTTTTTTTTTTTTAAACAAGAAAGTGTATTTGTAAAGAAGAGGGTAGAAACTAGTAGAGACAGTGGGACTAAATATTGGTGAGAAAGAGTGTATCCTTTTGGGGGCAACTTGCCAGAGATTAAGAATACAAATACCTAGGTTGGCCTTTGCTTGAAGAGCCATCTCTTCATCAGAGAATGAAGTTAAGGAAGAGTAGATAGGAGAAGATATCTAGGGGTTTGGAAAAGAAACAGCTCCTAACAAAAGGCTTCAATGAGAGTCCAGATGAGATTAGACTGTCTTATCTAAGGCTGTACATGATGAGAACAAGCAATAAATTTTCTTAGGAAAGCATGAAGTAAGATCTTCTGCTAAAAGGGAAAAAGGAGGCATTGTATAAGACATTTGAGAAGAATAAAAGAAGTATAATGTAGCTTATCTGGAATGAGCAATAGAGAGTCATTTAAGGAAGAATAAAATGATTATCTTGTTCTAGTGAGAGTTCAGTTGAGATCAGAGAAGGCAAATTTACCTAACTTAAGTCAGAAGAGTTGTATTATCTTCTTTAAGTAGCACATAAATAAGAGGAGAGACAGCAGAGTTAGTATACTGTTGGCCTAGCTATACGACAGGACTCCTTAAACTTTTTCCACTCACAACCCCCTTTTCCCCAAGAAATTTGTATGTGACCCTGGTTCTATTATAGGTATATAAAAAAGTATACAAACCAAATATTTATTGATAATAAATCATAACTTTGGGACTCCTATATTCAGTTATGGGGCCCCATATGGGGTCATGATCCATAGTTTAAGGTTTGGTATAAGTTAAGGGTTAAGAGGCAGTGTATAATTGATCTTATAGGTAAAGGAGGAAAATGAACAGAGCAATGATGACATTCCAAGATATCACTTAGGAATGGTGAGTCACATAGAACTAGAGTTCATGATGAGAATGAAAAATAAGGAGAAAATGTGGAACCAATAAATATGGACAGCTTTTTTTTCTCCTCTAGGAGTTTAGATGAAAAAGGGAGAAAAGATAAAAGTTGATCAGGGATAGTAGGATCTGGTGAATTTTAAAAAAATTAACCAAAGAAAGTTTTGGACATGTTTTAAAAAGTAAAGAAGGAAAGACAGATAGGGAAGATGTTGAAGATTAGGAAGAGATGATTGAGAGTGTAATCTGCTGGTAAAGGTGGGAGAGTCATGTAGAGAGACTATCTTATCAGGGGGAAGGGCCACCTCATGATCAGAGATTGAAGAATAGGATGAAAGTTTAGGATGATGTCAAAGAATAACTTCAATTTTCTCTGAAAAGAACAAAAATTTATGTTTCCATCTACATTCAGACTCCATTTGTTCTTTTTCTGGAGGTGAATAGTAGTTTTTATCATGACTCCTTTGCCACTGTCTTATATCAGTATTATTGAGAAGTCTTTAACAATTCATCATTGTGCAATATTGCTATTATTGTGCATAATATTTTCCTAGTTCTTCTCACTTTACTTTGTATCAGTTAATAAATCTTTCCAGGTTCTGAACTGAGTCTTAAATGATTCCAGGAATTCCAAGAGTCAGAAGAAGAGGCACTATGGACATGAGGAAAAGATAGTTTGAAGGCACAGGGCTGGAAAATGGAGTATTATGTGTAATGAATAAATAGCCCCGTTTGTCTACACTCTAGAGTGTGTGGAAAGGAAAAAGACTAGAAAGATAACTAGGTATGCAGTTGTAAAAAAACATTAAATGTCTTATACTGCTGTTTGTATTTGACCCTAGAGGCAAGAAGTAGTCACTGGACTTTCTTGAATAAAGGACTAAATACAATCAGAGCTGCAGTTTAGGACAAATCACTTTGGCAGCTGAATGGAAGATAGTTTCAGTGAAAAGAGACTGGAGGCAGAGAGAGGGATCAGTTAGAAGTCAGTAGCAATAGTCCAAGTGAGAGGTTTCAAAGCTCTAAACTACAATGGTCACTATGTGAATAAAATGAAAAGAATGGATGTGATGGATGGTATAGAGAAAGGAATAATAAGAAAAACCTGTTGGATGTGTGGGGTAAGTGAGGGAAAATTTGAGGATGTCATGAAAATTAAAATACTAGATGCCTGTGGAAGTTACCTCTTACCCCATCTCCAGCTTCACACATAATAGTAGAGAAGCTTGGAAGAAGGGCAGTTTGGGGGAAAAGATAACAAATCTGGTTTTGAACATATTGACTTTGAAATGTCTATGGAATATTCAGTTCAAAATATTGAATATGTAGTGGGTGAAGTGGGATTAGACCTGAGGAAACAATATAGGACTAGGTAAATAGATCTGGAAATCACCTGGGTTGAGATGATAATGAAACACAGGGGAGCTGATGATATTATCAAATGAGAGAATAGAGAAAAGAAGGCCTAGGAAAGAGCTTTACGGGAGAGAGACATTCATGAGTTTGACGTGGATGAAGATCCATCAAAGGAGAATGAGAAGAAACACTGCTGGATCAAAGGGTATGCACAATTTGATAATTTTTTGGGCATAATTCCAGATTGCTCTCCAGAATGGTTGGATTCATTCACAACTCCACCAACAATGCAATAGTGTCCCAGTTTTCCCGCATCCCCTCCAACATTCATCATTATTTTTTCCTGTCATCTTAGCCAATCTGACAGGTGTATAGTGGTATCTCAGAGTTGTCTTAATTTGCATTTCTCTGATCAATAATGATTTGGAACACTCTTTCATATGAGTGGTAATAGTTTCAATTTCATCCTCTGAAAATTGTCTGTTCATATCCTTTGACCATTTATCAATTGGAGAATGGCTTGATTTCTTATAAATTTGAGTCAGTTCTCTATATATTTTGGAAATGAGGCCTTTATCAGAACCTTTAACTGTGAAAATGTTTTCCCAGTTTGTTGCTTCCCTTCTAATCTTGTTTGCATTAGTTTTATTTGTACAAAGGCTTTTTAATTTGATGTAATCGAAATTTTCTATTTTGTGATCAGTAATGGTCTCTAGTTCATCTTTGGTCACAAATTTCTTTCTCCTCCACAAGTCTGAGAGATAAACTATTCTATGTTCCTCTAATTTATTTATAATCTCGTTCTTTATGCCTAGGTCATAGACCCATTTTGATCTTATCTTGGTATATGGTGTTAAGTGTGGGTCCATGCCTAATTTCTGCCATACTAATTTCCAATTATCCCAGGAGTTTTTATCAAATAATGAATTCTTTTCCCAGAAGTTAGGGGCTTTGGGTTTGTCAAACACTAGATTGCTATAATTGACTATTCTGTCTTGTGAACCTAGCCTTTTCCACTGATCCACTAATCTATTTCTTAGCCAATACCAAATGGTTTTGGTGACTGCTGCTTTATAATATAATTTTAGATCAGGTACAGCTAGGCCACCTTCATTTGATTTTTTTTTTCATTAATTCCCTGAGATTCTCGACTTTTTATTGTTCCATATGAATTTTGTTGTTATTTTTTCTAGATCAATAAAATATTTTCTTGGAAGTCTGATTGGTATAGCACTAAATAAATAGATTAGTTTAGGGAGTATTGTCATCTTTATTATGTTCGCTCGGCCGATCCAAGAGCACTTAATATTTTTCCAATTATTTAAGTCTGACTTTATTTGTGTGGAGACTTTTTTATAATTTTGCTCATATAATTCCTGACTTTCCTTTGGTAGATAGATTCCCAAATATTTTATGGTATCAACAGTTATTCTGAATGGAATTTCTCTTTGTATCTCTTGCTGTTGGGTTTTGTTGGTGATGTATAAAAATGCTGAGGATTTATGGGGATTTATTTTGTAGCCAGCTACTTTGCTAAAATTATGAATTATTTCCAATAGCTTTTTAGTAGAATCTCTGGGGTTCTCTAGGTATACCATCATATCATCTGCAAAGAGTGATAGTTTGGTTTCCTCATTGCCAACTCTAATTCCTTTAATTTCTTTCTCGACTCTTATTGCCGAGGCTAGTGTTTCTAATACGATATTAAATAATAATGGTGATAGTGGGCAACCTTGCTTCACTCCAGATCTTACTGGGAAAGGTTCCAGTTTTTTCCCCATTGCATATGATGCTTACTGATGGTTTTAAATATATGCTCCTGACTATTTTAAGGAAAAGTCCATTTATTCCTATGCTCTCAAGTGTTTTTATTAGGAATGGATGTTGGATTTTATCAAATGCTTTTTCTGCATCTATTGAGATGATCATATGGTTTTTATTTGTTTGGTTATTGATATAGTCAATTATGCTAATAGTTTTCCTAATATTGAACCAGCCCTGCATTCCTGGTATAAATCCTACTTGGTCATAGTGTATTATCCTGGTGATGATTTTCTGTAATCTTTTTGCTAATATTTTATTTAAGATTTTAGCATCAATATTCATTAGGGAGATTGGTCTATAATTTTCTTTCTCTGTTTTCAGCCTACCTGGTTTAGGTATCAGTACCATGTCTGTGTCATAAAAGGAGTTTGGTAGGACTCCTTCAATCCCTATTTTTTCAAATAGTTTATATAACATTGGAGTTAATTGTTCTTTAAATGTTTGGTAGAATTCACATGTAAATCCATCTGGTCCTGGGGATTTTTTCTTAGGGAGTTGATTGATAGTTTGTTCTATTTCTTTTTCTGAGATGGGACTGTTTAGGATATTTACTTCTTCCTCTGTTAGTTTGGGCAAGCTATATTTTTGGAGGTATTTTTCTATTTCATTTAAATTGTCGAATTTATTGGCATAAAGTTGGGCAAAGTAACTCCTAATTATTGCTCTAATTTCCTCTTCGTTAGTGTGAGTTCTCCCTTTTCATTTTTAAGACTAACAATTTGATTTTCCTCTTTCCTTTTTTTAATCAGATTTACTAAGAAACCAAATATTTATTGATAATAAATCATAACTTTGGGAGTTATGGGGCCTATATTCAGTTATGGGGCCCCATATGGGGTCATGATCCATAGTTTAAGGTTTGGTATAAATCAAGGGCTAAGAGACAGTGTATAATTGATCTTATAGGTAAAGGAGGAAAATGAACAGAGCAATGATGACATTCCAAGATATCACTTAGGAATGGTGAGTCACATAGAACTAGAGTTCATGATGAGAATGAAAAATAAGGAGAGAATGTGGAACCAATAAAT
The DNA here is from genome assembly GCF_016432865.1 of Antechinus flavipes. Lineage (NCBI taxonomy): Eukaryota > Metazoa > Chordata > Mammalia > Dasyuromorphia > Dasyuridae > Antechinus > Antechinus flavipes. Next base: position 477,752,328 of record NC_067399.1, on the reverse strand, counting down.
ATGGACAGCTTTTTTTTCTCCTCTAGGAGTTCAGATGAAAAAGGGAGAAAAGATAAAAGTTGATCAGGGATAGTAGGATCTGGTGAATTTAAAAAAAATTAACCAAAGAAAGTCTTGGACATGTTTTAAAAAGTAAAGAAGGAAAGACAGATAGGGAAGACATTGAAGATTAGGAAGAGATGATTGAGAGTGTAATCTGCTGGTAAAGGTGGGAGAGTCATGTAGAGAGACTATCTTATCAGGGGAAAGGGCCACCTCATGACCAGAGATTGAAGAATAGGATGAAAGTTTAGGATGATATCAAAGAGTAGCTTCAATTTTCTCTGAAAAGAACAAAAATTTATGTTTCCATCTACATTCAGACTCCATTTGTTCTTTTTCTGGAGGTGAATAGTAGTTTTTATCATGACTCCTTTGCCACTGTCTTATATCAGTATTATTGAGAAGTCTTTAACAATCCATCATTGTGCAATATTGCTATTACTGTGCATAATATTTTCCTAGTTCTTCTCACTTTACTTTGTATCAATTAATAAATCTTTCCAGGTTCTGAACTGAGTCTTAAATGATTCCAGGAATTCTAAGAGTCAGAAGAAGAGGCACTATGGACATGAGAAAAAGATAGTTTGAAGGCACAGGGCTGGAAAATGGAGTATTATGTGTAATGAATAAGTAGCCCCGTTTGTCTACATTCTAGAGTGTGTGGAAAGGAAAAAGACTAGAAAGATAACTAGGTATGCAGTTGTAAAAAAACATTAAATGTCTTATACTGCTGTTTGTATTTGACCCTAGAGGCAAGAAGTAGTCACTGGACTTTCTTGAATAAAGGACTAAATACAATCAGAGCTGCAGTTTAGGACAAATCACTTTGGCAGCTGAATGGAAGATAGTTTCAGTGAAAAGAGACTGGAGGCAGAGAGAGGGATCAGTTAGAAGTCAGTAGAAATAGTCCAAGTGAGAGGTTTCAAAGCTCTAAACTACAATAGTCACTATGTGAATAAAATGAAAAGAATGGATGTGATGGATGGTATAGAGAAAGGAATAATAAGAAAAACCTGTTGGATGTGTGGGGTGAGGGAAAATTTGAGGATGTCATGAAAATTAAAATACTAGACGCCTGTGGAAGTTACCTCTTACCCCATCTCCAGCTTCACACATAATAGTAGAGAAGCTTGGAAGAAGGGCAGTTTGGGGGAAAAGATAACAAATCTGGTTTTGAACATATTGACTTTGAAATGTCTATGGAATATTCAGTTCAAAATATTGAATATGTAGTGGGTGAAGTGGGATTAGACCTGAGGAAACAATATAGGACTAGGTAAATAGATCTGGAAATCACCTGGGTTGAGATGATAATGAAACACAGGAGCTGATGATATTATCAAATGAGAGAATAGAGAAAAGAAGGCCTAGGAAAGAGCTTTAAGGGAGAGAGACATTCATGAGTTTGACGTGGATGAAGATCCATCAAAAGAGAATGAGAAGAAACAGTCTAACAGAGTAATGAAAACACAAACAGGAGAGAGTACCCAGGAAGAAATGTAAACAGTGTAAGCACTAAAGAGTCAAAAAGAAAGTATGGAAGAAGCCATTGGATTTGGCAATCATTTAAGAGATTAACAGCTTTAGAGAAAAGTGTTTAGTTGAATCATAATGTAGAGAGCTAGAATGCAAAAGAAAAATCAGCAACTAACAAAATGAGACATAGAGAGACAGAGATATTAACTATTTAATCCTTTTAAAGAAGTTGGCAGAGGCAGAGCCAAGATGGAGGAGTAAAGACAGGAACTCACCCAATCTCTCCCCCAAACCAACTCAAATTCCTTTAAATAATATCTCTAAACAAATTTTAGAGCATCAGAACACCCCCAAAAATGGAGTAGAACATTTTTTAGTCAAAGGCAACTTAGAAAGTCAGCAGAATAGGGTGGGAATCCAGCATGCAGTCCTGGTGCAGGGTATGCCAGAGCAGCCCCAACCCCAGTCCTGGTCCCTGCCCTGACCCTTTCCCCAGCCCAACCTCTGAATCAGTAAGGTGGGATCTCTGATCATCAGCAGGGCTGGAAGTTTCTGGACCTCTCAGCCTGAGGACAGCAGAGAAGACTCAGAAGGTTAGTGAAGAAAGAGGGTCTGTGGCAATAGAGTAGAAATCCAGTGTGCAGTCCTAGTACAGGCCCCACCACCACAGTCCTGGCCCCAGCAGAGCTTTAACACACTAGATCTCACAGTCATTGGGGTATGGGGACTCTCCTAATAATTCCAGGACAGAAAAGAGTGCTGTGGTCAGGTTCCTAGTAGGATCCCAGAAAACAGAAGCACAAAACCCTTGAAGCTTGGGAAAGTGCACCCTCCACCCTGCACACAGACCCCTCCTTTAACAAAGAGTTAAAAACCAAGTAATGGGCTGGAAAAATGAGCATATAAAAAAAGCTTCTGGCCATTAAAAGTTATTATGAAAAATAAAAACACACATTCAGAAGATGATAACAAAGTCAAACTTCCTACATCCAAACCTCCAAGGAAAATAAGAACTAGGCTCAGGCCATGAAAAGAGATTTTGAAAATCAAATAAGAGAGATAGAGAAAAAGTTAGGGAAATAATTTAGAGTGGTGTGAAGGAAATACAACAAGCTAATGAGGAGAAGAATGCCTTAAAAAGCAAAACTAGCTAATTGAGAAAGACTGTACAAAAGCTCACTGAGGAAAATAATTCCTTAAAACATAAGCTAATTATTTTATGAGAATTCAAGATAAAATAAAGCAAAAAACAAAAAAATAGAAAAAATGTGAAATATCTCACTAGAAAAACAACTAACCTAGAAAATAGATCCAGGAGAGATAATTTTAAAATTATTGGTTTACCTGAAAGTCATGATCAAAAAGAAGAGTCTGGACATCATCTTTCAAGAAATTATCAAGGATAACCATAATATAAACATTGAAAAATCTACTGATCACCTCCTGAAAGAGATCCCAAAAATGAAAACTCCCAGGAATATTACAGCCAAATTCTAGAACTCCCAGGTGAAGGAGAAAATATTGCATGCATTCAGAAAGAAACAATTAAAATATAGTGGAGCCACAGTCAGCATTACTCAGGATTTAGCAGCTACTACATTAAAAGAACAGAGGGCTGGGAATATGATGTTCTGGAGAGCAATGGAACTAGAATTACAACCAAGAATCACCTACCTAGCAAAACTGAGTATGAGTCTTCAGAGGAAAAAGTGCTCATTCAATGAAATATTTTCATTGCATTTCATTGAATTTTCAAGCATTTGTGATCAAAAGATCAGAGCTGAATGGAAAATTTGATTTTCAAATACAGAACTTTGGAGAAGCATAAGAAGGTAATCTGAAAGTGATATCCTAAGAGATTTAATAAGGTTTATCTGTTTACACTCCTACACTTACATATAAGATAATACTTGTAACTCATTAGAACTTTCTCATTCTTTTGGCAGTTAGTAGTAATATATATATATAGAGACAGAGGGCACAGTGATATCCTAAGAGATTTAATAAGGTTTATTTGTTTATACTCCTACACTTACATAGAAGATAATACTTGTAACTCATTAGAACTTTCTCATTCTTTTGGCAGTTAGAAGTAGTATATATAGACAGAAGGCACAGATATGAGTTAAATATGAAAGGATAAATTTTTTTTTTAATGATGAAATTATGGGGTAAGAGAAAAATGTACTGGAAGAAAAAGAAAGGGAAAAGTGAAATGGTACAAATTATCCATCATAAAAAAAGACAAGAAATATCTTTTATAGTAGAGGGGAAGAAGAGGAGGAAAGGGTGAGTGAGTGAATCTTATTCTTATCAGAATTAGCTCAAAGAGGAAATAACATATCCACTCAATTAAAATAGGAGGGGAATGGGATATGGGAAAGGAAAAGGATGATAAAAGAGAGGGCATATTGGAGGAGAGAATGGTCAATAGTGAGGAGGGACAAGATATATATATATATAATATATATATATATATATATATATATATATATATATATATATATATGAATGACATGCCCCAATTGAAAAATGATCAAAAGATATGATCTGTGCCCAAAGATCTATACATTTATGTATAACATTTGATCTAACAATACCATTACTAGGCATGAATACCAAAAGAGATTAAGGGGGAAAAAGGGAATGTACAAAATATGTATATATACAAAAAATATTCATAGCAGCTCTTCTATCAGGGAAAAAAAAATTGGAAATTGAGGGGATGTCCATCAATTGGGGAATGGCTCAATAAACTATGGTATGTATTTGTGATTAAATATTATTGTTCTTTGGGAAATGATGAGCAGGATGCTCTCAGGGGAAAAAAAATCTGAAAATTCTTTCAGGAACTCAAGCAAAGTGAAATATACCATATACAAAATAATAACAATGTTCTGAGATAACCAGCTATAAATGACTTTGTTATTATCAGTAGTACTCTGAAAGACTTATGATGAAAACTCCTATCCATACCCAGAGAAGGAACCGATTATGTTTGAATACAGATTGAAGCATTCTTTCTTTCTCTAACCCCTTCTTTCTTTTTTAACTTAATTTTTTGGGGGGAAATCTATGTTTATTTTCCTTACAATTTGACTTTTATGGAAATGTTTTGCATAACTTCACATGGGGTTTCTTAATTGTGGATGGGGATAAGAGAAAGAACATAGAACTCAAAAAAATTAAAAATAAATGTAAAAAAATTCATTTTGAATATAGCTGAGGAAAATATTAAATAAATAAAATTTTAGAAAAAAGAATATGGCATAAGCCAGGCAAATGAAAGTGGGGGAGAGCCTGTGGAAATGAACTAAGTTCAAAATAATAACAAGAATTTATTGTAGAGAAGAGAAAGAGCAGTATGAGATAACTTTATCAAAAACCTTTGCTAAAATCTGGGAAAACCAGTTGCAAATTTTACTTATTCTGTAATTTAGGAAATGTGTCAAAAAAAAGGAAATGGGATTAGTCTGGTATGATCTGTTCTTGATGAAGATAACAAGAATTTTGCAATAATAATGATAGCTAGCATTTACATTGTACTTTAAGTTTTGCTAAGTACTTTACAAATCTTATCTTATTTAACTCTCACAACAACCTTGTTTGATAGGTGCTATTATTAACTTCATTTTACTGATGAGGAAACTGAGTCAAATAGAAGTGAAATAGCTTGTTTGAGGTCATATAGCTAGCAAATGTATTAGGATGAATTTTAATTGAAGTCTTCCTGATTCCAAGCCCAAAGCTCTATCCATTTGTCAAACTTCTCTTTAATAATAAATTCTACAATTTCCCAGAAATTGTTTAGCCTATTAGTCTCGAATTTTCAGTCTCTGTTCTCTTCACTTTTCAGAAAATTGGGACCTTTCCCTTTTGCCAGTCTGTCAATTCTGTTAGTATTTCATGATATAATTCACTGGGGCTAGGTGTGAGCTCATGTAGGGCATTTACTATCTATTTACTTATCTTTGCCACCAATTACCTCTTAGTCATTTTAGTTGTGTCATTTAAAGTTCAAACATTATCCTTCTGGATCAAAAAAAAAACACAAAAAAACCAATAGCACAACACAAATAGTGTGCAATTGCCTTGCCTTTCCTCATTTGTCAGTTACCAAATTCTCTTCCCTAAGCAAAATTCTAATGTAAATAATAGTCATAATAGTGGCAGAAATATAAACAACATGATGTAAATCAAAAAATGTCCATTATTCTCCTTAACTTATGAGATTTTCTTATTAGCTTTCTAAAATTACCCATGAATATTCTTACCTCAATTCTAAGTATCTTGTTAAAACTTTGACAATATCATCTCTTATTAATTTAACAACATTGAATTCCCCTTCCTTAATTTCAGCAACTAGACATTCAGACTAACTTTTTGTTTAACCAATTTGTCCCACCCACCAACCAATTCCATCAATTTGCTGTGTTCTCCTATTACACTTACATTTCTTATTTGTCTTATTTTGTCAACTACTTTCTCATTATCCATTCCTTAGTCTTCCTCTTCAGATTCTATTCCTTGATATTCTTTAACCCTCATTAATTCTTTTATATACTCCCTAATCACCCTTCATCCTGTTCTTCCAAGTAGAATATGAACCAGTAGGTGGGCCTGGAGACTGGTCTTCAAATCTGTCTCAATTATTACCATTTCACCTAAATTTTTCCATCCAAATTTAACCTCTGACCTATTTTACTAGTTTTAATGCTTCCAAGTAACATACATGATCTTTCATTTATCCAGTTCTCAAATCCTTCTCTTTTCTTTCATTACTGCTTTCACAACATTTCCCTACAAAAGCTTTGATAGTTTATTTTTCATTTGTTCAATTTTACTTTTTAAGATTTCATTTTTTCAAGTTTTCTCTATTCAATTGTATTTTAATTTGCATAGCTCAGAATTTTGAAATTCATATTTCATTTCTTTTTGAGTTTCACCTGTGCATGTTATATACAATAGGATACGATACATATTATATATGTATATATATTTAAAATTTTGGTCATTTGATTTTTCTGTTTTTGAACTAATTTAGCTACATTATTTAAGTTTTGATAAGGGTTTTATTAGTTTTTTAAAAATAAGATCCCTGTTTTGTTTTTTTGTTTATCCCTTCCCAAGTTTTTTTGGCTTCCATTTTATCCATTTCCCCTCTAATTTTCAATATTTCTTTTGTGCTAATATTGAATTTATTCATTTGATGATTTTTTAACTTAATATTTTCTTCATTTTTTTTTTTTTGCTTTTCAAATTTTTTTGATGAATGGCTTAGAGAGATTTAGAGATTTTACTTCAAAGATGAAAGACTAGAATCAAAAACAATTAAAAAGGATTTTAAAGTATAGAGAAAATCAAGGAATAACAGAAACAGCCAGAAAAACCTGAAGACAGTCTCAAGAAAGAATAAAGAGGTGATAGTTACAAGATAAAGCAAAGGAAGCAAAGATAAATACTATAGAAGGCAAAGCAATTTATTCACTAAATTCACTAGCTATACTAGTGAAACAATATGAGTGTTTAATACAGTTACTGAAATTAAGTATTTTCTTTCTGATGAAAAATTCTGATGAATTAACAATATTTTGGTATTTTAACAATGTCATTATCCTCTTTTGGATAATTATTTATTATTTAATCTTCCTATTATTTAGTATATCATTGTACTTTAAGAACTGATGAACAAGATGATTTTAGAAAAACCTGTGAAGATCTATATCAACCTATGCTGAGTGAAGTAAGCAGAACCAGATCATTGTACACAGCAATAGCAATACTATAATGATGATTAACTATGAAAGACTTATCTACTCTAATCAATACAATGATCCAAGACAATTCCCAAGAACTATAGATGAAAAATATTATCCATCTTGAGAGAGATGAATGAACTGAATGCAAATTGAAACACACACACATATATCTCACCTTGTTATCACTTTATTTTTCTTGATTTTTTTGCAATATGTCTATGGGAAAATCGTTTTGCAATATTTTTAAATATATAATTGATATAAGGTTACTTGTTTTCTCACCAAGTGAAGGAAGACACAAGGTAGAGAGAAAGAATTGTAGACTCGAAATTTAAAAGAGCAGAATGTCAAATACAAACAAGTGATGAATTTGGAAAATTAAAAACATATGAGAAAAAAAGGTTTTCATTATTAAGTATCCCTTTAGGTCTACAATTTTTTCTTGTGTTTGGTCATTCTCTGCCTCATTTTTTACCTAGCCTTAATAACTGATGAGGCATTCATTGCCTCAGTCAAATTTAGATTGTTAAACACATTAGCCTAAAAAAGCTAAGGTCTAACACAGCAATCAGGGCCATCTCCAGTTGTCCTGATCTAAATCTTTTTCTAAATGGTTCCAAAGGAGAAAGTGAACTGATGACTTTGCACAGTCTTCCTTCACTTAAATTCAATTCACTTGTCATGACATCATTTTCCTGAAGCCAGGGTCCTCTTGGAAAACAAAGGACGAAGAACAACAAGAATGCATAACCTATTTTTGTAATGTTACCATTTTATGGTAAGAATTATGTATATAATCATTTTCTTATTCAGATGACACCATAAGCATTTCAGCTTTAGAATCTCAAAACAGTTTGTTTAGTTTTTACAATTTTAGTTATCTTTGTTGGATGTTTTAGATCCAAGACAAGAACATTGAAGTAAGAATTATAACACTATCATTTTTTTTAATTTAGTTAACCTTTTCTTTATAAATTTACATCCTATATCATGTGGTGCATAAATATTTATTACTGATATTCCTTTATTTTCCATTGTTCATTTAAGCATAATGTAGTCTGCTTGTTTATCTATTTGTTTTGTCTAATAGCATGATTGCACCTCCTTTTTTTTAAACATAACTTAATAATATAGTAAATTTTGCTTTATGTTCTCACTTTCATCTCTCTTGTAAGCTCTTCTCATGTCTCATCTAGAATAAGATAATGACCTTCTAATTGACCTCTTTGCATCAAGTTACTTCCCATTGCAGTCCATCTTCCACATAGCTACAACAGCCTTGTTACTCTACTCCATATTCCATAGTAAACTCTAATGGTCCCCTCTTGCTATTAAAGTAAAACAAAAATTCTTTGGCTTGTCCTTTAAAATTCTTACACAATCAGAGCCCAATCTATATTTCCAGCCTAATTATAGATTACTCTGCTTCCCACACTGCACAGTCCATGTTACTGACTTTCTCTCTGTTCCCACACATAACACTCCATCCCTTGTCACCTTGTCTTTGCCCTCATAGAGTCCTTCTCTTCCTTTAAAATGTAACTCAAACCCCACCTTTTACATTCAGGTCCTTTCATCAACCTTTTAACTTTGAATGTCTTCTTTAAATTCAATACCTGGCTTTAAGTTGAATTTCTTTTATATTTATTTTGCATGTACTGATTTGTATACTTGTAACATAGAATAGATTATAAACTCTTAGATAAGAAGGATTGTCTTATATTTAGAATTTATAACTCCATTACCTTATATAGTTTTTGGCACATAGTAAGTGCCTAATGAATGCTTTATGATTTCTTTAATGAATCTGTAGGTGTTTTTAAATTTTAAGCCAGTTTCTTAAAAACAGCAGAGCATTGAGTTCTGTTCTCTTAACCATTCTGCCACTTGTTTTCATTTTGGGGATTATTTAATCCATTCATACTTAAAATTTTGATTGTTAGGCTTATATATTCCTCTATTCATTTTGCATTTTTTATTCCACTTTTCTTTTAAGTCAATACTTGGTCTCAGTGATGAATTTTGATCATATTACACTAAGGTTAGTCTGTTACCACAGGCTCTCCCTGTTTTCCCATTCCTCTTTCAACACATTCTTAGAATTTACTTAAATTTCTAGTTCCTCTTTCTTTTTATACATATTTATCTACTTCTGCTTCTCTTTTATTCCTATTCTTTTCTGTTCCAATTAAGAAAGTGGTAAAAAAAAAAAATCTTCCCCTTCTTCCTCCTCTTCAATCTCTTTTTTTATGCAACTTTTTTCTATGCCCTTTCCACCAAAATTTTCCTCTGTTTTGTCTACCTTGTGTTTTTTCTTTGCCAGTCTATTCTGGGATTTTATCCAAACCCAGGGTATTTTGAATGCTATAGCATTTACAGAGAAGAACAGAATACAATGTTATGAACCTTTGTGAGAAGAGAATTAGTACAAGAGCTTCTTCAGCAAGTGAATGGTTTGTGGTTTAAGATTCTTTGGAGAGAAAGTGGAGTCAACATTGTGGAGTAAAAGCAGGAACTTGCCAAACTCTCCCCCAAACTTCTCCAAATTCCTTAAAATAATGATGCTAAACAAGTTTTAATGCTACAGAATACACAGAAAAGTGGAGTGGAATACTTTCCAGCTGAAGACAACTTAAAAGCTCAGCAGGAAAGGTCTTTTAGACCAGCATGAGAGTTTAGCCCCAAGAACCCAACATTTGAACCACCACATTTTGTGCCAGCAAAGCAGGAACAGGCCTCTGAACCAGAGGTAGTATTGGCAGTTTCTAGAGCTCTCAGTGCAGAGACACCAAAGATGAAGTTGAGGGTCAGTAGGAAAGATTGGTTAGTAAGATGAGGGGCCTTGGGAAACCATCAGAGAAGGAGCAGACAGTGGTGGCTACAGCAGCAGCAGCAGTTTCCATAGGCTTCAGATCACAGAAGGTCTCCTTACTAGTATTGGGGAAGGACTTTGTTGCTTTAGCACTCTAACACTTAAGCCACAGTGGAGTCGGGGCATTTCTTACATTTCCAGAGTAGAAAAGAGTGCTTGGGATCAATCCTTGGAAGCATCTCTGAAAACAGCTGCACAAAAGCTTGAAGCTTAATATAGTGCCTCCTTCACCCTGGAAATGGAGCCCTACTTTAACAGAGTTAAAAACCAAGTAATAGGCTCAGAAAATTAGCAGACAACAAAAAAAGATTCTGACCATAGAATGTTACCATGGTGACAAAAAAGATCAAAACACACACTGAGAGGAAGATAACAAAGTCAAAGTTCCTACATATAAACTTTTAAGAAAAATAAGAATTGGGCTCAGGCCAGGGAAGAACTCAAGAGAGATTTTGAAAATCAACTAAAAGAGATAGTGGAAAAATTAAGAAGAGAACTGAGAGTGGTGCAAAAGGAAATATGAAAAGCTAATGAGGAGAAGAATGCCTTAAAAAGCAAAATTGGCTAGATGGGAAAGGAGGTATAAAAGCTCATTGAGAAAAGTAACTTCTTGAAATTAGAATTGAATAGATGTAAACTAATGACTTTATGAGAAATCATGAAATAATAAAACAAGACCAAAAAAATGAAATATCTCATTGAAAAAACAACTGACCTGGAAAATAGATCCAGGAGAAATAATTTTAAAATTATTGGTCTACCTGAAAACCATGATCAAAAAATAGTCTAGACATCATCTTTCAAAAAATTATCAAGGAAAATTATCCTGATATTCTAGACCCAAAGAGTAAAATAGAAATTGAAAGAATTCACCATTTACCTTCTGAAAGACATCCCAAAATGAAAACTGTGATGACGCGTATTTTAAAATAAGCTGGAGTCAGGAATTCAGGTTAGGGGAAAATCGTCTATCTTTTTTCTTAGTAGAAGTGAAGAAGGATGGGAGGTGAAGGGGGAATAGCAATGCGAGCAGCTGTGACAAGATGCCAGCCAGCAGTCTCTCTTTCCACTTCCTTCTCCGCCCTCCTGCCTCCACCCACCAAAATCGTCATTTCCTATACAACACATCAGGACTTGCACAAAGAGTGGGCGGGGGCCATTCTTTCTCCAAGCATATATATTAATAAGTATGGTCCAATTACTATTTAGCCTCATGTGCTTGGGACCTCAGTGCATCAACTCGAGCCTCAGCCCATTACAGAAAACTCCCAGGAATATTCTAGCCAAAATTCCAAAAATTCCAGGTCAAGGAGAAAATATTGCAAGCAACCAAAAAGAAACAATTCAAGTATAGTGGAGTTACAGTCAGTATAACACAAGATTTAGCAGCTTCTACATTATAAGATTGGAATAATTCTTTATGGGAAAAGGGAGATATTCAATAAAATAGGGGACTTTCAAGCATTCATGATGAAAAGACTAGAGCTAAATTGAAAATTTGATTTTCAGATATAGGACTCAGAAGGAGCATAAGAAAGTAATCAGGAAAGGGATATCATAAGAGATTTAATAAGGTTAATTTGTTTATATTTCTATGGCAGGCTAGCTAACACAGAATTCATTATTATGGCCATTAGAAAGAGACAGAGGGCTCAAGTATGAATTGAATATGAAAGAATAATATCTAAAAAAATAAAATCAAGAGTGAGAGAGGAATGTATTGGGAGAATGGGAAAGGGAGAGGTGGAATGGGATAAATTATCTGCCATAAAAGAGGCAAGAAAAACCTTTTACAGTAGAGACCAATAAGAGGAGAGGAAGGAGAGTGAGTGAACCTTGTTCTTAACATAATTGGCTCAAAGAAATAATATACAGACTTAATATGGGTATAGAAATCTATTTAACCCTACAGAAAAGTAGGAGGAAAGAGAATATTGAAAAGGGAAAGATGATAGAAGAAAAGGCATTTTGGGGAAAGAGATGTCAGCAACAAAATACTTTTGAGAAGGGTCAGGATAAAAGGAGAGTGAATAAAATAAATAGGGAGGAAATAGACAATTAGCAGTAGTAATTGAGAAAAGAATTTTGAAGCAAGTTTCTCTGATAAAGACCTCATTTCTCAAATGTATGGGGAACTAGTCAAATTTATTTTTTTTTTAAAACTAAGCCTTTCTCCAATTAATAAATGACCAAAAGATATCAACTATGCTCAAAGGGTTATAAAGTCATGCATATTCTTTGATCTAGCAAAGGTCATTTCTAGTTATGAACCCCAAAAGAGTTTTTTTTTTTTAAAAAAAGGAAAAGGGCCTAAATGTACAAAATTATTTATAGCAGTTCTCTTCTTGGGGAAAAGAATAGGAGTCCTTATCAATTGGGAAAAGACTAAATAAACTGTGGTATGCTATTATGATGGATTATTATTGTTCTATGGGAAATGATAAGTAGGATGCTCTCAAAAAAAAAACCCGGAAAATCCTTTGTGAATTCAAGCAAAGTGAAATGTACTGTATACAAATAATAGCAATGTTGTGGGATGATCAGCTGGCAATAACTTTACTATTCTGAGCAATGCAATGATCCATGACTACTCTGGAGGACAGATGATGAAAAATGCTATCCATGCCCAGAGAAAGAACTGATTGTATCTGAATACAGATTGAAGCATATATATTTTCTCTATTTTTCTTGAGAGTTTTTTTTTTTTTTTGGGGGGGTAAGTAATCTGTTTTCTTTCACAACATGACTTTTATGGCAATATTTAGCTTAGCTTCTCATGTGCTTTCTTAAAAACGGGTAGTAGCTGAGTAAGAGAATTTCAAAGGAAGGAATAAAGCCAGCAAGGGCAAGCTAAGTCCTAATGACCAGGGAAATGACTTTTATTTCTTACCATATATACCCTAGACTCTGTGTGTATGTATGTTTTTCCATATCACTCCCAGGAATCTTATCTATACATTTACATATTACAGACATCCACTTTTAAATTATATAGAAGATGTACATCCCATCTTCTATCTATTTTCTGCTATACTCTTACTTGATTCTCTATTTTATTTTATTTCCTTTTTAGGAGAAAAGCTCTTGGATTGAACTATCTCTTCTGTGTGATTATAAAAAAACTATTATTATCTTTGTAAATCTTATCCTACACTCCCCTTTTCTTCTATGCCTTTTAACTTAGAGATATTAGTTCATTAAGAAAGCAATGTTGAATGGAAGCATCAATGTATAATAGTGGCAGTGTCCTACCTTCATCCTCACCATGATAATGTTCAATTCCTATTTGCTTCTACAGTCCTATTCTGGGAGAGGGATGCCCTTGAGAATATAGCTATCTACCTTTTGGGGTGGAATATTCTTCAGGGAGACAGGTAACTCTTTCAAAGAAGCTGATTACCTAATGTGCAAATTTATCTGAAAAAGCCCATCTTGAAATTTCTGTCTTTTATTATAGACATTTATTTCCTCTCCCATAGAAATAGTTTTTAGTGGCAACCTTTTATTTCCACTACAGGTGTAAAACTTCTTCATTTTATCATCTCTACTCAATCTTCTTGCAGGATTGTCTTTATCCCATTCTTTCACAATTTCGCTCTCTTGTTGAGAGATTGTAGGAATTATTTTGCCTTCCCTTGACTTGGTAGCTATAGAATACCTGCTCCCTTCTGTCCCTTCTGCTCTCCCTATTCATGACACTTTCCACTCTCTTATTCCCTTCCACAAAAGATATTGATTCTCTTATAAGGGGTCAAGGAATTTAGTCCATGGAATATTGATTCAGCTTTTCTACCTTCCTTCTCTTGATTCTTTAAGTTCCCCTTAAATCTTTAGCCCTTACATTCTTTCTTTTTTGTCCTTTAATGATTCCTCTTTCTTCTTGCTTTTACCCTATAGATCAATCTTTCTCTTTTTTAAAAAATCAATAACCCATAAGCATGACTGAATTTCTTTCATTATTCAATCTTTTTAAAATAATTATACTTATTCACTTTCCTTGTGCTTCTGTTGTTTGGGATGTTTGGAAGTCAAGAAATTTTCTCCTCTTGAGGATTTTTCTTTTTTTGCAAAGATGCCTTAAATGCTTTTCTTTTTTTCAGGCATCTATTTTTTTTTAATTTAATGATTAGATTTGAAGGACATATTAATTTTAGGTTGCAGTTTGAATTTCTTTTCTTGTTGGAATATACTTTTTCCTTCCCTTCTTTGATTCTTCATGATTTGGGATAATCCTACTTTATTCTAATAATATTTCCTTTGTTTTTAAAAGCCTTTATTTCCCTTTTTTTAGCTTTTTATTTTCAAAATGTATGCACAGATAGCTTTCAGCATTCATTCTTGTAAAACCTTGTGTTCCAATTTTTTTCTCTTTCTTTCTTCCTCCTATTCCCTTAGATAATAAGTAATCCAATACATGTTAAACATGTGCAGTTCTTCTATACATAATTCTATAATTATATGTTGCACAAGAAAAATCAGATTAAAAATGAAAAAAATGAGAAAGAAAACAAGCAAACAACAACAAAAAGGTGAAAATACTAGGTTGTGATCTATACTTAATCCTTTCTCTGGATACAGATGGTTCTCTCCATCACAAGTTCATTGGGATTGGCCTGAATCACCTCGCTACTGAAAAGTCATGTTCATAAGAATTGATCATCGCATAATTTTGTTATTGCCGTGTACAATGTCCTCTTGGTTCTACTCACTTCACTTAGCATCAGTTCATATAAGTCTCTCCAGGCTAAAAGCCTTTATTTCCTGCCAGCTTACAACATGCTTTGGAGTTTAAAGACCAGGAATTTTTTCTGGTGCCAATCTGTAGATTTTCTAGATTAATGCTTTGTTGTATTTGTTCAAATATTCTAGACAATATTCTATTACTTACTGAATACAAGATTTTTTTTCCCTTTTTTTTAAATTCTTAACATCCTTTTTGGAAAATGTATACTTGTTAAATTATCTCTGAACATTGTCTTAAAATTCAGTCACTTAGGTTTGTATAAAATTTTTGTTTTTTTAATTGTCTTTTGCTTCTCTTCTACTTTATTTTCTTTCATTTTTGTATTTTTGAATTATATATATCTTGCTTTCTCTCAGAACTAATAATTTTAGAGAGATTCTCCACATATTCAATTAGAATCACAATTTCTTTTTCATTGTTTTATACATATTTTGAATTTCTTGCTTTTGTTCTATTATCATTTATTAGTCAAAAAAGATTCTGTCTTCTATGGCATAAAATGTTCATTTTCCTTCATATTGCATATATTTAATGTTTTTGTTGTTTTCTCTTTGAGGCTGTATACATTATCCCTTTTAATTTTATAGTCTTCTTTATTGATTTTTCTCCTTGTGAGTTAGATTTTTATATGTAATTCTCTTAAATGCAAATTAAGACAACTCTGAAGTGTTACTACACACATATTAGATTGATTAAGATGACAGGAAAAGATAATGAGGAAAAGGAAGGATGTGGGAAAACTGAGATACTAATACATTGTTGGTAGAGTTGGGAAGTGATCCAACCATTCTGGAGAGCAAATTTGATCTGGAAGTGTCTCATTTGAGCCTGTATCCCAAAGAGATCATAAAAAAGGGGAAAGAATTCACATGTCCAAAATTATTTGTAACAGCCCTTTTTGTAATGACAAGGAACTGGAAACTGAGTGGATGCTCATCTGTTGGAGAATGGCTGAATAAATTATGGGATATAAATGTTCCGGAATATTATTGTTCTATAAGAAATGACTAGCAGGATGGTTTCAGAAAGGCCTGGAGAGACTTACATGAACTGATGCTGAGTGAACTGAATAGAACCAAAAGAACATTGTTCACAGCAACAACATGATTATACAATGATCAGTTTTGAAGGATATGGGTCTTTTTAATAACGAGGTAATTCAGGACAGTTTCAAGGGATGTAATAGAGAGAGCCATCTGCACCCAGAGAGGACTGTGGGAATTCAGTGTGCATCACAACATAGTATTTTCACTTTTTTTGTTGTTATTTGCTTGCATTTTATCTTTCCTTGTTTCTTTCCCATTTTGATCTAATTTTTGTTGTGCAGCATGATAATTTTGGAAATATGCATAGAAGAATTTCACATGTTTAATATATATTGGATTACTTGCCATCTATGGAATGGGGTGAGAGGAAAGGAGAGAGAAAATATATTTGGAACATAGGGTTTTGCAAGGGTGAATGTTGAAATCTATCTATGAATATGTTTTGAAAATAAAAAGCTTTTAAAAATAAATTATTCTCTTGATCTTTGTTGTTTCAACTACATATTTCAACTATATACTTTCATATATTTCCCATCAGTATCTAACCTTTGGACCTTTCAACTGCTGCATGACTCATAACAACGGATCGTTGGGTCATTTCTCATTCTTCATATTGGGGGAATACATGGATTAATTAGCCTAAGTTCTTTCCTTGAGTAACCTCTGAAGGGAGAAGACTGAGTCTAAACTGAATTTCTGTTCTCTTTTCTCTCAGCTCTTATGCTTATTCCCTCTATAACTCTGAGTCTGTAAATTTGAGTATCACTTACATTTTTTCATTCAACCAATGCTTTTTCTTTCCCTGTTTTTCAGTCATTGCCTCTTTCCTTCTTTTCTTCATGTGGCTAAACAGAATTAATATGTGTCACTTCCTTTATTTTTTTACACTTTTGGAGGAGGAAAGGTGTTGGTCAAAGTCATTAAATAAGACATAGCCACAGCCTACTCTGTTCAACCGGCTTTGAGCTTGTTTTAGCCGACTACATTGGGCATACAGAATCTATTGGCAGTAGAGATGTCAAATGAAGGCTCTAGTTATTAAAGAGTTTTGGTTTGAATTCATTACTTTCCCCCTACTATGTACTTGGGTTCCAGGTAATTATTTACAGATCCATTTGGAATTAAAATATAGCTGAAACATAATTTTTTTTTTTTTTTGAGGTTTTGGCATTGAAGAAGTTTGCAAAAAAAAAAAAAAAAAGCAACTCTTCTGCCACCTTTCCAGTCTTATGATTAAGAGATAATTTGATAGAAATAAATATGAATTTTTATATCTGGCTTCAAAAAATTAGATTTATAGGAAGTAGAAGAAGAAAGAAAGGATGGTTAGCGAGAAGATTATGAGAATTTTTTTGACTGCTGGTTCCATATTACTTACAAAGTGATATGGTAACCATGTAATTTAATATTATCTTATTCTATATTGAGAGAGGTATTATGTCTACAACAAAGAAAGTGTTAGTCCTGATGGTATCAGATCTGGTCCATACTGGAAGTATTGTATTCCATTCTGGGAGCATCATTTTAAAAAGGATATTGACCAACTGGACATCCAGAAGGCAAACAGAATAATGAAAGGTCTTGAGTTCATGCTGTATAAGGATTGGTGGAGAAGCTAGGAATATCTAGTCTAGAGATTATAAAATACATATGTGTGTGTATGCATGCACATGTGTACATGTGTGGGAAGATAATGACTGATTAATTATTTGATGGTCTGTCATTTACAAGAGAGATTAGATTTACTCTATTTGGCCCTAAAGTACAAAACTAGGAACAATAGGTAGAATACTAATAGCTAGCAGTTACATATTACTTTAAAGTTTGAAAAGTGTTTTACAAATATTATCTTATTTTATATTGACAATGGCTTTGGAAGATAGGTATTTTATTTCTCTATTTATTTTTACAGATAAGAAAACCGAGATAAAGGTCTATCAACTGATAAGTGTCTGAGATGAAATTTAAATTTGGAACTTTCTGATCCCAAGTCTACTGAACCAATGATAGTAGAAAGTACAGAGAGATAAATTTAGCCTTTGTGTAGGAAATCTTCCTAACAATTCAAATTATCCAAAAATGGAATGGTCTTCCACAGGAGGCAGTGATTTCTCTGACATCTTCGAGGATGGATGACCACTTTTGTGGGACTGAAGAAAAAGGGATATTGTTGTAAAGTTCTTGTTTCAGTAAAGGTTGGACCTATTTGCTCTGATGTCCTCCTAAATCTGAAATTCTGTGATTTTGGTTGTAGTCTCTCACTAATTCTGTGCCAACTTGAGCAAGTCTCTTTCTTTGAGCCTGTTTGTTCCTATATAAAACAATGATGATGGAGGGTTTTATGTGAATCCACATTTTTTGCAAACATCCCAGCAGGTTTAGTGATTCTCACTATTATCTTTTGGGCTTCATTCCCACCTAGGTAACCTCGTAGCAAACAAAGGCTTGGCCCTTTTAATCTAGCAATTGCACTGTAATTTGGCTCTGAGTTCTGGAGGCTGAAAGGAAACAATTATTTCACAGAGACACAAATGTTGGGTTGTTTTTATTTTTTTTCCCCCGATTCCAGGGTGTGCTTCTGAGTCAGGGGAGGTCTGAGCTCTGTATTTCATTCTTGGTGGTAATGCTGATTTATGGGCCACGTGGATACAAAGAAGTCAGTCCCATACTCCCCCAAATGGCCCCACCAGGACTGATCTGGGACTAAATAGCTTCCCAAGGCCAAATGTCAGATATCAAGCTCACTCTTATTTGGCAGTCTAAGGTGCTCTGGCTTCAGACTCCGAACAGAAATATTCTGTAGCAAAAGTCTGCTGAGTGTGAGATCTTGACCTACAAGTGCCATGAAATAATTGAGATGCTGCAGGGTGGCCCATAAAGTACAAAAAAATCATATTTTTACACTTTGGACAACCAAGTATTTGGCACGCAGTCTCAGTCGCTACGTAAAGGCAATCTTTATGCAAGATGTTGAGCCTTGTCCCTCTGCCTGAAGTCTTGCTGACTTCCCTCCCTTTGCCTTCCTCCTCTCCCCTCAAAGCAAACATCTTTGCCTTGGACTAATAGGAATATGAGTATTCCCTGGATTAAGTCATGGCAGGGCATGTCCTCCCCAGGGAATGCAGGCTCCTTCTCTGCTAGCACAGAAAAAGGAACAGCGGACATCAGCTCCAAGTAAGCAGGACAGGGAAGCGGACACTTAGCTCCCACTCCTCACCCTCCGGATTCAACAGATACCAACGACAATTAGAAGCCACCAAGGGAATTCCATCAAGCGAGTTTAATTTTGCTTTTACTTTCTCCTAAAAACGAACACAATCTTAGGAGATGTTAAGGAAAAAATATTTATTTTGTGCCAGACACTAAGCTAAGTACTTTATAAATATTGTCTCAATTTTCTTCCTAACAACAACCCTGGGAGGTAATTGCTGTTATAATCCCCACTTATAGCTGAGGAAACTGAGGCAAACAGGTTACATAAGTTGTCCAAGGTCATACATCAAGCAAATGTCTGAGAGCAGATTTGAACTCGGGGATTGCTGCCTCCAGGGCTAGCACTTGTGCACTGCGGCGCCACCTAGCTGTCTCTGGAGGAGTGACAATAACAGCTAATATTTACATGGTGTTTAGGATGTACTTGGCACTCTGCTGAGTGGTTCACAAATATTGTCTCCTTTCATCTCCACTTTGGGGGGAGGGGCTATTCACTACATTTTTTACAGATGAGACAAAAGGTTAAGTGACTTGCCCCTAGTCCAACAGCTATTAAATTCCAGAGAAGAGATCTTAAATCAAATCTTTGGGTTTAATTTGAACTCGTTTTCTTGTCTCTAGGACCAGCATTATAACCATTGCACCATCTAACTAAGGAGGACAATGACCAATTGGAAGGCTTCCAGAGGACAATCAGTGCTGTATTAAAGATCACGAAGACCTGAATTCAAATCCATACTCTGACCTGAATGAATAGACAAAAAACTGTGCTTACATGAGGATTGGGAGCGGGTGGGAACTGGACTAGATGATTTCTTAAGGTCTCTTCCTGATTTAAAAATTGGTGACTATTATTTTAATTCATAAAGAAAAAACTCGGCTATTTTTTTTTTCCTTTCCTCCTTCCCTCCTTCCTTTACTCCATCCCTCTCTCCTTTCCTTCCTCTCTTTCTCTTTGCTTTCTTTCTTTCCTCCCTCTCTCCTTTTCTTTCTTCCTCCCTTTTTTCTTTCTTCCTCTCTGCTTCCCTCCCTCCCTTACTCCCTCCTTCTCTCCCTTCCTCCCTCCCTTCCTTCCTTTCTTTCTTTTTTCCTTCCTTCCTTCCTTCCTTCCTTCTCTTAGATTTAGTGCACCTGATTGGCTTAGCCTACTGATTCTCAGAACTCCCAAGCTCAAACAATCCACCAGCCTCAACCTCTCAGGAAGCAGGTATTATAAGTGTGTTTCATCATACCTGACAACTAGTTATTTCTAATTTTTTTTTATTAATTCAATCCATTAAAAATTTACTAAGTGTCCATTCTGTTCAAACCACAATACTAACTGCTGGATCAGACACAAAATTTAAATAAGATGATCCTTACCTTATTGTAATTTATAATAATTCCTAAAATAATAAGATGCTTTAAAACAAACTAAAGTCTTGCTTGGTAATAGGGAAGTCATCTTGTATGCTTTTATCCTCCTGCTTCTTAAAAATCTCATCGATTTCACTTAGCAAGAGGAGAAATCTTGGTCATAAGTGTTAGAACAGCACCCAATTTCCCTGTCCAGTCTAGAACACTGCTAAGTCTAGAGAATCAATCCCAGGTTCCTAGGTAGGATAGCCAAGATGCTTCTCTCTTCCATTTCTTCTCTTCTTTTCTCTCAAAGAAGGGACCTGTATTTTCAAGGCACTTGTCTCTCTCTTCTCACAGTGTGTGATGTCTGCCCCTAACTAGTTCTCAATAATAGTTCAGAAATCTTCAAATCCAGTTCAGTCCCAGCTTTTAGGCATGTTGCAAATAAGATCTCACATGTCAAAGATTTAAGATTTGGAAGATCTGTGAGGTTGGTTGGCCCCTCCTGAAAGTTAGGTGGAATGGAGAATTTTAGAATATCAGCCTTGGAGTGAAAGTAGATGTCCCACATTGACATCCACTGCTCTTTCTGACTGAAGTAATCAATGGCAAAGTCTCAGAGTAAGAATTTCATTATTTCCAGCTAGTTTACTTTTGCTCTGAAACACACACACACACAGAGTGCTAATCATCAAGTTCCCATGATTGCCTCCATGATAGTGTGTTGTCTAATGGATACTGATGACTTCAGTCAAAGACTAATTTTCCACCTATGACCTCCTTAGACCTTCATTGATAATTAGAACCTAGTGTTTATGGACTTACCCAGCCCTCTGCATATGATATTCTATCTGCGTACTGTATCTCTTACCCTGGCCATAGGCTTTTGCTTTCCTGGATGATGACTGAAGTCCTCAAAGGACTGAGTTATAATATGAAATTTATTGTTTTTGAAGGCAGAAAACTTAAATCTTGGATCTTGGATCCGCTACTCACTCCCTGGTAATCTTGGGAAAGTTATTACCCAATTCCCATACCTAATTACTTCCTTTGTAAAAATAGAGGTAGGGAGTGAACTTCATATTAAGATCTCTCCTACCTCTATTCCCTGTGATAGGGAACCTTAATCAAAGATTTAGTGCTAGAACAGATCTTTGCTGTTGTTCAATCATGTCCTACTCTTTGCAGTCTTAAATGGAGTTTTCTAGACAAAGACACTAGAACGCTTTGCCATTTCCTTTTCCAGCTCATTTTTCAGATGGAGAAACCAAGACAAATAGGGGTTAAGTGATTTGCTCAGGTCACACAGCCAAGGAGTGACTGAGGCCATGAGCAATCATCTGGTCTACTCTTCCCACTCCGTTTTATAGAAGAAGAAAGGTAGGCCTGAGGTGGGGTTAAATAGTTTGTACAAAGTCTGGATAATGATTTGTTCAAGGAAGTGCTAGAGGCAGGCTATATAAACCCAGGTCCTCAGACCCTCGCCACTGAGGCCACGGAATCTGGAAATAGTAAAGGGATCCAATAAGACCCACAGCCAAAGAGTGGATTGGAAATGGAGAGAAGTGTACAAGGTAGGGGAAAGTGTGAGTTAGATGCCTAGGGAAAAGGTGCAGCCATAATAATCTCATTAAAGTATTTAATCTCCAGAACCACATGGAGCTAGGGAGTGTTTGGGTGAGCTTGGATAAAGCTTTTAGTAAACATACTGCAGAACATACTGTAGAAAGACTGGAGCTGTTCTGTTCACAGCAGGGCTCCACAGGGGGGCCCAGTCCCCTGGGTAGCCCCAGGGGACCAAGTTTTTTTTTTTTTGGTTTTTATTTCGTTTGTTTTTTGGCTTGTGGCTGTCACCAGTGGGAAGCCCAGGGAGTCCCTGTTGTATTGGGGGAGCACAAAAACACAACACATAGGAAGGGAGTGTTCAGGAAAGCAAAAAGCCCACGGCCAGGGCAAGGGATTCAATATACAGATGGAATGTCATATACAGAGGCCTGGGTGAGTGCATAAACACTAGGACCTAATTATCAATGATGGTCTAAGGCCACAGGTGGAAAATTAGTCTCTGCTTTTGACCCAAGTCATCAGTACACATTAGACAGCAGGCTATCATGGAGGCAACTTGATGATTAGCAGTGTGTGTGTGTGTGTGTGTGTGTGTGTGTGTGTGTGTGTGTGTGTGTCAGAGAAGAGGAAAAAGTAAGTCCTTACTCTAAGACATTGCCATTTGCCCCCAAATAGTTTATTAAGAGCCTTGTTTTATGCAGCAATCATAAAACAAATAATAATTGTCCAGGCCACACCCAAAACTCAGAGCTAATGAGAGTATATTTTAAATATCAGCAGTCATTCATAGACTCCCAGAGGAGGAAGGGGTTTTAGAAGGCTGCTATTCCAGGACGGCTGAACAAGAATCTATTCTGTACTGTTCCCACATGTGGTCGTCCAAGCTCTATTTGGAAACCTCCAGTGATGGAGAGGGGATGAGGGGTTTGGGGGCGGGGGGGGGGGGAGTGATCTCATCAGCTTCCATGGATTTAATTACCATCCCATTGCTGATGATTCTTATTAATTCTACCTACTCTGCTCCAACCTCTCTGTTGATCTCCAATCTCACATCTTCAAATGTTTTTCACACATTTCATACTATATGTCTAATAGACATCTTAAATTCAATATGTCCAAAACAGAGCCATTATCTTTACTGCTAAACCTCGCCCCTCTTATTTTCCCTTTTATCATTGGGGGCTATTCCATCCTCCCAGTCCCTCAGGCTCACCACATCTCCTCACTCTCTCTCCATACCCGCCTTCCTCTATAGCTAATCACTTGTCAAGGCCTTCCAATTTCACTTTTGCAAAGTCTCTCAAATATGTCTTCTCCTCTCCTCTGATATTGCCACCATTTAATGCAGCCCTCATCATCCCACACTCCTCCCTCCACTCAGCCACCAATCTGATTTTCCTAAAGCACAGGACTGACTATGTCATGACTCTACTCAATAAACTCCAGGGGCTTCCTATTGCCTCCAGGATCAAATACAAAATCCCCTAATTAATCCTCGAAGTCCTTCACAGCCCAGCCTCCCTTATCCCCACCACATCCTTTCCAATATTAGCTGTACCTCAACCAAGACATACAATCTTTCAGCTCTTAACATTTTCTCGGAATGTCTCTCCTGCCTAGAAAGCTCTCCCTCCTGAACTCTAATGACCAACTTCCCTGACTTCCTTTAAGTCATAACTAAAATACCATCTTTTACAGGAAGCCCATCTAAACATTTCTTAAATTTAGTGCTTCCGCTCTTTTAATTATTTTCTACTTATCCTGCATATAACTTGTTTGTATATATTTATTTGAGTCATTAGACTCTGGTCTCCTCGAGGGCAGGCACTGTTTTTTAATTCCTTAATATTTCTAACATTTAGTACATATTAGGTACTTAATAAATGTTTATTGATTAATTGATTGATGGGGGGGGAACAAGGAGCTCAAGACCTCTAGAGGAAAATTTTCCCCATTGTGGAAAACTCAGAATGTTGAGGAATTCTTCCATACATTTAGTCAAAATGTTTAACATGTTCCTTGCTCTGTTCTCTGGAACCAAGTGGAATAAATCAAATCCTTTTTTCTGAGAATAGCCCTTCAAATACTAGAAAACATCTCTTATCGTGCTACCCTATCATCATTTTCGCCCCAGTGTCTTCTCCTGGCTAAATATTCAAAGAAAAATTGTGCTTCTTAATCAGTTTTTGGAAGTTATCGTCATGGTATGTATGTGTGCATATAGATATAGATACAGATACAGATACAAATATAGATATAGATATCATCAACATCATCATCATGAATCTGGAATCAGAATACCTGGTTCCAAAAACTGATTCTGCTGTTTGGGGTGCCTCATTTAATCTCAACAGATCTTAGTTTTCTCATCAATAGAATGACGGTTTGGGTGATAGGAACTTTAAGGAACCTCATAGCTCTAAACCCTATGTAGTATAAAATACACTAAGCTTTGTGAAGTACTTTACATAGATTATTTCATGTGAGACCCACAATAACCATATAAGAAAGGTATAATACATCTTATTCTTTTATTTAGCCTTCAGAGAGGCTAAGGCATCTTGCTAAGTATGGGGGGTATATGAAGACGTAAAAGACAGTCCCTCCTTTCAAGTCTAATGACAAGCCACAGTCTAATAGGTGAGACAAAGTGCCAATAAATATATACAAACAAATATTGAGTCCAATCCCCTCATTTTACAGAGAAATGAAGAGACTGAATAACTTGCTCGGAGTAATGCAGCTAATAAGTAAGGCAAGATTAGAATCTGGTTCTTCCTGACTTCAAATTCAATTCTCTATACCAAAGTGTTTTAAACTGTGGGTCCTGACTCCATGTGGGGTCAGGTAACTGAATGTAGGAGTTAATGAAATTATGATTTATTATCAGTAAATGTTTGATTTGTATACCAATTGCTGTTAGCTATATATCTGGAGTCATGTAAAAATTTCTAGGGTGAAAAGGATTTGTGAGTAGAAAAAGTTAAAGAATCCCTGCATTATACCATGTATAATGTGTACGAGAGGGCATCCTAGGGTGGAAGATGGGAGGAAAGGAAGGAAGAGAAGACAGAATCTGACCACCATTTTTCATTAGTCTCTCTAGCCCTTGTATTTTTCATCCATTTTCCCTGAAGTTTTTTGCGTGAGAGATTGGGTCAGCGCCTCTGCACCGCTTTCTCGAGAGCTGACACTTGGAGAGCAAATGAAGCTAATGACAAGAGACAATATTTTAATGTTAATTAGATATTTCATGTGTCTTAGTTCATCAGAGAAATATTGCTCTTTTATGTATCACATGAAAGCAGAGCTTTCGCTTGGAGGAAAACAGGGTACACAGTCAGGGAAAAGAAGCATTTTCGGTTTTGTAATTATTCAAATTATCGTTGCATTTTAGAAAATTCAGAAGGCTTTGAAAGGCCAGGGGATGATACTTAGCAGTAACACAACTGTGTGACAGGAAGCCCCCGCAGAGGCTTTGGAACACTCTATACCCACCTCCCCCTCCTCATTTCAGAGAGCATTGTTAAAACAGTGCTCTCCAATTAGGAAAGGAAGCCTGATTGAAATGGACTTGGGTCTCATTAGACAACCACAAGGCAGGTAGTGCCCAGCCTACTTCCAGAGCTATCTTCTGTCTTCACTTTGCCAGTGCAGGGTCATGCATTTAGAGCTGGGAGGGACCTTAGAGATAAAGATAAGATAGACCCATTCCTTCACTTTACAGGTAAGGAAGCTGAATCCTAAATAGGTCAAGGATCTGAGGTATCAAAGAGCTAGGAAATGAAGATGGGTCTTTGACTCTCACATCGTTATTCTTTCTGCGCACCAATAGTCTTTCAGACTTGCAGATTTTCTCTCAAACAGAGTTGTTCACGTACTGGTTTTAGGACATAATCACTTAGGCCCCATAATTCCAAGGAGTACCCATTGGCATGAGAACACCTCATCCTAAATGGCTGTTCAGTCATTTATCCAAGGTCCCAGTCACATAGAACCACACTACAGAGAACAGGCACCAGATAGAGTCAATGGACCAGGATGGCCCTGTTATCATTCTTACTGGGAAGAAAAATAAATCATTTAAAAACAGGAGTACCAGAAACAGAGTATAGAGTCTTAAGAATGTTAGCACTGGAAAGAACATGAAAGACCATGTAATCCAACCCCTTCATTTTACAAAGGAGCAAAATGAGGTCTAAAGGAGGGAAATTACTTGTTCTGTCAGAGAGAGAGCCAGGAGTCAATTTTTTTTTAACTCCAGAATGAAGGGATTGGGCTCTAGATCTTTTAGATCAATGTATGAGTCTCTATGATCTCATGATTATGCTCACCTGTCTTCTCAGTCTTACTATCATATTCTTTCACTAACTTTGTATTCCAGTTAAAGTGACCTCCCTTCTCCTATATACAACACTGCATCCTCCTGCCTTTGTGCCTTTTTAAGGATGCCTCTCAGCCTGGTGTGCACCTCTAACTCCATTATCATCTTCCTTGTAGATGTGTCTCAGGTGCTACCTTCTACACAAGGCCTTTTCTGGCTTCCTCTTCCTGCACTGTTAGTATTTTCTTTTGCAACAGCTTTCTTTGGCTTTGTATTATTTAACATAACTTAGATATTGTTAAAATTTGCTTATTTCTGCAGAAAATGTATGCCCTAGTAGAACCTAAGTTCCTTGAGATCAGGGGCACCTCTTACCTAAAGGGATGACTAATAATCACAGCTGACAAGGAATGGACTTCTTTGGGAGATTACTGGAGCCTTCATGAGGAAGCTAAGAGTAGAGGTGTCAAATTCATGGCATCTCAAAGTGCTACCAGAACCAGATTAAAATGTAATTGGTACATGTTTAGTAAAAATAAATTAAAATGCAATACAACATAAATAATATTAATTTGTGATTTTCTAAATTAACATGAGGTCTGGATCTATTTCTAATTGAGGTTGACACTAGTAGTTATAAATAGCAATTCTTAAAAATATTATAGAGGGGACTCACATTTCTGGGGTGGATCACTAGTTAATATATTAACTTATTTTAAAGCATTTATATAGTGATTTAAAGTTAGCAAAGTGTTTTATAAAGTAATGATTCTAGGAATTCAATTCTATCATTTCTATAATTTCAGCATTCTACTGAGCTACCTTGCTGCCTGAATAGCATATGAAGTCCATATTCATTCTCTTAAGAGTCTATAATCCCATTTGGGGAAGGGAAGGAAATAAATATTTATATATAGTACCTATTATGTGCTAAGTACTTTATGAATTTTATCTCTTTGATCTTCACAATGTTTTTAAGAGATACTTGGGCAGTTGAGGATACTGAGGGTGAGCTTGTCCAAGGTCACAAAGCTAATAAATGTCTAAAAATGGATTTGAACTCAGATCTTCTCGACTCTGGATTCAGAGCACTATTCACCACTCCACCTCACTGTCCCAATGGACTGGCATTGTGCATTACCAAAGAGACAATCAAGGCTGAGTTTTGTTTGTTTTTTTTTTTTTAATCGTGTTTTCATCTTTTTTTTGTTGGCATCTTAAAGACCCAGGCAGAGAGCTGTGGAGTCTGAGTTTCCCAGAAATAATCCTCCAGGGAACCAGTAGCTCCAGAACCCAATTCAACTCAATTTAATAAGCATTTATTAAAACAACATGGAAGGAGACAATGACTGGGAAGGAGAAAAACTGGATTCCCTTCTTGTTACTAGCAACAACTTTTGACATTTGTTTAACGATCCTGTGTCTCAGTTTCCTCCTCTCCTAAATAAACTCAACTTCTCTCTAGAGACCTCTCTGAGTATCTGAGAAAGGAATTTAGAAGCCAGCAAAACAGAAGGGGCTACTAGCCTCACCTGTAAGAAAGTCTTGCCTACAAAAATAGCTTCCCAAGGCAGGCAACTTATGGG
The DNA here is from genome assembly GCF_016432865.1 of Antechinus flavipes. Classification (NCBI taxonomy): domain Eukaryota; kingdom Metazoa; phylum Chordata; class Mammalia; order Dasyuromorphia; family Dasyuridae; genus Antechinus; species Antechinus flavipes. The sequence continues at coordinate 477,724,362 of NC_067399.1, read as the reverse complement.
GTGATTATTTGCACTATAAAAGGATTAATTGCAGGGTTCTTTTTAAAAAGTTAGTTCTTCAATAAAAATGTTAGTTCCTCAAGGGGAGGGATGTAATTAAATTCCTGAATAATTGGCAGAAACTTACAAACCAGACACATAGTAAGTAGTGTTCTGTAAACAAGCAAACTCACTGAGTTTTCTTTCGGAAACATTTCAGGAGAGAGATTGAGAGTTAGAAAGGGTTTATCTACCCAATCCCCATCTACTTACAGGAGAAAGTGAGCACTAGAGAAGGAGAGTTATTTGTCCAAAGTCACACAGATAGTAATAGAATCAGGATTTGAAACCAGGTCCGCTGAAGTCAAAGCTAGTCTTCTTTCCAAGGTGCACTCTGTAAATATAGGAGAGTCATTTTCTGTCTGAATCCACTTTGCAGAAGGGAAAGTTTCTGAAAAGAAGTAATATAACAGGAAGATCTATGTATTCAGCTTGTTGCTGGTGAAGGAAGAGAGATAGAAGTGGAATGAGGTAGAGGAAGGGGGAATAGATGTTATTATCCCACATCTCATATCAATGAGGATCTTCAGAAAAGAAAACCTCTGAATGTATATTGTCGTTGCTGTCTTCTGGGAACCATAATCAAACCAATATTTTTCAATGATCTACAAAAAGGAATGTCATTCAACTCCACTATAGCTCTACTGACCAGCCCTATCACTTCTCAGACCTAAATTTTGTTCCCTTGCCATCACTTCTTCCTCTTATTAGACTGTATGTTCCTTGAAACCAGGGACTATCTTGTTTCAGGGATTTGTATCCTTGCTTCTTAGCACAGTACAAAACTATATATATTTATATATTTTAATTTATATATATTGAAAATCAAATTTTTTTTCATTCCATAGAGTAAAACATTTTTGGTATCCCACAGGAAAAGAGATATTGCCTTTATTATCTCTGGATAGTTTCTGTCTCTAGTTTTCTTCCTTATTGACAGAGTTTTTGGTGCTGAAATCTAAAGCTATGAAGGATGGAAAGTAGGAAAAACTAGGAAATATATAGTAAGAATGAAAAAATACTAGGCAAGAGGTCAGCTGGTAGAGTAGAAAGATGGATTTGAAGGCCAAAGACAGGCTTAAATCTCAACTCTACTACTTTCTATGCATGAACCATTGAGCAGGTCTATAAAAAAGGTCTGTCTTAGAGCCTTTCCAACTCAAAATCTATGACCTTTTGTCCTGAATTTTAGGACCAGTTTTGTTATTAAGCTTTATATGAACTTGATTAAGTCCTACACACACACACACTGAACCTTAGTTTCTCCTGTGGAAAATAAAGAGTTGAACTAGACAGTCTCTAAAGTATCTTCTGGATTGGACATCCTAGTTGTTCTTTCAACTAGCATTTATTAAGCACCTACTGGATACTAGGTATTTTGTTAAGCACTAGGAATACAAAGAGAAAAAAAAATGAGACATTTTTGTCCTCAAAGAGCTTACATTCTAACATAGGGGGTGGAGGATAGCTAGAACACAGAAAAGTAAATGCAAAATTTATCTAAAGTAGATATAATTTCCAAGAGGAAGGGATGCTATCAATTGAAATCAGAATAGGCTTCTAAAAAGTGGCATCTGAGTTGTACTTTTGAAGGAAGAAAAGGAATATGAATGCATTCTGGGCCTAGAGGAAGAGGCTCTAGAAAGGCATAGAGATGGAAAATAGTCTGTCATGAAATATCTCTAAAGCAAATAGAGCATTTTGGCTATAAAGTAAGTGTGAGAGACAGAAATGTGCAGTAAGTCTAAAAAAGTAAGATGGAGTCAGATTGAGAAAGGGCTTTAAAAGCCAATCAGTGGAGTTTATATTTTACCCTAAAGGTAAGAAGAAGCCTCTCAAGTCAACAAGCATTCATTTTGGTTCAGACAGGGTGCTAAAGGTAAAGGATTCAAAAGAATTTTAAGACACAGTGCCTGCCCTTAAGGAGCCTATATTCTAATAAGGGAAACAATATATAAATAATTAGGTAGATGCAAGATACCTCCTGAGAAGATGGAAGGCTTCTTTGAGCAAGGAAAAGCTGTGGTTGAACCTGTGCAGAGTTGAACCAGATTCTGTGATTTTGGTTTCAGTCTGCCCTGCTGCCTGGCTCCCATTCCAGGGTCCCAAACATATGAAAACTCCTATCCCCCTCCTCTGCCATTACATAATGCATAATCTTAAATCAGTGTCTTAAACTTATCATCACTGTACAGAAGAGGTGGAGAAGGAGCCCTATCAGGGAGTGGAAAGGATTGGGGAAAAGGAGCTTCCTCCCTATAGCTAAAAGCATAAACTTCCTTCTGTGTACTGAGCTCAGAATTTTCAGGGAGGATTAAAATACAGGGGACTTGGGGAAGGTGGGGTAGGATGATTCATTCAAATACATTAGTGATTGGGCTTTGACTGATAACTGGATACTCACTTGGAGGCTCTCTGCTGTTTGCTTCAATTTGAGTTTCTCTGTCCTTTGGGGCTTGAGAGTGGACAGATCAAAGGCAGTAAGGAATCCAAGGTTGCCGGTATTCTAAGTTATATTGGAGAGAAATAAATAAGCCGGCTCCCCATACTTCAGCTCCGCTATAAAAAGCCCGCATATGCTCTGTGCAGGTTTTCTTAAGGTGAGGGACCGAGCCTCGCAAAGCTCAGGCTGCTGGAGCTGCCCATATGGAGAGGCGGTCTTTCACTGATGATTTTGCAGACAGAAATCGCCCATCTGCACTGTTTGCAGGTGTTTTGAATGATTATATTATTAGCTCTGTCTGTTCAACTTTGCTTTTTTATGGTGGCTTTAGTATTGCAGTAAATAAAAAAAAAAGAAATATAAAGGCAGCCATCTGGTTCCCCATTTTTGACTAGCACTCTTTGTCAAGAAAGGAGAAAGAATAGTTCAGGATTATCTCCTTCCTCCCCAGCCCCCTAAGCCTGCCTCTGCCCTAAAGCAGAATGGATGGGTTTGAACTTACTGCTGGGGCTGGCAAGGCCAGCATCACCGTAAAGATCATTAGGTTACTCTCGAGTTCTTTTTTACTTGAGGTTTTGAAATGGCCCTTGGGGTTTATCTGGGCTAGTTCTCGTTGACAAGTATGCACAGAGGACCTGTAGCCCCTTCAGACAGGAAGGTGACTGTGGGTCGGTCAAGGTGGAAGGGAGGACAGGTGAGAAGGTCTGGGTGGGGGAAGCCTCCTAGAGACTGACCAGAGTCTCCCTTCCTGCAAATTATTCCAGGGCTTAATTTGATCTGTGGATGACCTTTAGCACTTTACAGGGTATCACTATTGCACGTAGCAAGACAGAGATTTATTTGATTATCTGAACACAAGTAATTTATCAGTGAAATGCTATTTATGTCAGATGTCACAGAAACAGGAGGATATTTAGTACTGTACATGGCAGCAAGGAGCACCAGGAAGCCAGGAGCTTTTTAACAAGGTCACTAAGCTCATCAGCCCCTTGAGAGCTGAAGAATAGACTGGATGCCATCGTCTACCCTTTACTCCTAGGTTACATTTATCAAAATTCAAGGTTAAATAAAATCATTCTCAAAACATGTTTTTTTAATATTTAATGTTTTTATTTTCCCCAGTTACATTAAAACATTTTTTTACATTTGTTTTTAAAACTTTGAGTTTCAGATTCTTTTCTTTCTTCCCAACCCTATCTCTCTTTAACAAGGCATATGTGAAGTTATACAAAAGATTTCCATAAAAATTGTTATGAAAGAAAACATACATCTTCTCTCTCCCTCCCCCTCCAAAAAACCCTCAAGAAAAATAAAGTAAATTAAAAAAGAGTATATTTCACTCTATATTCAGACACAATCAGTTCTTTCTCTGAGTATGGAAAAACCATAAACATTTTTATCATATTTTCAGAGTAGTCATGTATTTTTGTTTTTTAATTTTCATTTCTCTTTTTTTTTTTAATTTAATTTTTATTTAATAATTACTTTATATTGACACTCGGTTCTGTTCCGATTTTTTTTTCCCTCCCTCCCTCCACTCCCTCCCCTAGATGGCAAGCAATCCTTTATATGTTGGATATGTTGCAGTATATCCTAGATACAATATATGTTTGCAGAACCGAACAGTTCTCTTGTTGCATAGGGAGAATTGGATTCAGAAGGTATAAATAACCCGGGAAGAAAAACAAAAATGCAGATAGTTCACATTCGTTTCCCAGTGTTCTTTCTTTGGGTGTAGCTGCTTTTGTCCGTCATTTATCAATTGAAACTCAGGTCTCTTTGTCAAAGAAATCCACTTCCATCAAAATATGTCCTCATACAATATCGTTGTCGAAGTGTATAATGATCTCCTGGTTCTGCTCATTTCACTTAGCATCAGTTCATGTAAGTCTCGCCAGTCCTCTCTGTATTCATCCTGCTGGTCATTTCTTACAGAACAATAATATTCCATAACATTCATATACCACAATTTACCCAGCCATTCTCCAATTGATGGGCATCCATTCATTTTCCAGTTTCTAGCCACTACAAACAGGGCTGCTACAAACATTTTGGCACATACAGGTCCCTTTCCCTTCTTTAGTATTTCTTTGGGATATAAGCCCAATAGAAACACTGCTGGATCAAAGGGTATGCACAATTTGATAATTTTTTGGGCATAATTCCAGATTGCTCTCCAGAATGGTTGGATTCATTCACAACTCCACCAACAATGCATTAGTGTCCCAGTTTTCCCGCATCCCCTCCAACATTCATCATTATTTTTTCCTGTCATCTTAGCCAATCTGACAGGTGTGTAGTGGTATCTCAGAGTTGTCTTAATTTGCATTTCTCTGATCAATAATGATTTGGAACACTCTTTCATATGAGTGGTAATAGTTTCAATTTCATCCTCTGAAAATTGTCTGTTCATATCCTTTGACCATTTATCAATTGGAGAATGGCTTGATTTCTTATAAATTTGAGTCAGTTCTCTATATATTTTGGAAATGAGGCCTTTATCAGAACCTTTAACTGTGAAAATGTTTTCCCAGTTTGTTGCTTCCCTTCTAATCTTGTTTGCATTAGTTTTATTTGTACAAAGGCTTTTAAATTTGATGTAATCGAAATTTTCTATTTTGTGATCAGTAATGGTCTCTAGTTCATCTTTGGTCACAAATTTCTTTCTCCTCCACAAGTCTGAGAGATAAACTATTCTATGTTCCTCTAATTTATTTATAATCTCGTTCTTTATGCCTAGGTCATAGACCCATTTTGATCTTATCTTGGTATATGGTGTTAAGTGTGGGTCCATGCCTAATTTCTGCCATACTAATTTCCAATTATCCCAGCAGTTTTTATCAAATAATGAATTCTTTTCCCAGAAGTTAGGGGCTTTGAGTTTGTCAAACACTAGATTGCTATAGTTGACTATTCTGTCTTGTGAACCTAGCCTTTTCCACTGATCCACTAATCTATTTCTTAGCCAATACCAAATGGTTTTGGTGACTGCTGCTTTATAATATAATTTTAGATCAGGTACAGCTAGGCCACCTTCATTTGATTTTTTTTTCATTAATTCCCTTGAGATTCTCGACTTTTTATTGTTCCATATGAATTTTGTTGTTATTTTTTCTAGATCATTAAAATATTTTCTTGGAAGTCTGATTGGTATAGCACTAAATAAATAGATTAGTTTAGGGAGTATTGTCATCTTTATTATGTTCGCTTGGCCGATCCAAGAGCACTTAATATTTTTCCAATTATTTAAGTCTGACTTTATTTGTGTGGAGACTTTTTTATAATTTTGCTCATATAATTCCTGACTTTCCTTTGGTAGATAGATTCCCAAATATTTTATGGTATCAACAGTTATTCTGAATGGAATTTCTCTTTGTATCTCTTGCTGTTGGGTTTTGTTGGTGATGTATAAAAATGCTGAGGATTTATGGGGATTTATTTTGTAGCCAGCTACTTTGCTAAAATTATGAATTATTTCCAATAGCTTTTTAGTAGAATCTCTGGGGTTCTCTAGGTATACCATCATATCATCTGCAAAGAGTGATAGTTTGTTTTCCTCATTGCCTACTCTAATTCCTTTAATATCTTTCTCGACTCTTATTGCCGAGGCTAGTGTTTCTAATACGATATTAAATAATAATGGTGATAGTGGGCAACCTTGCTTCACTCCAGATCTTACTGGGAAAGGTTCCAGTTTTTCCCCATTGCATATGATGCTTACTGATGGTTTTAAATATATGCTCCTGACTATTTTAAGGAAAAGTCCATTTATTCCTATGCTCTCAAGTGTTTTTATTAGGAATGGATGTTGGATTTTATCAAATGCTTTTTCTGCATCTATTGAGATGATCATATGGTTTTTGTTTGTTTGTTTACTGATATAGTCAATTATGCTAATAGTTTTCCTAATATTGAACCAGCCCTGCATTCCTGGTATAAATCCTACTTGGTCATAGTGTATTATCCTGGTGACGATTTTCTGTAATCTTTTTGCTAATATTTTACTTAAGATTTTAGCATCAATATTCATTAGGGAGATTGGTCTATAATTTTCTTTCTCTGTTTTCAGCCTACCTGGTTTAGGTATCAGTACTATGTCTGTGTCATAAAAGGAGTTTGGTAGGACTCCTTCAATCCCTATTTTTTCAAATAGTTTATATAACATTGGAGTTAATTGTTCTTTAAATGTTTGGTAGAATTCACATGTAAATCCATCTGGTCCTGGGGATTTTTTCTTAGGGAGTTGATTGATAGTTTGTTCTATTTCTTTTTCTGAGATGGGACTGTTTAGGATATTTACTTCTTCCTCTGTTAGTTTGGGCAAGCTATATTTTTGGAGGTATTTTTCTATTTCATTTAAGTTGTCGAATTTATTGGCATAAAGTTGGGCAAAGTAACTCCTAATTATTGCTCTAATTTCCTCTTCGTTAGTGGTGAGTTCTCCCTTTTCATTTTTAAGACTAACAATTTGATTTTCCTCTTTCCTTTTTTTAATCAGATTTACTAAGGGTTTGTCTATTTTGTTGGTTTTTTCATAGAACCAACTCTTAGTTTTATTAATCAATTCAACAGTTTTTTTACTTTCAATTTTATTGATCTCACCTTTTATTTTTAGAATTTCAAGTTTAGTGTTTGACTGGGGGTTTTTAATTTGTTCCTTTTCTAGCATTTTTAGTTGCAAACCCAATTCATTGACCTTCTCTTTCTCTATTTTATACAAATAGGCCTCTAGAGATAGGAAATTTCCCCTTATTACTGCTTTGGCTGCATCCCATACATTTTGGTATGATGTCTCATTATTATCGTTTTCTTGGGTGAAGTTATTAATTATGTCTATGATTTGCTGTTTCACCCAATCATTCTTTAGTATGAGATTATTTAGTTTCCAATTATTTTTTGGTCTACTTCCCCCTGGTTTTTTCTTGAATGTAATTTTCATTGCATCGTGGTCTGAAAAGGATGCATTTACTATTTCTGCCTTACTGCATTTGAGTTTGAGGTTTTTATGTCCTAATATATGGTCAATTTTTGTATAGGTTCCATGAACTGCTGAAAAGAAAGTGTATTCCTTTCTGTCTCCATTACATTTTCTCCAGAGATCTATTATATCTAACTTTTCTAGTATTCTATTTACCTCTTTGACTTCTTTCTTATTTATTTTGTGGTTTGATTTATCTAATTCTGAGAGTGCAAGGTTAAGATCTCCCACTATTATAGTTTTACTGTCTATTTCTTCTTGCAGCTCTCTTAGTTTCTCTTTTAAGAATTTAGATGCTACCCCACTTGGTGCATATATGTTTAATATAGATAGTGCTTCATTATCCATGCTACCCTTTAGCAAGATATAGTGCCCTTCCTTATCTCTTTTAATTAGATCAATTTTTGCTTTAGCTTGGTCTGAGATCAGGATGGCTACCCCTGCTTTTTTGACTTCACCTGAAGCATAGTAGATTTTGCTCCAACCTTTTACCTTTAACCTGCATGTATCTCCCCACTTCAGGTATGTTTCCTGTAAACAACATATTGTAGGATTCTGGCTTTTAATCCATTCTGCTAACTGCTTCCTCTTTATGGGGGAGTTTACCCCGTTCATGTTTATGGTTAGAATGACCAATTCTGTATTACTTGCCATCTTGTTAACCCCGGTTTATGCTTTTCTCCCTTCTTTCCCCTTTCCCCCCCTTCCCAGTATTAAGCTTGTGAGCACCACTTGTTTCTCACAGCCTTCCCTTTTTAGTATCCCTCCCCCCGCCTTAGAGTTCCTCCCCCTATCTTACCCCTTTCCCTCCCAGTTCCCATATTCCCTTCCGCTTAGCTTATTCCTTCCCTTTTCACTTTTCCCTTCTCACTTTTCAATGAGGTGGGAGAAGTTTCACCATAGATTGAATATGTCTTAAGATTTTTCACTTAAAGCCAATTCTGAAGGCAATAAGATACCCACTATATTCATCCCCCTCCATTCTTTCTCTCAGATATAATAATAGGTTTCCTATGCCTCTTCATGAGATGTACTACCCCCACTTTACCCTTTTTCTGATACAATGTCCTTTCCACATCAATTTCTAGAACAAGGTATACATGTATTCTTTATACATCTATATAGTCAAAATATAGTTCCCAAGATTAATCTTTACCTTTTTAGATTTCTCTTGAGTTCTATATTTGTAGATCAAACTTTTTGTTAAGTTCTGGTTTTTTCATCAGAAATAGTAGATCAAACTTTTTGTTAAGTTCTGGTTTTTTCATCAGAAATAGATGAAATTCGCTTACTTCGTTGAATGTCCATCTTCTTCCCTGGAAAAAGATGCTCATTCTCGCTGGGTAAGTTATTTTTGGTTGCATACCAAGTTCCTTAGCCTTTCGGAATATCATATTCCAGGCCCTTCGATCTTTTAATGTGGATGCTGCCAGATCCTGGGTGATCCTTATTGTGGCTCCTTGATACTTGAATTGGGTTTTTCTGGCCGCTTGCAATATTTTTTCCTTCATCTGAAGGTTCTGGCATTTGGCCACTATATTCCTTGGTGTTTTGATTTTAGGATCCCTTTCAGTGGGTGATCGATGAATCCTTTCAATGTTTATTTTTTCCTCTGTTCCTATGACTTCTGGGCAGTTCTCTTTGATAATTTCCTGGAAAATAGTGTCCAGGCTCTTTTTTTCATCATACTTTTCTGGAAGTCCAATGATTCTCAGATTGTTTCTCCTGGATCTGTTTTCCAGGTCTGTTGTCTTCCCCAGAAGGTATTTCACATTCTTTTCCATTGTTTGATTTTTTTGGATTTGCTTGACTGATTCTTCTTGTCTCCTCGAGTCATTCAATTCCACTTGTTCAATTCTGATTTTCAGTGAAGTATTTTCTTCACTCACTTTTTAAAAATCTTTTTCTAATTGTCCAATTGAGTTCTTTTGTTCTGTGGAATTTTTTTACATTTCGCCAATTTTGTTTTTGAGAGAGCTATTTTCTGTTTCCAGTTCACTAATCCTATTTTTCAAGGATTTTACTTCTTTATCCACTCTCTTTTTAACTTTCTCCAGGCTCTTTTGCCAAGCCTCCCTCTCCTTTTCCCAAGCTTCCCTCTCCTTTTGCCAAGCCTCCCTCTCCTTTTCCCAAGCCTCCCTCTCCTTTTCCCAAGCTTCCCTCTCCTTTTGCCAAGCCTCCCTCTCCTTTTCCCAAGCTTCCCTCTCTTTTTCCCAAGCTTCCCTCTCCTTTTGCCAAGCCTCCCTCTCCTTTTGCCAAGCCTCCCTCTCCTTTTGCCAAGCCTCCCTCTCCTTTTGCCAAGCCTCCCTCTCCTTTTCCCAAGCTTCCCTCTCCTTTTCCCAAGCCTCCCTTTCCTTTTCCCAAGCTTCCCTCTCCTTTTCCCAAGCTTCCCTCTCCTTTTCCCAAGCTTCCCTCTCCTTTTCCCAAGCTTCCCTCTCCTTTTCCCAAGCTTCCCTCTCCTTTTGCCAAGCCTCCCTCTCCTTTTCCCAAGCTTCCCTCTCCTTTTGCCAAGCCTCCCTCTCCTTTTCCCAAGCCTCCCTCTCCTTTTCCCAAGCTTCCCTCTCCTTTTGCCAAGCCTCACTCTGCTTTCCCCATTTTTCTTCTAGCTCCCTTGTGAGAGCCTTTTTAATCACTTCTATGAGGTTCATCTGTGCTGAGGAACAGATGATCTCCTCCTTTGGGGATTCACCTGGGGACTGCCTGTTTTTAGTCTCCTCAGGATTTAGAGTCTGCTCTCTATCTGTGTAGAAGCTGTCAAGGGTTAAAGTCCTCTTCAGCTTCTTGCTCATTCTGTCTAATAATCAGAGACAAACTACCAAAGAAAAACAGAAAAAACTGGAGTCTTTCTTTGGGGGAGGGGCTGGGTGTGTTACCGAGCTTCCTCTCCAGACTGCAGGAGGCAGCAGTGAGGCACTAGCAGGACTGTGTTGTGCGTGCGCCCTGAGATGCCAGAGCGTGCTGAGTCACTGTGGGGGGGGAAGGAGGGGAGGAGCGGCCAGGTCCCGGGAGACTCCAGCTGTTTGGGGTTGTATTCTTCAGCCCCGGTGTTTTTAGCTTCTCTGCTGGGCTGCTGACTTGCTGCCGGAGCAAAGTATCCAAACCTGTAGAGAAGCTCTCCCCGCAGAGACGGCTGCAATCACTCCCCACCCCCTCTCCAGTCTGCTCCCGTGCTCTCACTGCCGCTGCCCGCCGCCTGCGCCCGATCTAAAACCGCCCCAGCCCTCCAGTAAAGACAGACCTTTCTTGGCGAATCTCAAGGACGGCTTCTCTTGGTAACTATTTGTGGGTTTTTTTTCAGTCAAGCATTGATTCAGAGGCTTGTAATGAAGTGGGTAGTGAGAGAAAGCGCAGAGCTTACGCAGCTGTGAGCCTCCTCTCCGCCATCTTAACCGGAAGTAGCTAATTTTCATTTCTCTATCTCCTTCCTTCCTGGTCCCATACTTGAAAAGGCAAGCAATTTGATTTTTATTATATGTTTGATGCCATGCCAAATATGATTACACATTAGCTGTTATAAAAGAAAAAAACAAACAAAATAAAGCAATACAAATAAAAGAAAGTGTTTCCCCCCTTAAGTTTGCTTCAATCTGCATTCAGAATCCATCTAAGTCTTTCACAATTTATCATCCTTACAATATTATTGTTACTATGTGTAAAGTTCTCCTGGTTCTGCTCATTTCACTTTGTGTCAGTTTATATGAGTCTCCTCAGGATTTCCTGAAAGCATCTTGCTTTTCATTTCTTATAGTATAAAAGTATTCCATCACAGCCAAAAGTATATCACAACTTGTTCAGTCATTCCCCGGGCATCCTCTAGATTTCCACTTCTTTGCCACCACAAAGAGAGCTGCTATAAATACTTTTGTAAGTAGTATCTTTTCCCCCACTTATTTTTTGTTTTCTTTGGGGTACAAACCTAGTAGTGCTGCATCAAAGGAAATTTATAGTTTTATAGTCCCTTAGGCAGTTTCAATTTGTTCTTCAGAATGGATATGCTAGCCCTATTTGTAGTGGCTAGAAACTGGAAAATGAGTGGATGCCCATCAATTGGAGAATGGCTGAATAAATTGTGGTATATGAATGTTATGGAATATTATTGTTCTGTAAGAAATGACCAGCAGGATGAATACAGAGAGGACTGGCGAGACTTACATGAACTGATGCTAAGTGAAATGAGCAGAACCAGGAGATCATTATACACTTCCACAACGATATTGTATGAGAACATATTTTGATGGAAGTGGATTTCTTTGACAAAGAGACCTAACTGAGTTTCAGTTGATAAATGACGGACAAAAGCAGCTACACCCAAAGAAAGAACACTGGGAAACGAATATAAACTACTTGCATTTTTGTTTTTCTTCCCGGGTTATTTATAACTTCTGAATCCAATTCTCCCTATGCAACAAGAGAACTGTTCGGTTCTGCAAACATATATTGTATCTAGGATATACTGCAACATATCTAACATATATAGGACTGCTTGCCATCTAGGGGAGGGGGTGGAGGGAGGGAGGGGAAAAATCGGAACAGAAACGAGTGCAAGGGATAATGTTGTAAAAAAAAATTACCCTGGCATGGATTCTGTCAATATAAATTAATTATTAAATAAAAATTTAAAAAAAAAAGAAGTAAAAGAGAAAAAAAAAAAAGAATGGGTATGCTAGTTCATAACTCTACCAATAATGTATCAGTGTTATATTTGTTTCCTGTAACTTCTAGCGTTTGTCATTTTTCTTTTCTTACATATTAGCCAATATGATAAGTGTGGTAGTCTCTGAAAACTAAATTTGCATTTCTCTAAGCAGTCAAGATTTGGAGCATTTTTTAATGTGATTATTAATAGTTCTGATAGCTTCTTCTGAAAACTGCTTGATCATAACCTTTGATAATTTATCAACAGTTGAAAAAGTTCTTGAAAAAAAAAAAGCTGGCTTTGATCCAGCAGTGTTACTACGAGGCTTATATTCCAAAGAGATCTTAAAGGAGAGAAAGGGTCCCACATGTGCAAAAATGTTTGTGGCAGCCCTCTTTGTAGTGGCTAGAAACTGGAAACTGAGTGGATGCCCATCAATTGGAGAATGGCTGAATAAATTGTGGTATAAAAATGTTATGGAATATTATTGTTCTGTGAGAAACGACAGGCAAGAAGATTTCAGAGAGGCCTGGAGAGACTTACATGAACTGATGCTGAGTGAAAAGAACAGGACCAGGAGATCATTGTACACGGCAACAAGACTATATGAAGATCAATTCTGATGGACATGGATCTCTTCAACAATGAGATAATTCAAACCAGTTCCAATTGTTCAGTGATGAAGAGAGCCATTTACACCCAGAGAGAAGACTGTGGGAACTGAGTGTGATTCACAACATAGCATTTTCACTCCTTCTGTTGTTTGCTTGCAATTTATTTTGCTTCTCTTTTTTCTTGTGTGGCATGATAATTGTATAATTATGTATGCATATGTTGGATTTAACATATATTTCTAAGATGTTTAATATATATTGGACTACTTGCCATCTGGGGAGGGCATGGGGAAAGGAGGAGAAAATTGGAAGACAGGATTGTGCAAGGGCTAATGTTGAAGAATTGTCTACACATATGTTTTGAAAAATAAAAAGCTTTAATTAAAAAAAAAACTGGTTTAGTTCTTTATGTAGTTAAGAAATGAAGCATTTAAATATATAAAGAACTGTGTCAAGTTTATAAAAATACAAGTCATTCACCAATTGATAAATGGTCAAAGAATATAAGTAAAAAATTTTCAAATGATAAAATTAAAATCATCTATAATTATATGAAAAAATGCTCTAAATCACTATTGATCAGAGAAATTCAAAATAAAATAACTCTGAGGTACCACCTCATACCTTGCAGATTGACTAACATGACAAGAAAAGATAACAATAAATGTTGGAGAGGATGTAGAAGAACTGGGACACTAATGCATTGTTAGTGGAGTTGTGAAAATGATCCAATCATTTCTGGAGAGCAATTTGGAATTATGCTCCAAGGGCTATAAAACTGTGCATATCCTTTGGCCCAGCAGTGCCACTACTGGGTCTGTATCCCAAGGAAATCATAGAGGAGGAAAAAGGACCCACATGTACAAAAATGTTTGTAGCAGCTCTTTTTGTGGTAGCAAAGAATTGGAAAATGAATAGATTCCCATCAATTGGGGAATGACTGAATAAGTTGTGGTATCTAAAGGTAATGGCATATTATTGTTCTATAAAAAATGTTGAACAAGCTGAATTTAGAAAGGTATGGAAACAAGCAGAAACAGGAAGACATTCTACACAATAACAACAAGAATGTGTGATGATCAACTATGAAAAACTTGATAGAAAATGCCATCTCCATCCAGAAAAAAAGAACTAGGGAGACTAAATCAACATATGCTATGTTCACTTTTTAATTTTTTTTTTAATCTCTCCCATGGTTTTTCCCTTTTCTTCTTATTTTTCTCTTCCAACATAATTCACAAAGTAATGTGTATTAAAAATAAATAAATTTACTTAAAAAAAAAGAAAAGAAAAAAACTTATTTCCCTGTTTTGACCTGTTTACTTTCTAATTTTGAGTATACTGCTTTTGTTTGTCCAAAACCTTTTTAATTTCACATAATTAAAATTATCTATTTTGCTTCCTGTAATCTCCTCTGTCTCTTTTTTGGAAATAAATTCTACCCTTATCTATAGATATCCATTTCCTCCTAATTTATTTATGATGTCACCCTATTTATCTAAATCCTTTATGCATTTTTACCTTATCTTAGTAAATTATGGTATGAGATGTTGATCTAAGCTAGTTTCTATTAAATTGCTTTCCAGTTTTTCCAGTAATTTTGGTAAAATGTTCAGTGCTTATTCCCAAAGCTTGGATCTTTGGGGTCCAATTATCAAACACTAATTTATTATGGTCATTTAATACCATGTATTATGTATGTAAAGTATTCCATTCATTCTATTTCTTAACCAGTAGTACCAATTTATTTCAACAATCATTGCTTTGTAATCTAGTTTGAACTTCTAAGTCACTTTTCTTAATATTTTGTTTTTATTGATTCTTTTCATATTCAAACTATTGTTCTTCCAAATGAATTTTGTTTCAATTTTTTTCTAGCTCTATAAAATAATTCTTTGTTAGTTTGGTTGGTATGGTACTAAATAAATTAAGTTAGGGAGAATTGTCATTTTATTACTGATGTTGGCTTGATCTACTGATCAAGCAACTGATATTTCTACTATTATTCAGATCTGTGTTTATGTGAAAAGCATTTTGTAATCTCTGGGTTTGTCTTGTCAGGTAAACTCCTAAGCATTTTATATTGTTTGCAGTTATTTTAAATGGAATTTTTCTTTTATCTATTCCTGATGGATTTTGTTGGTAGTATATAGATGTGCTGATGAATTATATGGGTTTATTTTGTATCCTACAACATAATTGAAATTGTTAATTGTTTCAACTAGTTTTTTAGTTGATTCTCTAGGAATCTCTAAGTGCATCATATCATCTGCAAAGAGTCATAGTTTTGTTTCTGCATTGACTATTTTTATTTCTTCAATTTCTTTTTCTTGTCTTAATGCTATAGGTTAAGATTTCTAGTGTAATTTAAAATAGTAGTATTAATGAATATCCTTGTTTCACTACTGATTTTACTGGGAAGACTCCAAGTTTATCCCCATTACAAATAATGTTTGCCATTGGTTTTAAATATACATTACCTATCATTTTAAAAAAGTTTCTATTAATTCCTATGCTTTTTTTTTTAGCATTTTAAATAAGAATGAGTATTGTGTTTTGTCAAAGGGTTTTTCTGCATCTATTGATATAATCATATGATTTTTGTTTGTTTTGTTATTGATATGGTCAATTACGTTTACAAGTTTTCTAATATTGAACCAGCACTACATTCCTGGTATAAATTTTACATGGTCCTAATGTAGAATCTCCCTGTTAGTATTTGTTGCATCAATTATTGTATCAAAATTCATTAATTAAATTCATCTATAATTTTCTTTCTCTATTTTTGCTCCCCTTGTTTAGGTATCAAAATCATATTTTGGTCATAAAAAGAATTTGGAAGGCTTCTTTCTTTATCTTTTTAAAAAAATGTTTTAAAAATATTGGAATTAATTATTCCTTAAATATTTGAAAGAATTCATTTGTAAAAACATCTGGTCCTGGGTACTTTTTCTTAGCAAGCTCATTAATGACTTATTTAATTTATTTTTTCTAAAAAGGGGTTGCTTAATTATTCTATTTCCTTTTCTGTTAATGTAGGTACCTTATTACATATATTTAAAAAATATTCATTCATTTTAATTAGCACATAATTGGACAAAATAATTCCTAATCATTGCATTAATTTTAGCTTCATTTGGTGGTACACTCTGCTTTTTTTCATTTCTGAAACTATTAATTTTGTTTTCTTTCTTTTTTAAAAATCAAATTAATCAACAGTTTATTTTATTTTCATAAGGCAGTTCCTAGTTTTATTTATTAATTCAGTGTTGTTTTCTTCTTTTTTTAACTTTAATTTTATTCTTCTCTCCTTTGATTTTAAAGATTTCCCATTTTGGTAGAAATTGGGGATTTTTATTGGGGATTTTAAAATTTGTTCCTTTTCTAGTTTTTGTTTTTGTTTTTGTTTTATTGCATGCCCAATTCATTTATCTGCTCTCTTTCTTTCATGAATTTAGAAATAAAAATTTTCTCCTAAGTATTGTTTTGGCTTCATCCCACAAATTTTGGAATTTCGTCTCACTATTGTCATCTCTTTAATGAAATTATTGTTTCTATGATGTGTTTTTTTCACCTATTCCTTCTTTAGGATTAGATTACTTAGTTTCCAATTAGTTTTTTTAAATCTATGTTTAGATAAATCATTTATGATCATTTATGAAATTTTATTTTTTATTTCATTATGGTCTGAAAGGACTATAATATTTTTGTGTTTTTTATATTTAGTTGTGAGGTTTTAATGCCCAATATATGGTCAGTTTTTGCGAAGGTGTTGCATATAGCTAAGAATTGTCTAGAATTATATTATTCTAACTTTTCTAAGATTCAATTTGTCTGGTTCACTTCTTTATTGTGGTTAGATTTATATACCTCTGATAGGAGAAAGTTGCAGTTCACCACTAGTATAATTTTACTGTCTATTTCTTACTATAATTCATTTAAATTCTCCTTTAAGAATTTGAATGTTATATCATTTATCCATATGTGTTTACTATTGACATTATTTTATTGTCTCTGGTTCCTTTTAGCAAGATAGAATTTCCCAGCATAACTCTGTTAATTGGTTTTATTTTCTTCCCTGCTTTGTCTGAAATCATGATTATAAGTCCTGCCTTTTCTTTTCTGTTCTTTTCTTTTCTTTACTTCAGATGAAGTATTATAGATCTACTCCATGACCTTATTTTAGCTTTGTGTGGATCTCTCTGTTTCAAGTGTGTTTCTTATAAACAACATAATGTTTCTAATCCATTCTGAAATCCATTTCCATTTTATGGATAAATTCATGCTATTCACATTCAGAGTGATGATTACTAACTGCATTTCCTTCCATCCTATTTTCTTCTGTTTAACCTTCTTTCTCCTTTTATCCTGTCCCTTCTCTAAAATTTATTTTGCTTCTGATCACTGCCTTTTTTTATCTGACCTCCTTTTTATTATTTCCCCTTTTCTCTATTTCTTTTCCCTTACTTCTCTGTTGGGTAAGATAGAGTACCACTTGAGTAAGCATATGTTTTCCCTTTTTAACTAATCTAGATATAAATGAAGTTCAAACATTGTCTACCCTACCCAAATAAAACATATGCCATTTTCCTTCCATGCTAAAAAATGCCATTCTTTTACATGAACTGATTATCTCCCTTTTTCTTCTTCCTTCCTCCTTTAAGGAATCTCTCTTTCTTATCTATCCAATTTTTATCCCAATTAAGCAGCTCATTCCCACATTTTCCTTCCATGTAGAATTTTTATAATTATTCCAATAATGACAAATTTTTAGATGATACATATATCATCTGTCCATATAAAATGATAAACAGTTTAACTTTAATGAGTCATTTATAATTTCTCTTTCATGTGGGCTTTTTTATGCCTCTTCTTGGGTCCTGTATTTGAAAGTCAAATTTCCTATTCAATTCTGGTATTTTTTAAAATCAGATATGCTAAAAAGTCCTCTATTTCATCATATGCCTATTTTTCTCCTTGAATAATTATGTCCAGTTTTGCTAAGTAGCCTATTTTTGGTTGCAACCCTAGATTCAAAATGTCATATTCCAACCCTTCTGCTTCTTTAATGTGTTAGCTGCTAAATCTTGTGTGATGTATGGCTCCATGGTATTTGAATGTTTTTTTTTTTTTTTGCCTGCTTGAAATATTTTCTTTTTGATCTTAAAGCTCTCAAATTTGGCTATTAGTTTTTATTTTGGAATCTCTTAGAGGAAGTGATAAGTGGATCCTTTTGATTTCTGTTTTATACTATGTTATCCATTTTCTAAGACATTAGGGCAGTTTTCCTTGATGGTTCCTTGAAATATATCTATGTTTTTTCTTTAATCATGGTTTTTAGGTAATGTAACATTTTTTAAAATTGTCTCTCCTTGACCTGTTTTCCAGATTTGTTGTTTTTCTAATGAAATATTTCAGATTTTCTTTTATTTTTTCTATTACTTTGATTTTTTTTCTTGGTTTCTCATGGATTCATTAGTTTATATTTGCCCAATTCTAATTTTTGAGAAAGCATTTCTTCAGTAAACTTTTGTATCTCTTTTTTCATTTGACCAATTCTGATATTTAGAAAGTTATTTTTTGTCAGTAAATTTTTGTATTGCTTTCCCCATTAGACTAATTATGTTTTTGAGGGTGTTTTGATCCTCTTTGATTATGCTATTAATTGTATTTTCATAATTTTCTTCTTTTGCTTTCATATCTTTACCTAATTTTTCTTCTACCACTCTTATCTGATTTGGGAAATCATTTTGTAGCTCTTCCAGGAATTTTTTTGTGGGGCTCATGTCCAATTCTCTCTATCTCTGCCCTCTGTCTCTCTGTTTCTGTCTCTCTCCTTCTCTCTCCCTCTTCCCTCTCTCTCTCTCTTTCTCTCTCTCCATAGTAGCTTTTTTATGATCAGGTTCTTTTGTTGTTGTTTGCTCATTTTCCACCCTATTTCTTGATTTGGAAGTTTATGTCTATCAGGATTTCCACTACTTCTTGATAATAAGTGGCTTTCTCCACCCTTGAACTACAATCCAGATATGGGTATAGGAAATAAAATTGCCAAATAGTTGCTCCTCAAGACTCCTATTTCCTCTTAAACTATGCTCTTGAACTATGACTCAGAAGTAGATATTGGCAATGGGAGTTGCCAAACAGCATCTGGTTCTACTCCAGTTACTCACACTGGTATACCCTGTAATGACCTTCTGATCATTTCCCAGGATGTTCCCTTACCATCTCTTGCTTGAAAGCTTTCAAATCTGGAGGCACTTCTATCACCATCCTTCAATCCTGCTATTGGTGTTTTAGCCACATGACCTACAGGCCAGTTTTTTTTTTTTTTTTTCCTGAGGCAATTGGGGTTAAGTGACTTGTTCGAGGTCACACAGCTAGGAAGTGTTAAATGTCTAAGGCTAGATTTGAACTCAAGTCCTCCTGATTTCAGGGCTGGTGCTCTATCCACTGCACTACCTAGCTACCCCTCAGGCCAGTTTTTTCTGTGTCATATATCTCTCTGACTTTCTTCGTTGTCGCTGAAAAGATATACTACTCTGACCATTTAAATTATATTCAAGGCATTATTTTTAAAGGGAAATATAATGAGATCTTGGGTGAATGCTGCAGTACTCCTTTATCTTGTTTCTAGCTCTGGAAGTCAGCAAACATACTACTAGGTACAATACATTGTGCAATCTATCAATAGACTAGAAAGGCAGAATCCTTGCCCTTAAAGAGTTGAAAATCTGATGTGGAGATTGACATACATATAAATAAGACAGACCATCATTCATGCATGAGAGAACTACAGAGTACCAGGAGAAGAAGTGATGATTCCTAGAGTGTGGGGAAGGAAAGAAGAGAGAAGAGAGTCCAGAGAACTCACTAAGATCACTGAGTTTTAAGATAAGATTAAAGTGTCAAGTATTCACCTGCAATAATTCCTAATGTACAAACTAAATCAAATTAAAATGTAAGAAATATTTCAAAAAATAAAAATAAAATATGGATTATGTTAATATTAGTTTTCTAAGTTGAACTGTATTAGGCAGAAATTCTATTTGGAGTTGATACTACTGATGTAGTTTGACCCTTTCATTGTATAAATAAGGAAACAGGCCCAGAGAAGAGAAGGGACTTTCCTAATGTCACACAAGTAAGTAGTAGAGTAGAGAGTCATACTTAAGTCTTCTGACTCTAAATCCAAGGTAAACCCTATCAAAGCCACAGTTATTTCTACTATAGTAATAAGAACCATCAAGTTGGAAAAACCATTCAAAATTGGTTAGTCCCTTCTTAACCTTTTTTGAATCATGGACCCCTATAAGAATCTGATGAAACCTATGGACCACTTCTTAGAATAATCTTTTTAGATATGTAAAATTCCTTGGATTGCAAAGGGAACCAATTAAGTTGAAATCAACTTTCTAATTTTTTTTATCAAAGTTCATAGATCCTTTGAAATATTTCTATTATTAGGTTCAGTAGACCCCAGATTAAGAATTTTTGATTAAGTTCAATTTTTTACAGATAGGGAAACTGTGGTTCAAAAAAAAAAAAAAACACAACAGAGTGTCTTTACTTCTTATCTGTCCTGTAATCTCTGTAATATCATGCTCTTTCAGACAGCAGAGGACTTTTGCTTTGGATCTCTGTTGGGGTAGATGGTAAGTCCCTCCAGATGTTCCTGTTTGCAGTTAGCACAGGGCTGAAAACATCAAGCTTCAGAACACTAGAGGACCTCCTCAATGAGATCCTTGGCCACGCGAAAAAGATGGGCCTAACAATCCATTATGAGGAGAAAGGAGAAAGCAAGTGAATAAAGAATGTCTGTTGTCCAGATAATGCTGTGCAGCTGGATGGGCAGCCCATTGAGTTAGTCCATCAGTCCATCTTTCCTGGACAATCACTGCATATGGACAATGAGCTGGGCTCAGGACTGAATAGGGATGAGAGTAGGCTGGAATGCATTTAGAAAATTGTGCACTGCTTTCAACAATCCAAGCCGCTGACACAAAACACATCTTTTTAACACCAATTTTCTCCTAGTGATGCTATATGCCTATGAATCACAGAATGCCAAAACTGCTAAAGAACTGAAATTGCAGGTGACCCAAAGAGCACTGGAGAGATGCATGATGGGTGTAAGCAGGATACATACAGCATATGGCTGAGGATGACTTGCACTCAAGAAATGGAATAAAATAAATCATCCAGCAGAGATGATATGGTACAAGAGAAAGAATTCTGAATCTGAAATCAGAGGGAGCTAGATTGTAGCCCCTGCTATTTAAAAGCGATAAATGACAATAAGCAAATCATTTCCCCTCTCTGATGTGCACATTCCCTCAACTATAAATTAAAAGGGTTCAAGACTTCTGAGATACCTTCAAGTTCTAGTTTTATGATGGAAGGAAATATGCATCATTAAGTGCTTACTAAATACAAGGCACTTTGACATAAGCACTAGGGATATAGATACAAACGCAAACAAACACAATTACATTCTAATCAAAATATACAACACACAAAAGGTAGATGAAAACCTATGTGGAAGGTGGGAAGTGGAAGGAGGGAAAATAGTGGTTTGAAGCCCAAGCCAGAATCAGGAAGAAAATGAAAGCCATCCTGGATCCATTCACAAAATGGAAGCTCCACAATAAATTCATCATCTTA
Organism: Antechinus flavipes; assembly: GCF_016432865.1. Lineage (NCBI taxonomy): Eukaryota > Metazoa > Chordata > Mammalia > Dasyuromorphia > Dasyuridae > Antechinus > Antechinus flavipes. The sequence continues at coordinate 477,702,991 of NC_067399.1, read as the reverse complement.
GAAGAATGAGAGAAAGTTTTAGCAAGGGATATTCCAGATTGAGAAGGCCACTAGGGATTTTGGATGTTCCAGGGAAAGAAGAACATGGGTAGTAAAAGAAGTTCCCTGATGAGACAGCATAATTTGGAAGTCTGGAGTCAGGGCTGAGCCTGTGAATAATTATAAGCCCATATTTAATTGGAAAAGGAATTAGGCCAGTCATATAGGTCCCCCCCTCTTTTTTTTTCTTTTTAAAAAATATTTTATTTAAAAAACAATAAGAAAAAAGAAAAACCGAAAAGGAATACGAAACAAAATAAAACAAAAGAGACCATTGTCATGTGCCCAGCAAAACATCAGGGAAGATTCAAAATATATAACAATGAATTACCAGATCAAAAAAGTGTGTGTGTGTGTGTGTGTGTGTGTGTGTGTATCAGTAGAAGAAATTATACTCATTAGTGTCCATCTTTTCTTTACTTCCTCATAAATTGTTCTTTTGTTCCCCCCTGTACATCTTTTTTACTTTATTTTTTTCCCCTTTCATCCCTTCCCCACCTCCTCCAATCAGGTAATCGTTAAGAAAGGATATATTTATGTTATATATGTAGATACACACACACACACACACACACACACACACACACACACACACACACAGAGAGACATCTTTTCTATCCCTGCTGACTCTGCTTTAATTCTGCCCTTTAACTTTCCTTGCTATTGCTTAATCTTCCCCCACCCATGGATCCCTCCCTTTGCTTCTCTATCTGCCCATTGCTCTCCCCTTATTTATAGATTTTGAAGGGTTCTATACCTTTCATGGTATTGATGTAGTTGTGCCTACCACTTTTAACCAATTTAATTTAACCAATTCCTGATGTGAGTAGGTTTTCAGAATTGTGAGTCCTCCTCTCTCCTCAAATGCCTCTGTCATACTTCCTCTGTACCTCATTTATATAACATAATTACTAATTTTACCTTAACTCTGCCCCAATTTTTCTTTTGAGCCACCCTATTGCTGAGGTCAATCTTAAACATATGGTATACATTTCACATGTTAAAAAAACCAAACAATTTGTCCATGTCAAATTCCTTGAAATTGATCTTTGATATTGGGTCTTATATGTTAAATTTTCTATTGAATTCTGATTTGGTTGATAGAAAGTTCTAAAAATATGCATGTTTGTTGATGTCCATTTTTTCTCATTCAATATTGTGAATTATTTTGCTAGGTATAATATTTTTTATGGCAGGCCTAGTTCTTTTGATTGCCAGTAGGTATGATTCCAGGACCTGCAGTCTTTTATTGAGACTGCTAATAAGACCTGCACAATTCTAATTATAACTCCAGCATATTTGAATTGTTTTGTTTTTTGTTTTTTGTTTTTTTTTTTTTTTTGTTCCTTGAAAAATTTTCTCTTTGATCTGGGAGTTTTGAAATTTTTGTTTTCCACAAAGGATCTTCTTTAGGTGGTGATTGGTGGGTGTTTTTCTCTTTCTACTTTCTTCTCATGTTCTATCACTCCAGGAAAATTTTCTTGGATCATTTCTTTCATTATGTGTCAAGATTTTTTTTGGTCACAACTTTCAGGTAATCCATTTAATATTATGTTTTATTTTCTTGATCTTTTCTCTAGATCTGTTGTTTTTCTTATGTTTCATATTCTATTCTATCATTCTTTATAATATGTTTTGTTGTTTTTTGGTCTCTCTTAGCTTCACTGGCTTCTCCTTGCCCAGTTCTATCAAAGAGTTATTTTCTTCTTTGAGATTCTATCTCCTTTTCTAATTGGTTAACTTTTTTTGCACAATTTTCTTATTTTTCTTGGATAGTGGGTTTTTTGTTGTTGTTGTTTAGTTTAGTTTAGTTTTTCCTCAATGCCTCTCATTTGATTTTTACTTTTTTAAAAAGTTTTTCTATAAATTCTCTCTGGGCAGGGAGCCATTTAATGTTACTTTTTGGAGTGGAAGAAGATTTTTTTTTTTAACTTCAGTATCCTCCTCTGAAAATAAAGCCCTGTCTTCCCTGTTCCCATAGTAAGTTTCTATGATTGGGTTCTTTCTTCTTTGCTGTCTCATTTTTTATATGAGGTATTAATGTAAGTACCTCTAATGATGGAGTGGGGATGGTGTCCCCAGCTTCATTTCATATTCCCCCTTTGATTTAGAACCCCAAAACAAACTTTACCCACCTGCAAGTGCCTGCAGCTAGCTTCATCCCTGCCCCACTGCTTCTCCACTCACCCAGTGTGTTGATTGCTTTTCATCAGAGACTGTGTCTCTATAGCACAGCTGGCCTGGGGTTTCCCATCAGCCCAGGTTCCTTCAGTCTTCCTGGACTCAGATCCTGGACTCCTCACACAGTCAGGGAGATGAAAGTCTCAGTGGTTCCTGCTGAGGCTCCAGCCCAACCCATCTACCTCCAAAGGCCCCCACTTGGTATTTATAGGGAGCTAGCTGGGGGTGTTTTCACCTCACACAGATTAATCCTCAGCTTCTTGAGTTGTAACTGGAGGATCTCTGCTCTGCCACAAGCCTACTATGTTCACTCTGAGATGCAAATTTGTCCTATTTGTGGGGGAAATCTGGAGAGCTTGAAATTTACTGATCTATTCCACCATCTTCCCAGAATCCTCCCCCAAAGTTAGTCATATTGTTAAAGTGAAGGAGGACAAAAGGATATCCTGAATTCTGCAGAAGAGCTAGAGAAAGGCCTCCAAAGTACAGCAGTCCTTTATGGAGGGCAATTAAGTGACATAGTAGACAGAGTTCCAGGGATCAGAGTTGGGAAGACCAGAGTTCAAATCCAGCCTCACACACTTACTTAATCATGGATAAGTCATTGAACCATTTTCCTTTTAGTTTCCTAATCGATAAAATGAGCTGAAAAAGGAAATGCCCAACCATTCCACTACCTTTGTCCAAAAAACCCAAATGGATCAGAAAGATTCAGACACAACTTAACTGAATAATATCAGCAAAATATTAAAATAATCATTTACTTCTTCACCATAATAACAAAATTGCATAAGATAGTGGAAAAGGGACTGAACATGAGGTCAGGACTCCTGGTTTGGTTTCTACCTCAGACATGTACTAGTTATATGACCATGAGTGATTTTTCTCTCTGAGTATCAGTGTCTTTATTTGTGAAATGAGGATAGCAACCTTTTACTCTTCACCTCACAGGATTGTGGTAAATTAAATACTTTGCAAATCTTAAAACAATATGTAAATTTGACTTATTAGTCCTTTAATACAGTTACAGCTTCATTCCTCTATAAATATGTGACCCTGAGAGGGGGCCATATTTAATTAAGTAGTTTCTCACACACCAGGAGTTCAGAGTGCTGAACTTGAGGGTGACAGAATCTGAATTCCAATCAATCCTGACCCCATCTGGGTCTCAGGTTTCTCATCTGTCAAATGAGGGGTTGGATTAAATGGTCTCTATTTATTGACCCTTTCAACTCTAGATCTATGATCTATGATTCCATGAACATATCATAGTGTGTATGTGTCTGTGTGTGTATGTGGGGAGAGACAAAGACAGAGAGAGAAACAGACAGACAGACAGAGAAGAAGGGAGACAGAGACAGAGAGAAAAGGAGACAGAGAGAGACAGAAACAAAGAGAAAAAGAGAGAGAGAAGAAGGGAGAGGGACACACACACACAGAGAGACAGAGACAGAGATACAGATGAGAGAGAGCAAGAGAGACAGAGAGAGAGAGAGAGAGAGAGAGAGAGAGAGAGAGAGAGAGAGAGAGAGAGAGAGAGAGAGAGGAGCAAAGTATTTTGAAAGTCAAAAAAGGGTGTAAGTTGGAAAAAGAATAACAGAAGTCTCTTGCAATTTGCGTAGATAAGTGATGATTTCTGTTTGTGTTTTCCTCAAAATTGATCACTCAAAGGAGAAAAAAATAACCTATTTCCCTATATTCAAATGGAGGAAATAAGGAAGTGCTCCAACTGCCTCCAATCCTTGGGAAGTTTCAATGAGGAAGCAAGGAAAATCAGAAGAAAAAAAAAAAGTACAGGAGGTGGAGCCAAGATGGTAGAGTAAAGGTATGGTCTTGATTGATCTCTTCCCCCAAATCCTCCAAATGTCTTTAAATAATGTCTTCAAATAAATCCTAGAGGAGCAGAATGCACAAAAAGATAGAGTGAAACAAAATTTCAGCCTAGATCAATTTAAAATATTGGCAGTAAAGGTTTGCCACAGCTGTGGGTGAGAGTAGAGCATAGTCTTGGCCCCAACAAGCCAGAAGCAGGCATTGGGAGCCCCCAAAACAGAAACAGTAGCAGCCCTGCTTTTGGGTCTCTCAGCCCACAGACAATGGGAGGGGGGTACACTGGTCAGGAGAATACTGGGGTCTCTTTGCTAGGACTGAGACAGGACTCTCTCTTTGTTCATATTCAGATCTGGGTTGCAATCCCAAGGTGAAAAGGAGGACTAGCATACCAGTGTTTGCAACCAGGGTGGAGCAGGGACCCTTCTTACAGTGTCAGAGCATAAAAGAATGCTTGTCAATTCACAGACCAGAGCACTGTCCAGGAGAGTATAAATGCCTCTCCTTAGATCATACTAACTCAGAAGAACTGAAAACTTACAGGTTCCTCGAAATATCTCTGAAAACAGTGTCACAAAAGCCTGAAGCTTGGGGTAGTGCATCCTCTACGCCAGAAGCAGAATTCTACTTTAACAAATAAAGGTCAAATAATAGCCTGGCAAAATAAGCAAACAATAGAAAACAATTCTGACCACAGAAAGTTAGTAAGGTAAAAAAGATCAAAACACACTGAGAAGGTAATAAAGTCAAGGCACCTACCGCCAAAAAAATACAAATTGATCTTAGGCCAGGAAAGAGTTCAAAAAGGATTTTGAATATCAAATAAGAGAGGTAGAGGGAAAATTGGGAAGAAAATTAATAGCGAGGAAAGAAAATCATGAAAAAAAGAGTCAGTATGTTTTTGTGCTTTCTTTATCAAGCTATTGACTCTTCCATGATACCCTAAAAAAAAATAAATAAATAAAATAAATAGTAAAGGAAGTACAAAAAAACATGAAGAAAAGAATGCCTTAGAAAGCAGAATTTGCCACATGGGAAAAGAGGCATAAAAATCACTGAAAGAAAAAACTCTTTAAAAAGTAAAATTGGCCAAATGGAAAAGGAGTTAGTAAAGAAAATAAATGCTTAAAAAATAATTTAGTGAATGGAAGCTAATGATAAAGAGAAATCAAGAAACAATAAAACAAAACAAAAAGAATGAAAAAGTAGAAGGCAATGTGAAATTTCTCCTTAGAAAAACCACTGACCTGGAAAATATATCTAGGAGAGATCATTTAAAATTTATTAATCTCATTTAGAGGTATCATCCAAAAAAAAAAAAAAAGGATCCTAAAAATCATCTTTAAGAAATTATCAAGGAAAACTGTCTTGAAATTCTAGAATCAGAGGGTAAAATAGAAATTCAAAGAATCATTTGATCACTGAAAGAGATCCTAAAATGAAAATCTCCAGGAATATTATAGGCAAATTCCAGAGTCCCAAGTCAAGGAGAAAATATTACAACTAGCTAGAAAGAAACAAAGCAAGAAAAGTAGAGCCAAAGTCAGAATAATACAAGATCTAGTAGCTTTTACATTAAAAGGTCAGAGGACTTGGAATATGATACTCTAGAGGTAAAAGTGCTAGGATTCCAATCAGAAACCACCTACCCAGTAAATTTAAATATAATCCTTTAGGGGGGAAATGGATATTCAATGAAATAAAGTACTTCTAAGCATTCATAATGAAAAGACCAGAAAAGAATAGAAAATTTGGCTTTAAAATATAAGACTCCAGAGAAATGTAAAAAGGTGAACAGAAAAGGGGAAACAATAAGGGACTTAAAAGGGATAAGTTGTTTACAATCCTACATGGGAAGATAACATTTTTAACTCAAGAACTTTCCCATTATTAGGACAATTAGAAGGAATGTTTTTGAGAGAGGGCAAGGGTGTGAGTTGAATATGAAGGGATGATATCAATTTAGGAGTAAGAGAGGAATCTACTGGGCAAAAGGAGAAGGGAAAAGCAGAATGAAGTAAATTATCTCACATAAAAATTGAAGAAAAAATTTTTGCATTGACTGACTTCCACACCTATAGCATACTTTTTCACTTATTTCCACATTGTGAAAATCCTTTGTGAATTTTTCAAGGCTTCATTTAAGTATAACTTTATGCATGAAATCTTTCCTATTTCATGGTGCAACCAAAAAAAAAGTAAGAAAAATAAAGAGAAAAAAAATTGTGTTTCAATCTTCATTCAGATTCCATCAGTTCTTTTGTGGACATGGTATAAATGACCCACCTATTATTGTCTATCCCCCAAACAATCTTGTACTTATTTGATACATATTTTCTATAAACTCATATGATTACAGATTGTCTCCACTGATAGAATGTAAATTCCTTGACCTATGTGCACAAGATTATTTACAGAAACTTTTTTTCTTGTGGTAAATAATTGGAAATCGAGAAGATGAGAAGATGTCCATAAATTGGGGAATAGGTGAACAAGTGGTAGCATATGATTATACTATTATAAATATATATATATACATACATATATATATATATATATATATAACTATATAGCAGAATATTATTTTGCTATAAGAAGGGACAAGCTGGATACTTTCAGAAAATCTAGCAAGATTTATATGAAGTGATACAAAACGAGGTGAGAAGAACCAGGAAATCATTGCATACCACTACAGCAATCTTGTATGATAATCAACTGTAAATGACTTGGCTATTCTGATCAATACATTTATCTAAGACAATTCCAAAGGACTTATAATGAAAAATTATACCATGTCCACAAAAGAATTGATGGAATCTGAACGAAGATTGAAACACAATTTTTTTTTCTCTTTATTTTTCTTACTTTTTTTTTGGTTGCACTATAGCTAATTTAGAATTTTTGCATGATTTCACATATATAATTGATATCACCTTTTTTTGACTCTTCAGTGATAGGGGAAAAGGTGAAAGGGAAGGGGAGAATTTGGAACTCATATTTTATTTTTTGAAATTAAGTGTTGAAAGGAAATAATAATTGTTTTTAAAAAGAAAAAAAATTGTTTTAATTACTCTTAAGGGGATTGTCTATACATAGATAATATATGCACATATATTTATATAATTTTAAAGTAATCAATAATCTTATAATATTTGTAGAGTCTACAGGTTAAATATGATTTGTAAAGTTAGTAAGACCTAAGATGTCAGTATCCTTGGGGTTAGAAAATGATACTATATATCAGAGCAAAATTCCCACATTACAATTTTTAACTTTATCATGTTTAATTAGTCACTCTAATTAACCTTTCTTTTGGTTCATGTTTCAAGGATTATTACTAAATGCATTGCAAAATTAATCATGTTTTAAAACGTGCTGGAGAGATGAAGGAAGGAGGGAAGGCAGGAAGGGGAGGGAAGGAGGGAAGAAGGGAGAAAGGAAGGAAGGGATAGAAGGAGGGAAGAAGGGAGAAAAGGAGAGAGGGAGGAGGGAAGAAGGACAAAACAAAATAAGGAAGGAAGAAAAGAAGGAAGGAAAAAAGAAGGAAGGAAGGAAGGAAGGAAGGAAGGAAAGAAGGAAAAAAGGAAGGAAGGAAAAAAGAAGGAAGGAAGGAAAGAAGGAAAAAAGGAAGGAAGGAAGGAAGGAAGGAAGGAAGGAAGGAAGAAGGAAGGAAGGAAGGAAAAAAGAAGGAAGGAAGAAAGGAAGGAAGGAAAGAAGGAGGGAAGGAAGGAAGGAGGGAGAAAGGAAGGAAGGGAAGCAGAGAGGGAGGAAGGAAAAAAGAAAGGAAAAGGAAGAGAAGGGAAGGGAAGAGGAAGGAAGGGAAGGGAAAGGAAGAGAAGGCAAAGGAAGGGAAGGGAAGGAATAAGAGAAAGAGAAAGAAAATCATTTTGAAATACTTTGATATTTTGTTCTCCCAAATACTAGAATATAAGAATGAATGAGAAAAAATGCAAATAATCAATATTTTTAATCTATAGGGGTGTGTATTTACACAGATCAATGGACAAGACTTAGATTGTAACCATTTATAATGTATGTTGTAGGCACAATACCAAGCAAGTCAGGGCATGAATGGTTTCTCAGACAGCTGAGCTTCTGGGTACCTGCAGCTGCTGAGCTATTACTCAGGAACCACAGCATAACTACAAAGGTGAAGATTCTGCATTTGTGTGTGAAATTCACCTCAGGATTTGGCCCCTGGCTTGTCCTGTAACAAGACGACAATCCTCTCACCTAAGAAAGGAACCAATGAGCACCTTCCTACTTACCTTTACCTCCAATGGGATAAAGCCTCCCTATCGCCAGATATTCTCAGGGAATCACCAGGCCCTCATCAATTAAAAAAGGACAAGGATTTCTTCAAAGATGTATCCATATGGAATGTGTCTTGTTAACTTTGAAATGGTCAGTTCAGCTTAAATCCCCAGCCGGCTTGTTTAGTTATGACAAGGCTGTGGTGGAGTGAAGATTGATGCATTCAACCATCAGGAAGGGGCTGGATTTGAATCCAAGAACTGAAACAGTTCTGGGAACCTGATCTTTCCAGCTTCAGTTTCCTCATCTGTAAACTAGGGGTGTTAAAAAAAAAAAACACAGTAGTCAATGAAAGAACCTGTATAAAGTGCTTTGCAAATCTTGAAGTGCTAAATAAATATTAACTGTCATTTGTCTCTAACTTACAGCCTTGAAGAGTTGAGTGACACCCAGAGCAGTAAAGCTTTGCCTTGTGATCTCAAATCTAATAAATATGAAGGGCAAACCTTGAATAGGGCGTCTGTGCTGGAAGGCCAGAAAGAATCAAGCTCAAATCCAGCCTCAGACACCAGCTGTGTGACCCTGGACAAGTAACTTGCCCTGCGTGCCTCAGTCTCCTCGTCTGTAAAATGAGCAGGAGAAAGAATGGCGAACCGTTCCAGTATCTTTATAAAGAAAACCCCGAATGGAGTCACGAATGGAGTCATGTATAACATACATGGGACAAGACTGAAAATAACTGAACAACAACTATAAAGAACTTTGAATCCTCTTCTTCTTTAATCAAGAGTCCAGGACACTGTCCTCAAGACCACACTACCACGTGGTTGTGTAGACTCAGTCTCAACACATTTCTTATTTTAAACAGGGGGTTGTGGAATCTCACGCAGCTGCTTCTTAGTATTGACTCTGTGTTCTTTGGAAAGAATGGGGGTTATCTGCTCTGATTATTGACTGTCCCCTCAGTATGCATTTATTTATAGACACTATGGGAAAACAGAGAGTCCCAGACAGTTAGACTCAAAAAAAAAAAAAAAGGTTTTTCTCCTTCACTTTGGACCTCTTAGAAAAAACCCTCCCAAATTAGTACCAAACTAGAGAAGGGAGGGGAGCATGAGAGAATAGCTAGGAGAAACTCTCCTTACTTTCAGGATATTTTAGTAGCTACAGGGATGAGATTTGGGCTTATACAATGGTTCCCCCATATACTTGGAATGGTTGTTCTATGCTATAGTTGGAATGATATCTCTCTAGGAGCTCAGCTCCTCTTCAGGCCTGGCTTGGCCTTTGCTTGAGTTATGAGATATAAACAAAAGAGGTATTTATTTTAATGGAAATTGAAAATCAGAGAATGTCCCTTCAGAAATATGCTATGTTTTTTCCAGATAAAGTCAGCTTTTTAAAAATAGGTTAAATCATGCTGTAGTTTTTGTGGCAAAATTATTGAATTGATGCCATCAAATGTAAATTATTTAGTGCACAGTATCTTTAGATTTGTCTTAAGTTAAGAGAGAGAGAACTCAAGGTTACACTCTATTTTATACATCACTTAACATCTCTCAGCCTCAGTTTTCCCATTAACTAAATAAGTGGGATGGATCCTGAGGATCCATCCAACAGTTGTAGTGGTAGTGGTAGTTGTTGTGGTAGTTCTAGTTCTAGAGAGATGTAAATAGAAACATTGACACATTTGGCAGAATGATGCTTCTATTTCAACACTGATTTGGTTTTCTTCTAGGCAAGTCTAAATGAAGGAGATGAATTTTATTTTTATATAGTCATAACTGCTAGGCTTTCCTATATTCCTCTGGTGTCTGTATCCTGAAGTCAGGAAAGTATATATATCTAAAGCTGGAAGGAGCTTGCAAGGTTATTTACTTCAATCCTTTCATATTGTAAAGGATATTTCATCTAATGAAAAAACTGATGTCCAAGCAAGTTAACCGACTTGTTAGTGATCCCCAAACTAGAAAGTAGAAGATTTCAAGATATGAACTCTGGTCTCGTGACTTTTGTCTCAGTACCTGTCCTGAGATTGTGTGTTTTAGTTTCATTTGGTTTAGTTTGATTTCCTATCACTAAAGCAACAGTTTAATGGAAAGACAGCTGAGGGAAATAGTATAGTTTCTAGTGCAAAGCAACTTGGACTGGGAGTCATATCCTGTTTTACAATCACAGGCCTTTCAACAAGTAGCTCCTTTCCCTTTCTATATACTCAACTTCACCCTGTATAAAATGAGAAAAGCAGATTAGCTGACCTGTAAGCTGCTGTTGTTTGTCCTTCATTTCAGAGAGGTCCAATGACACCACGAGGTAATGTCTTGACTTGCCTGTGAATTAAATTTAAGTAAGGCAGAGCTGCACAAAGTCATCAATGTCACTCTCTCTTCCAGAGTCATCAAAGTCTTTATGGCAGGACAAAAGTCAAGATGACTGATGATGACGGAGAATTCAGGGCATGGCCCAGCTCTAAGTGCTCCACAGCACCTGCTTCAGTTCTTTCATGGTCTTTGGAAAAAATTGTTCTCATTAGCCATTCCTCCATGGAAGTCTTAACATGCTTGGGGTAGAAACCCCCCAACTCACCATCATGTCTGAGGCCCATCAATTATCCTCAACCTGGTTTAGATTGTCTGCCCAGATAGTTTACTAAAATATGTCCACTCTCTATGCCATAGAGCCTCAGGTGAGAGGGGGATGCAGGTTGACACTAAAGATGGATGAGCAGCCCTGAAAAGACTCAGCAAGCCCTCATACCAGAAGTATGACCTCCCTGAATATTCCATACACTCCTATAGGTTGTGTGGTTTTTTTGAAAAGTCATACATTTCAGAAAGTAGTTTTAAGTTACTTTGGATCTGGATCCATATCAAAGGATATTTATTTTGGAAAATAAATGAAAAGAAGATGAGAATATTATTGTTTCTTAACTGAGCCCAAAATAATTTCTCTGCTCTAGAGTGTCCTTTCTCACTCCTCCCCACTTACGCAGAATTCCCAATCTTATGTCCTCCATGAAACAGTGGTCTTTTCATCCTTTGAATTCAGAAAGCATCACAGTACAGTGAAAAGAACATTGTTCCTCGTGTCACAAGACCTGGGTGTGAATCTCTTGCTAAAGTGATTGTTATTTTGTGATTTTAGACAGGTCACTCAACATCGCTAAATCTCAATTTTCTCAATTATAAAAGAAGAGGGATAGATTAGATGACCCCTGATGTCTATCTAAGAGCAAATAAACATTATTATTATACTGTACCTAGTATCACACAAACATTGAATCATATTTCTCTTCTTTCATATGGCATCCTCCCATAAAACATAAAGATTTATTCACTAAATGCTTTTTTTCTTTAAGAGGGGGTAATAAGATTTAGAGCTAAAAAGAGATCTCAGGAGTGATTCAGTCCTACCTCCTCATTTTACAAGCGTGGAAACTGAGGCTCAGAGAGATTCAAGTATTTTCCTGTGGTCACCTAGCTGGCTTTTAAGTGGCAGAATTAGGATTGAAACTCAGGTTCTTTGATGATAGTTCCAAGGTTTTTCGAGTCTAACCTACTGCCTGGCTCCCAGCTGTCCTTCAGCTGACATCTTAGACTAGCACCATATTTCGCTTTCCCCTGTAGCACCTCCCTGCAGAGACAGTGCATGAGGAGCACCACGGGAAAAAAGAAACAGGCCTGATTTAAAATACTCCCTAAGCTGCTGACAGGGCCACCAGGCTAATTGGGGAGTATGGTCCAGCAGCAAGCTGATTGCAGTTTCTGCTCTGCCCTGATCTCCATGTTGCCTGTGTCTTTCCTATAAGAGTTTTCATATGAGGCAGGAAAGTGTACTCCTGATGAGACAAAACAATCTTTTCAGTGAGGAAAGGGAAAAGACAGGCAGGAGAACTGAGATAAGTGGCTACGACCCTAATGAAAAGTAGAAACAGCCAGGAGAATTTGGGATGAAGATTAAAAGGGTCCAGGCTGTTTGCTTTAAGAAATATAGAATTTAAACAATAAAAAAAAAATGACCTGAAAGCTTCCAGGAACTAAAGAATGGATCACATCTATATTCTGAAGAAAGAAAGGAGCTGGCATTTCCTACAGACTAATGACAAATTTATTATTATTCCTGATATAAAATATATCAATAATGAAAGAGTCCCAATTATATGTTTGGATCGGGTCAAATGGAAAAGCACATTTTGCATCTTGATGATTTCTAGGAAAAGAAACTGATTCTTGACATGCCTGGGATCAAAATTAGTAGGAATTTTGCACCAAAAAGAATTAGTGGATTTGGAATCTAAGAAACTGACTTTGAGTTGTGGCTCTGTAATATGCTACCTGTGAAACCTTAGTCAAACAATTTTCCTTTCTAGATCTGAGTTTCCTCATCTGTAAAATGAAAGGATTGGTCTAATTTAGTTTCTTAACTTTTTTTGCATTATGGAGTCTTTTGGAAGTCTGGTGAAATCTATGAACTCTTCCTAAGAATCAAACTTTTATATGCATAAAAGAAAATATACACAATTATAAAAGAAATCAATTAAAGTTAAATATGCCTTTTCATGTATATGCATGTATGAGATATGTGCAGATATGTGTGTACATATATATACATATATGTTTGTATGTTTATATATATATATATTTGTGTGTTTGCTAATTTACAGATACAAGGTTAGGAGCCCCTAGACTAAGTAATGACTAAGGTTCCTGGCACTGTGTGCCATTCTCCCCCACCCTATCTCCCATTTCAATATATTGCAGCCCCTAAAGATATTTCTTTGAACCATTTTAATTTGTATCCCTTTGAAATCAACAGTACATTCTAGCACCTGGTAGTGCTTAAACAATATTTGTTGTTTAATTGATTAACTAAGTTTAATAAGGGAGGTTGAGATATGACTCGTTTGGGTGAATGTTTTTAAAGAAGAACAAACATCATGAAACAAAGATACATAGTCAAGATGATAATTGGTTTAATTCAGATTCTCCCTTGAGGTATAAAAGATGCTTCCTTATGATGTGAAAATGACCTGATTTCATGAAGTCTGTGGGATGGTAGTCAAATGAATTAAGCAACATCCTTTCTCCAAGGATCTGCCTGGTTAAATTCAGATAAGTTCATTTCCAGGTGAACACAAAGGAGATTACATTTTTGGTCATCATATCTCTCAAAGCTCACATACCACGTTGTGAAGAGGTAACAATCTAGAACAGAGATAAAAAGCTCTCACACACATATGTCAATCACAAGCCTCTGAATTCACCTTCAAAAAATTAGTAATAGTAAATGGACCTATATAAAAGACAGCTGATCCTAGAAAATCTCATCTGATCCAGCCCTCATGAAGAAAATGAAGCCCATAGAAGTCAGAGTTATTTAGGATCACATAGGAGCTCAAAATTTCTATCTAGCTTTCCAATCTTCTTAGACCTTATGCACCTTCCCAAATATTCTTTGATGTAATGACAATGTCCTCTTTGCAGTTCCTTGAAAAAGACACGCCATCTCCTTCTTGATTTTAGACATTTTCACTGGCTGTTTTCCATATTGGGAATGCTTTCCTTCTTCTTGGCTTCCATAGTTCCTTCAAGTTCCAGTTAAAATCCTACCTTCTACAGGAAGCCTTCCCCATCCCGCTTAATTCTAGTACTTTCTCTCTGTTGATTATTTCCTATTTTTCTTCTATTTAATTTGTTAGAAAATAACTGTTAGAAAATCATTTCTGTCATTAGATTGTGAACTCCTCGAGGGTAAGAACCCTATTGTCTTTCTTTGTGTCCCCAGAATTTAGTAAGCACATAACACTTAATAAATACTTATTGATTGACCGATTTCTGATATTTTCATTTGAGGCCCAGAATTCCTAGTTATGTCAATAGTCTGGGGATAGTTTCTGCTGAAGCAGTATTAACAATCAAAAGACCACCTCGCATGTGGATACAATAGAGTCAGTTTCACTAACATGTTTTCTTTGGAGTGTTTCCTTTCAGATTGCCACTAAATACAGTATAGTTGAGCCTTGCTCAACAACTTTCAAGTTTGGTTTGACCCGTGTAAACAAATTCAACTTGAAGAAAATCCAATTTGAGACCTGAATATTTGGACAAGTAATTGAAAGTGATTAGATTGTATAGACATACCATTTGCTATTTTCTGGCGTTCTTTCATCCAAATTGTGCTTTCTTCTGGTTCATGTGTAGAATGTAGAATGTAGGAAAAAAAATAAAAGTTCATGGCAGTGTAAGAGTTTCAAACTAATTTGTTGGGTATACTTTGGATGCTCCAGTTCCCTCACACCTTATTTTATCAGCATGCTGTGGGGAAGGGAGTCTGCCTACTAAATCTCCTCCCACTCTAATCCACCAAAGTGATTTCCTAGACTGATCTTGTCACTTCTCTATTCATCAATAAACTCCAGTGGATTCCTATTGACTCCGGGAAAAAATAGAAAATATTGTTTGGCATTCAAGCCCTTCTATTCTAGCTCCCTCCTACCTTTCCAGGTTTCTTATACCTCACTCACCTTTGACACTGGCATGTTGCCTGTTCCATGAATAGACATTTTATCTCTTAGCTCTGGACTTTTTCTCTGGCTCTTCCCATTAAGAGAATGCTCTCCCTCATCTGTTCTGACCACTCTCCTCCCTTGCTTTCTTAAGTCCCAACTAAAATCTTATCTTCTATAGGAAACCTCCAACAGAAGTTCTATTGCCTTCCTCCTATTAATAATTTCCTATTTATCCTGTTAATAGCTTGCTTTGAATATTTTTTTGCATGTTGTTTCCCAATTTGATTATAAATTCCTTGAGGGCAGGGATTGCATTTTGCCTCTTTTTGTATCCCCAGCATTTAGATGCTTAATAAATACTTATTTATTTGACTTTTTGTGATTAATGCTGTTTATAGGTTTTTAAAGCCTGTTAGGGAAGGACTAGATATCAGCTAAAACAGTGGGTAATCCCCAAAGTAGTCTTAGCTTCCTGATAAGGTCCATTTCAGCTATAATCTTCACAGTATTATAAGATCATAAATTTGGAGCTCCAAAGGGCTTCAGAAGTCACAGCATCATAGCTTCACAGATCTAAAATTAGCGAGAACCTCAAAGGTAATCTAGGGCAATTTTTTTTTTTTCATTTTAGAGCTGAAGGAAATGAGGCCCATATTATGATTTTATTTTGTTTAGCCTTTTCAGGGCATATTCAGTCACAGGGTCAGGGACTAAGGGACCTGGCTTCCAGCCCCCTCCTCTCTCCCTCCCCCCACCATCAGTGAGAACTTGGGCATGTCTCTATCACTTTCTTGTCCTCCATTACTCTGTTTCTTTACAACTAAAGTAAAGTAAATGGGGATAGGGAAGGGAGTAAGTACTTATACGGTGCCTACTATGTGACAAGCACCATTCTAAGCACGTTTTTTTTATAAAGATTCTTTCATTTGATCTTAGAAACCCTAAAAGTAGTTGCTATTATTATCCTCATTTTATATCTGAGGAAATTGAAGCACACAGACTTTAAGAGATTTGTCTATAGAAAGTAAGCATCTGAGGTACCTTATCCACTCTGCCACCAGCTACTTTTAGACCCTTTTAACTTCAAGTTTTTTCATTTCATTTTTTTGTTCTATTTATCATATTTTGCCAATA
Source organism: Antechinus flavipes (assembly GCF_016432865.1). Classification (NCBI taxonomy): domain Eukaryota; kingdom Metazoa; phylum Chordata; class Mammalia; order Dasyuromorphia; family Dasyuridae; genus Antechinus; species Antechinus flavipes. Next base: position 477,687,045 of record NC_067399.1, on the reverse strand, counting down.
TAATAAAGAGTAATTTCATTTTAATTTTTTCAAATTATCACAGAAATATCACAGAATGATAGCAAAGTTAGGCTTGGATTGAACATTCAATAATAACAAATGAATAAGCATTTATTAAGCACCCACTGTGTACAGAGCATTATTCTAGATGGCCAGAAAGATAAAAAGTTTAGATAACACACGCTCCATACCTGCAAGGAACAAAATCAGCCATACACACTGAGACAATGAAAATCGGATTGCATCATTTTTTGGTCAAAGTTTGATTTCCAGGTGGATTTGGGTTCTTAGAACAAAGCCCCTGGAAAACATAAGAATGTCTTAATAGAACATAATTAGTGACATAATGACTGATTCTTCTGTTTTCATAAAGATTTGTATTCAATTCACTTTTTTTTCCCCCAAAAGGGAGATCCTGGTTACCATCTATACTAAATTAGGCATTGTGAAGAATACAGGTAGAAGACGTATTTTCCATCCTCAAAGAGTTCACTGAGGTCAAACTTTGAAAGGAGCTATAAGGAACATTTATGTATAGGTCCCAAATGAATGGCACCAGTATTACCTGTGCAAAAGAAAGAATGGTCAGCTTAGGCTGCAATATTAGCTTCAAAAGCTTCAAGTCTAAGAAGGAATGGAGATGACACTTGAAGAATTAATGAATGAAATTCATTAAGAGGAAGCTATGAATTACTATATTTGAAGCAAGTACTTTACAGGAGACAGCTTTGGGGGAGGCTGCTGTGGGAGGTAGGGATGGGGCAAGAAGAAGCTAGACTTTATCCCAACTTACCAGCTGATAGCTTCCTATTTTAATTAATTATTTCTATTAACTATATGCCAAACTGTGCCATTTTTAAATGCTAAAGGACTGCATATAAAATCTACACCCTTTAAATTTAATGCCCTAGCATAAAACACAGTTTTCCATCTGAATTGCATATGGATGTGAGAACTGGATAGAAAGGGAGTAGTAGGGAGGAGAGCATTCTAGTTGGGGATAAACTCTGGCTCATAATGCTTTGAACCCTAATGCCTTTAAATCCAATAAGAAATTGCCTTCAATTCTATTAATATGCAGGATATTATGACAAAAGGACTTTCAAGTTGAAACATCAACATTCAACAAAGACTTAGACAATAATTGTATTCTGTTATCATGTAAATTTGTGTTGTGTGGATCCTTAGTGTTGTTGGTGTTGTTTTTAATCACATACATTTTCCAAAATTCCTCATCGATATTTGGGAAGAGAGTCACATATTCCCATTTACAGAAGAGGAAACTGAGAACCCGAGATAATGATTTATCCCATATGAATATTAGTTGAAGAATTGGTATTATTTAACATGGAGGGGACTTTGCAGGGGAAGGCGAGGAATGTAGCTATCTCCAAGTATTTGAAGATCTGTCATGCTGAAAAGGGACTAGATTTATTTTGTTGGACCCTGGAGAGTAGAATTGGGGAGAATGCACAGAAATTGCATGGAAGCAAATTTAGGCTTCTTATAAGAAAAAAAAAAGCAAAACAAAACTACCTAATAATTACAGCTATGCTATAAGTACAATGGACTGTTTGGGGAATAGTACCTTTCTCCAAATTAGAGGCCTTCAAATAAAGGCTGGATGTCCATTTGTTGGTCATGATCTAGAAAGGATTTTTAGTCATTTTATTGACTGGGTGATGCCCAATATGGAAATTTCCTTTTTTTTTTTTTTTTTTTTAATATAGGTCAAGGTTACCCTGAAAGTCAGTCACAAAACCTAGCAAAAAAAAAAAAAAAAAAAAACAGACGTTTTAGAAGTGTAGTCCAATCTAAGACAATCTCTACTGAAATCCACTGCCCCTTCCCTAAACTTGATCCATATTCTAGATTGTACAGACAGCTTGGATCTCTGAGCTGACCCTGGTGACTCTTCACTCAGTTTTTTTTGCCCTCCACAGGACACAACTTCCTGTTTGTTTTCCCCAAAGGCCAAGAACAGCTTTACCCCCCCCCAAAAAAAAAAAAAATTCAAAGGGTTTCCTGACAACACAATGCTTGTAAAAAGCAATATTTTGGTGATTTAAGTGTAAATGATCAGAAACATGTGGGTTTTATTTCCCTTAAAATACACATGGGCTTGAAAATTAAAGGAAAACGTGCTTGGCAAGACACATCCTGGGTTTCCTCAAACCCCTTAAAGCTTGAAAAGTAGTTTAAGATGTTCGGTAAATTAAAAAGGAAACTTAGTCCTACTTCCTCCATTCTCCCTGCTGCACTTGCCCTTATCTTCTAAGATAAGCTTGGAACTAATACCCTTCAATTTTTCCCTTAAGCTTACATGGTATTAGGGAAGAGGATCCCGTGGGTTTGGTAATAAGGGAATACATCCTTCCTAGGGCTCTGCTATCCTGAACTACAGGGCTGAACAAATGAAGCAGGCAACAAGGATCTCAGAGAAATGCTTCTGCTCCTCACGCCCTTGATCTGTGGGGTGAGCTTTCCACCAGTATATTTTATCTTTCCTCTTGGAATTGACCCTTTGACTCTGGCCACATGCCACACAAATAAAAAAATAGATAGATAGATCGATATAGATATAGATATACAGACATATTATATTTATATATAATGACCAAAATCAAGTCAGAAAGAGTTAGATAGGATCTCCTCCTACACAATGGGGTTGGGAACGTAGGATTTTTTTTTTGGGGGGGAGGGGGTTCATTGGCTAGATTTCTTTCTAAAGAACCTTGCCTTAAACAAAACCAATCTGATTCTCATTGGCCACCAGTAGGTCCCAGGCCAAGCCCTGTTTGGTCATTGTTTGGCAACTGATTGACTCAAATTGTATGTAAATAGCAGTCGCTTCTGCTTTGACCAGAAACTCTGAGGGCCTTCCCTCCCTCTCCCAGATTTATTTATTTATTTATAGTTTTTTGTTTTTTTTTTTTTTTTTTGGGGGGGGGGCCTGGATGAAAGAGAAGATTCTTTGCTTCAATTGCTATTTAGCCGTAAGCATTGAATGGATGCAGCCGCAGTCACACTGAGACCTTAAACTGGCCAACGTCTCCCATCTCATCCAGGCCCATCTCCCTCATCCTGATCTATCTCTAGCCACTGGCTCTGGAGGGGAAAGTGAGGCAGGTGACCTGCCCAGCCCTCTCTCATTTAAATCCAGCTCACTTTCATGACCTCGGAAGTCCTCTTCCAAAATGAGACACAAACAACAGCAACAGGTTCTTCCAAAGAAAATGGAGCAATAATGGGGGAGAAGGAGCATATTGGAAGGAAGAAAAAGCACAAAAAAGGCCTCTTGACTTTGGAGCTACAAGGATTTTAAGAGATCATCCAGTCCAATGCTCTCCTTTTACCAAGGAGGTAACCAGGACTCAGAGAGCTTAAATGACTTTCCCAAAATCACATAGGTAGGAAGAGGAAGATGGTCTGAATGGTCCTCAGTTCTGTCCTGGGCCCTCTTCTCTCCTCCCTCCCTTTCCTTGGTGATCTCATCAGCAGCCATGGATTAATTACCATCTTTAAGCAAATGATTCTCCAACCTACCTATTCAGCCACTACTACTACTAACCTCGTCTCTCATCCCCAACTGCTTTTCCGACATCTCAGATCGGATGTCCAGCAGACATCTTCAACTCAATCTGTCCAAATCAGAACTTACTATCTTTCCCCAAACGGTTCCTACCCTTGACCTTCCCTATTACTGCAGAGGGCAATACCAGCTTCCCATTCCTTAGGCTCACAAAGTCGGAGCCACCTTGGCTGGCTCACTGTCCCTCAGCCCCCATTATTAATCAGCTGGACATTTCACTTTTGCAACAGCTTTCAGATCTGTTCTTCTCTGGCACTGCCTTCGCTCTGGTGCAGGCACTCATCACTTTCTGGATCAGCACTGACCAGTCTTCCTGCCCAAGTCCTTCATACCCTTATTCCCTCTCTACTGGACACTAAAGTGACTTTTCCTAAAATGCAGATCTGATCATGTCACACACACACACACACACACACACACACACACACACATTCCATATTGTTTCCAGGAGAAAATACAAAACGTTCTGTTTGTCCCTCAAAGCCCTTCACATTCTAGCCCCTCCTACTCCTCCAGTCTTACATTCTAGTCTCCAATACCTACTCTCTGAGCCAGTGACGCACACTGGCCTCCTGGCTCCATATATAAATACTTTATGTCCTGGCTCTGGCTGACCCTCCCACCAAGCCCAGAGTGCTCTCCCTCCCCTGCTCAGACCCTGACCTCCCCGACTTATTTTTTAAAAAATTCCACCTCCCACAAAATTATTTTCTATTTATTCTGTATGTGTATAGCTTGTTTTGTATATGTTTCTTTGAATGTTGTCTCCTCCACTAGATTATAAGCTTCTTGAGGCAGGGACTGTCCTTTGCCAATTTTTATATCCTTCTCACTTGTACTTAGAAGGTGCTGAATCAGTATTTATTGAAATGAATCAGTTATCTGATTTCTTGTCTTTTATTCTTTCCACTATAATAAATATGTCCCTATTCTATCTCCTTAGAGGACAAGAGAATATGAAGCAAATGAACAGAGAGGAGAAAAGAAAAAGGAAGGGGGAGTAAAGAACAAAGATAGTATATATAAGTAAGTGTAAGTATGTGTAAGATAGGTAGTGGGAGTAAAAGGAAGACAAAAGCAATCTCAGGGCCCATGTTGTGTTCATAGACCCACAGGGGCGAAATCCGGAATAGACTTTCAACAGGGTAAATGATTTGAATCAAGGCATACTGGTACTAAGTGACAAAAGCAGGATTCTCAGTCATTTATTTTGACTCAAAATCGAATGATTTTCCCACTTCTTCAGTTTCGTCTTCCTATTAGGATTGGATACTCTTCCTGGAAAGATTCACTACATACACTATATATAAATAGTAGCAAGGAGGTGGAGGTGAGATGGGGAATTGTTTCTCTGTTTTTGTCTCTATGCTTTTGACATGTAAATCAACTTAGAATATTGAGAAAAGGTAATCTTCCATCTTCTTCTCCATCATCCTTCCTGCTCAGGCCTTATCATTGTAGATGTTATTGACATCATTAGACATTATAGACATATTTTAGACAATGTAGACCTTATTAGTCAACATTAGAATTGGAAAGAAACATTTAAAGTCATTTGGTAAAAAAAAAATACTCATTTTTATAATCAAGGAAGCTAAAGCCCACAGAGATTAGACATGTTACCCAAGGAATGAACATCCAGATACTCTTTAATAATTTTCATTTATGTCATTTGTGACCCTGTCCTTGTTTCTTTTACTATAAGTCTGTTGAAATCAAGGACAGTACCATCTCTTTCTCTGTTTCTTATCTCATAATGTGCCCTAGACACTTCAAATTTAAAGTGAAAAATTTCTCCAGAGAACATCATTTGTGTGCCTAACACTGAGCTGTCATCCAGAAAGAAGTTCAAGATTCCACTGTTACCCTAAAGAATTCAGAGTCAACTTGGAGACCTGGGATCAACCAAACAGCAACATATGAAAACCTGTTTTTTTTTTAAACACCTGTATTCTCCCAGTGGTATTACATATTTATGATTCATAGAACTTCACAATTTCTGGATCATCAAAATAGTAGTAAGGTGGAAAAACACATAGTAGGTGTATATGGATTTTTCCAGTACTGGACTGTTCCCCACAAAATGTTAAGGAACAGAAAAAAAGTCTTTAACACATTATGGGGAATTTCTTATGAGAAGACATGGACAAATATAGGAGTAGAAGTCAGGAATGAACAGCTATTTACACCATAGATAAAACAGAAGGCATATTTTGGAGATATTGTAGATTTGGTTCTAAACTCCCACAGTAAAGGGAATATTGCAATAAAGTTACATTAAATTTTTGTTTTCCCAATGTATATAAAAATTTTGTACCCTATTAAGTATGCAATCGAATTATTTCTTTTTTTGAAGTATATACATTAATTTAAAATACTGCCAATTGTCATCTAAGTCTTCAGGAAGCTATAATCCTTTGCCAGTAGAGGGTCTCATCTTGATGCTGATGGCTATTGAATGTTCAGGGTAGTTGTGGCTGAAGTCTGAGGTGACTGGAAATTTCTTAAACTCAAACAACAATGAAGTTTATTGCATCAATTGACTGTTCCTTTCACTTGAATATTTAGAGGCTATTGTAGGATTATTAATGGGCATAATTTCAATACTGTTGTGTCTCAGGGAATAGGGAGCCCTGGAGAGAAAGAGAGAGAGGGGGAATAGCCAATTGGTGGAGTAGTCAGGAAACACAACATTTGCTGATTAAAAATTCTCCACTTTATATGGGCATGGTTCATAGCATCCTAAAACAATTACAACAACAGAATAAGAAGATCACTGATCACAGATCATCATAATAAATATAATAATAATAATAAAGTCTGAACTATTACAAAAATTACCAAAATGTAACAAAGAGAGACACTATTGGAAAAGGGGCCCCAACAGGCTTATTTGACTCAGGGTTGCCACAAACCTTCAATCTGTAAAAAAATGTAATATTTACAAAGCACAATACAATTAAACCAAGATATGTCTGAACCCCTATTGAAGAGAGCTGTGATCTACTAAAGAAGTAGGAGCCACTGAATATTTCAAAGTAGACACTATACTATAGGAGGAAGCCATTCTGTGAAATGTCCTACAGTAGCATTGCAAATGCCACACTAAAACACAGAACCATCGTTCTGCCTTGTCCAGATGGAGTAGTTTTGATCCAGCCAAGTCATCGTCCCCTCCACAGAGTCCTCATGCATCTCAGACGTGGAAACTGCAGCCAGCGAGGTGATGAACAGATTTGTTCCAGAGAAGTCAGTCAAGCCATAGTATCATGGGGACCAGGAGCCACATCTCTGTATTTTCTCTAGGGCTTGGGTCAGGGCCAGAGCAGCTCAGTAAGAGGTTTCATGTAAGGGCTCCTGACGTTTGGCAGATCTCGGAGCCGAAATGAGCTTTTAAAGGCCTCCGCACCATTCACCACAGCTCCATTTGTGAGAGCGGTTCTTGGAAGGCGGCATCTGCCACAGAGAGTCAGAAACAGGGCAATGGAGAGATCCCTTTGCTCTCGGGCTTTGGATGGCCTGGATTAAGTTCATCACTAATTAGAGAAAATTGTAAAGCACAATTATTTATGAACCTTCAGTGGCCAAATTCATGAAAGGAATAACGAGTATATATTTTCCTTTTGTAGAATGTTAATGAACAAGTGGTGTTGTCATTCATTATTTATCTATGTTCAAATTGCAATGAATAGACCTGTGACAAATATCAAATTTCTGTATTTACAGAAAACCCACACATGTGTAGATAATAGCCCAATTCAGCAGTTACTGTATAAAGCACAGACTTGTTCTTTAATGTAGAAATTTAGTAATTATCACTACAACTATTCATTAAAGTGTGAACATAGATAAATAATAAATTGAGAGGCCATTTATTACATGCTACCAAAAGGAAACATCTCATCTCTCTTTTGGAAATCTGGCTGAGGGTTTCTTTCTAAATATTCCATGCTTTGTACCCATGTTTTCTTCACTGGGATTTGGATAAAAGGGTGAGAAGGAAAGAGTTGGTCCTTGATAAAAGGCTTGTTAATTGATTTTTCCTGTTTGACATAGCTACTGAAGATCAGAGACTCCCTCTGACCTACCACCAATATAATCTACCAGGACTTTTCCTTCACTGCTCAGTCACCCCTTCTTCCACCCTCAGAAGCAGTATATTTCTTTCCTTTCAGCATCCATATATTCAGTAAAAAATGAAAAAAAAGTCCAAAGGTACATTCCCTCTCTTCCAGGTTTCATCCCATCTCTTTTTCTTCTATTTCCGTAAGTGAAAATTCTATAGAGGAATAGGTTTGCAAAACAATTTGTTCACAATTTTTTGAGAAAGTAGTAGAAACTTTATTAGACCTGTTTTACAGATGAGGAAACTGACTTAGCTATCATCCCATAGATAATAAATACATAAAGTTGTATTTCAACTCAGTTTTGACTCTAAAACATCTCAGAAGTAGCATCTGGGATTATTTGCCATCTAGGGGAGGGGGTGAGGGGAAGGGAGAGTGAAAAAAATTAAAACACAATGTTTTGCAAGGGTGAGTGTTGAAAACTATTCATTTGTTTTAAAAATAAAAAAGCTTTATATGATATTTATATATAAAGTTTTTTATTTTCAAAATATATCTTTATCTACTATCTATCTATCTATCTATCTAAAGTAGCACTTGAACAAGAGTGATAGAAATGGAAATTCAGAGGATTGATCATATTCAAGATTTACAGCAGAAGGAGAAGCAATAGGACTTGATAATTTTTTTTGGATTTGGGGGATGAGAAAGTTGGAGAGCCAAAGGTTACACAAGATTGTGAGATTTGGAGGTTTGGGTACTATTAATAAGAAATGAAGGATCTCCCCTAGGATTTTGCAAGTAGGTATTCCACTAAAGTTTGATGATGATGATGATGATGATGATGATGATGATGATGATGATGATAAAGAGGAAAGGAAAAAAGTACAAGGAAGAAAAAGAAGAGAAGGAAGAAGACAAAAGCATGTGACATAGTTATAAAGGCCTGATTGGCTTTAGTTTAAATAGAAGTAATAGAAAAGGGCTACGGAGGAGAAATGATTGGATCATTCTTCCATCACACCATTAAAATGCCATAGAGCAGCAAAAACTTGGATTCTACCCATAAAAATTGCATTGCCTCTTCCCTTTATAGTAGTAGGCATTTGTTTGATCCAAAGCAGCTCAAATTTTCAGTTTCCTAATACCCCAATCTGAATCTCAGGACCTGATCCAGTTCCCTAAATTACACAGATTTCTATCAGGAAAGGATGTTCTAACCCACTGATGACAAAATCTCGGATGCATTCAGTATCCAACAAACCAATTTATCCACATGAGTGGTAGTTGCACTAACCTTCAGTTATAGCCAGGCATAGCCACAGAACAGGCTTTTCTAAATGGAGCCTCAAAGGAGGCCAGATTGTTATTCTTTATTCTTTAGTATTTTACTCTTTCTAAGGGGACAGGATTATATTTGAAAAATATGGGGAGCCTTCTACCAAAAGCATCCTTTCTGAATGTGACTGGTAGTGTTTCCTATCCCTCAATCCTGATTAGCTCTTTTAAAGGCATTTTAAAAAAACCTTTGGCCATTTTTAAAAAAATGGACTTTTAAAAACATTGGCAGAGCAAGCTGCTTTTGTGATATCTCAAGTTTGTTCCTTGTATCTAACATTTCCAAAGCACTCTAAAAACCAATTTTACACTTAATAAAGTTTAACTATTCAATATTTTTCATTTTAAAACTAAATAACAGACATTTAAAAGAATATTTCTTTTTTAATGACACACATGATACTATTTTAAAAAGCTGAATGACATCCACTGTGCATTCCTCTCTCTTTAACTGCCAAATACTCTATTAGTCAAGTTTGTTCATATTTACAAGATTTTTTCGGATGTTTTACTGCTATCAGAAGATCTAACATCTGTTTCTCCAGGGATTCTGCATGTGTTCCATAGTTTACAACAATTGGAATCACTGTTTTTGAAATACATTTGGATTAAACTCAATGTACTAAGACTCGATTCACAGGCGCCCTACACATACATCTGGGGCTTTCTCTGATGCCGTTTTTCAGAATGGTAAAGTCATTCACTCTGGATTTGGGTGGGTGATATAAAATAATAGTGGCACTCAATGAAGCATATGGATAAAATAATGCTGTTAAAAGCACCCAAGTATGATAAGAAGAATGGTATATCTTCTATGGATACCTTAGGATTCCTCATGGGATATAACATGAAAAAAGGACATTCACTTGATTTTATATCTTTTAGAAATCTGGCATCTGTGCATTCATAGGTTCCTGAGACCAGATGTGCAGAGGTAGTTGGTTTACTCCTTTATCTTCAAATAGAATGGTACCAAACCACTGCAGGACAACAGCTTGCTCTTTTTAATTGTCTTAAAGAGATGCTTTGCTTTGTTTTGAATGAGTCTGAAGATTCATTGGCTCCACTGTTGGAGAAGAGAAGCTAAAAGGAAAGGAGAGGATATGAAAAAAGGAAGGGGATGGAAAGGGGAAGAGAAAATAGGAAAGAAGAGACAAAGAGACGAAGAGAAAAGCAAAGACAAAGTGGAAGAGGGAAAGGAAAAGGAGAAGTTGGGATGAGGGGAGGAGAAGGGAATGGGAAGGATGGGGGCAGGAGTGGAGAGGAAGGGAAAAAAAAATCTTAGGCAATTAAAAAAAAATGGACTTATAAGAACGTTGCCAAAGCAAACTGCTTTTTCTGATTTCTCAAATTTGTTTCTTATATATAACATTTCTTTTTTTTCTTAATAGCATTTTATTTTTCAGATTACATATAAAGATAGTTTTCAACATTCATTTTTGAAAGATTTTAAGTTCCAAATTTTTCTCTCACCTTCCTTCTTTCTCCTCTCCCCAACACAGCAAGCAATCTGATATGTCATACATATTCAATAAATTTAAACATATTTCCATATTAGTAATGTTGTCAAAGACAAATCAGAATAAAGGGGGGAAAGTACAAGAAAGAAAAAACATAAAACAAAAAAGGTGATAATAATATGCTTTAATCTCCACTCACTCTCCATAGTTCTTTCTCTGGATATAGATGGCATTTTCCATCCCAAGTCTATTGAAATTGTACTAGATCACTAATTTGCTGAGAAGACCTAAGTCTATCATAGTTAATAATTATATAATCTTGCTGTTTATTGTATACAATGTTCTCCTGGTTCTGCTCAATTTACTTAGCATTAGTTCATGCAGGTCTTTCCAGGCTTTTCTGAAATCAGCCTCCTCATTATTTCTTATAGAACAACAACATTCCATTATATTCACACACTTAATTTATTCAATCATTCCCCAATTGATGAGCATTCACTCAATTTCCATTTCCTTGCCACCATAAAAAGAACTGCTACAAACATTTTTGCATATATGGGCCCTTTTACCCCTTTAATGCTCTCTTGAAGATACAGACCCTGTAGTGACACTGCTAGATCAAAGGTATGCACAATTTTATAGCCCTTTGAGCATAGTACCAAATTGCTCTCCAGAATGGCTAGATCAGTTCACAATTCCAATCAACAATGCATTAATGTTCTGGTTTTCCCACATCTCCTCCAATATTTATTATTATATTTTCTTGTCATCTTAGCCAATTCTAACATGTCTAAAGCACCCCCAAAATCAATTTTAAATGTAATAAAGTTTAATTATTCAATATTTGAATAATAATTTGAATATTCAATATTAGAATTCAATATGGAAAGAAAAGGGAAGGAAAAGGAAGGGAAAAGAAGGGAGGGGAAGGGGAGGAGAGGAAAAACAGGAGAGAGAAGGAAAGAGAAGAGAAGGAAAGGGTAAGGAAGGGAAGGGACGGGAAGGAAGGGAAGGGATAGAAAGTTTTTAGGTATGTCTAGTCTGAAGCCTTTTCTGGTCTTCTTTCAAAAAATAAGCTCCTTGGGGCAGAGACCATCTTTGCCTTCTATTCTCAGCACATACATAGTTAACACTTAATAAAGGCTCACTGATTTGAATTGATTAGGTTTTAAATTTTATTGTTCTACAGTTATTTCCTGTGTATGAGTCTGTTCTCCCAAACAGATTGTGAGATCATACAGTGCAGAGAGTGAGTCTACTTTGTTTTCTTCTTTTTTTGTGTCTGACACAATATCTTACTTAGGATTAGACACATAAAAGGCTCTTGATAAATATATGTTTGGTTAACAGCCTGAATGCTTAATCCTAAAAGAAAAGATCTATTCTTTCTAATCTGTCTTTAGTAAAAATGGTACAGTAAAGAACTTCTTGACCTTCACAGTTTATCCCTTCATTTTGTGAATACAGTTATTAATTTCACTTCAAGTCTTCCACTCTTAAGACAAAATGATCCCAATTCCATCAACTTTTCCTAAATGATCACCTTAATAAAACTTTAATCATTTAAAAATTGCATCTTAATTATATTCTAGTCTGTGGAATAACAGGCAGTGTCTAACAAATTTTTGTCTTGTTATCATGAGAAAATAGCATACTATCTGGCACCTAGTAGGTATTTAGTAAATGTGTATTACTGAATGGGTGGATGGATAGCTAGATGGATGAATGAACTATGGCTTATCTGTAATTTACATAGAATCAGAGGACATTGGTACTGGAAGGAGCCTGAGAGGCCATCAAATTCATTCTTTTCATGTGCTTATACATCGGAAAACATACAAAGAAAAACTATCCTGTTCACCTTGTTGAATGCCAAATTAAGACTTGGGGTTCTTCTGTCATGCAGTCCCATGCTTGTACTACCATGTTCCAATCTGGCTGCGCCTTCTAGCCTTTAAATTCAAGAATTTACAATCAGTGTGGTAGCTGACTGATTCCACATTTGTCCTCGTAAGGCATTTGACAACATGGCTGAAAACATCATGCTAAAAAGCATGGGAGTGAGCACACAGCTTTGTTTCACTTCATTAGTGGCTGGGAGAGCTCGAGGGCATTGCCAGTTGTCCAGAACCCAGCCAAGAATGCCATCACGAAACTAGCACACAATACTGATGAACTTCTCTGGCCACCAGATTTTGACATGATTTTCCATAAGCCCTCCCGACTGACAGTGTCAAAGGCTCTGTGATCAGATCTACAAATGTGGTGTCCAGTCCTCCCTTCTGCCCCTGGAATTTTTCCTGAAGTGGTTGGGCGCTTCCTCAGCTGCCTCTGAAGCAATACCTGCTCTCAGGTAGATCATCTTTTTCTAGAAGATGTAGGGACAACCTAATAAGAAGGACTCTGGCAAAAATCTTACCCGCAATGACTAAGCTAGAAAGACCTTCTGATTGATTGCTTTATGAAGAACTCACACAGAGCAAGCACTCACAGGGTGATCAGAGAAAGCAATACAAGGAGAACAAATATTCCACTTAGAGAAAACTATAATAGTTGCATTTTTTGTGTTTGTCTAAATCTGTCTATTGTTCATTAAATCTGGGAGGGGGTAAATGGTGATTCTGAAAGCTATGGAGTAGATACTGATAGTACCTATAATAATTAGTTATACTGATAGTACGTGTAACAATTAGTTATGCTGATAGTACGTGTAACAATAACAATGTCCAAATGGAACATTTGGGATAGTTCAGGAAATAAAGAATTTTTCTTCACCGTAAGTATTCATGTGAAGACGGAGTGATTTTTTAGTCATGGATGTCGTGGGAAGCATACTTGGTCAGACCCAGGTTGGACCGGACTCCGAGGTTCTGTCAGACTCTGAGATAGTCTGAGATTCTTTGATCATTAGGGAAGGGAGCCACAGAGATAAGAAAGGAGTGAGCAAGGCAAAGGGAAAGAAAGGGACGGAGAAATCTGCGAAGAAGGAAAGGAGAAAATCTGAAACTTCCATGGGGGCCTGCAAGGGAAGCATATGTGACCCAGCTCCCCAAGGATGCTTGTGTTGCGCATGAGTTGGAAGCAGACGGTGTTCCCATGTAATGGTTTCACATATGCTGTTGTGTAACGCGTTGGCTCACCATGCTTACAGAGCGTTGTTGCACAAGTTCATCGTAGGCCCCGGAGCCACCTGTCACTGGGATGCAGACTGATATCTCGATACCGTGGTAGCCGGTGAGGGAAGCGGAGACTAAAGTGGGGCGCTCCAAGTTGGCTCCCAGCTCCTAGGGTTTGTCATCGACGACCTGTGCATTTTCCCGAAGGACACATTTTAAAGCATGATGCAGACACAAAGCCAAGCCCAATCCGGGGTTTTCACTTTGGTTGCAGCTGCTGATGGATCATGAATCAAATCTGAGGTCAAGGATGCATTTTCTCTCCTGCCGACTTCCCATCGCCCTTATTTAACATACATCCTATACAACCACATGCTATGAATTATCTAATCATTTCTCTCTATGTGCACATCTTCATATCCGATGAGAGGCATGATTTACTGAGTAGAGAAGTGGCTTCAGAGGCAGGGAGACCTGGGTTTGGGTTCCACCTCTGAAACATACCGTCTGTGTGTCCTTGGCAGTGATGATGTTAAAAATCAGAGAAGTGAGAGCTACTAAACCACACCTAAAGATCACATATTGACTTAGAAGAAAAACACATATTAACCTCATCTATATTATATTGTATTTTTATTCATTTTGTTAAATATTTCTAGTTCTAATCAGAAGTTTTGCCATTGTATGGTAGATACCTCTGCTCCAATAATTATCTTAATCTATTAAGTTCTGAAAAAAATGTTAACTTGAATTGACAGAGGGAGTTTCCTCACTCGGGAGTTCCTTTAAGAAAGGGTTTGATTTGTATACCTATTTTATATACCTGAGGTCATGTAAAAATTTCTTGGGCAAAAAGGATTTGTGAGTGGAAAAAGTTTAAGAAGCCCTGCTTTCTATAAATGAAAGTACAGATCCAATCCCTCTCCTTATACATCTCTCTCCACTCTGTAGGTTCTATGGCATTGGGGATTTCAGATAATTCTTATCACCCATAGCCAAGTCAGGGCCATACATGTGAATGCTTAGTGAATGCTTGTTGAGCTTGGTACATTGGACCTTTAGGCATTCATAGTTTATCACATTGCTATGCATTTAGGAAGCAAATGAAGACACAAAGTCAGTGCTTCCCCTAAATTCAAATAATTGGCAGGTTATATAGCTTTGGGTGAATTTTTTTTAGCAATTGATCTTTATCACTCCTTAATAGAAACAGAGTATAGCATAGTGGAGAAAGTTCTAGATTTGGAATCACGAATATTCCTGTTTCTATCCTTCCTAGTGCCCTTAGTAGGTGGATCAGTTTGAGGCAGTCACTGGACTTCTCTCCATCTCAGTTTCCTGATCTGTGAAATGGGAGTGAAAATAATAGTATCTGTTTTACTAAATTATTAGAGAATTCACTGAGATATTGTGAGTAAAGCATACAGCAAATCCCTATAAAGCACTGTATAAATATCAGCAATCATTGGTAATACCTGGTGGTAAAAGGACACTAACATTCTTTGTCTTTCGCTAATTACTATCATGTCTGGATATGTATCCTAGAGATTATATCCTAGAGATAAGGCGTAGCCTGTTGACATATATATAACTACATATACCTGTAGTCTGTGTAAAGAAAAGATTCACCCAGATTCTAGGCTAACAAAAGCCATTTTATGTCTCTTTCTGTTTTCTCTCTGTCCCTCTGTCTTTATCTCTGCAAGTGTCTCTCTGACTACATATGTGAATAGTTTCCTATGAGATAAGCCCTCACTTCCAGTAACCAGAAAATACATCCGCTTGGATGTAGATTGAATCCTAGATATTCAGATATTCACAGAATTGGACCACCAGTTTTAAGGGAACTTGAAAATTTTATTATTATTATTATTATTATTATTATTATTTTACATAGAAGGTACCTAAGTCCTAAAAGGGGAGAGTGATTTGGTATTAGAGATGGAATTAGTACCTCTTGACTTGTCTGGTGGATGAGACTGAAAGATTAGAGAAAAACAGAATTGATCACTTAGGAGTCCCTCAAAGTGCCAACCCCTAAAACAAAAGCAATTAGTATATTCTCTGGTCAGAGGGAATATGTGCCTTTGTGGAATTTGTAGATAAATGGGTAAAAACGAAAAGAGATAAAGTCCAGGACATTTCTGCATTCAAATATTGATTGTTTGCTTGTTTGATTGATTGATTATTAGCACGACATTTGGATGAAAACATCCTAGACCTAGAAGGGCTCTCTAGGCTTCATTTAGATCATCTACTTGCCTTGAAGCAAGACCATCTTGTTTCTCTGCCAAGAGATGGCTGCTTTCCAAGGCCAGGAGATCCTAAAATCTCCAACAATTAATAAAAGAATTGCAACTCCATTATTCATACTCATTTCTTCTTTCTCCTAAGGAGAAAGAGTTGTCTGGAATTCCCTAAGCCGCAGCGGGACTGCCTTTGCTCTGTCCCATGTGGGAACTGGAAGGTCTTACCCTTGGTTCTTAGGAAGCTCCCGGCACTGCTTTGTTCCTCCTTGGCCTTGACAATTATGTGGAATTTTTTTCCTCTTATACTTCTTTCTTTCTGGCACAGAATTGGTTTGGGGGGGGGTGGAGACCAAGAGGAGTCATTGTGAATTAACAGAAAGACATTTTCACCAGGTGCTTCTCAATTATCGCATTGGCAGCCAGCCTCTTCTGTGTAAATTGTATTAAAAAGAAAAAAAACCCTCCAGTGCTGGAATTCTCCTTGGAATTGTAACCAACTCAGTGTCTTATTTTCTCTGAAGAAGGTTTGTCCTCTGGGAACAGCATTGCTTAGAACTGTAAGAAAAGCCAAGGGTTGCTACATACTGTAACATTATGATTTAAATGTGTTAAAGCGTCTGATTATCATTTGGTCTTAAATACTCTAGATTCTCTACCTTATTTTGTACAAGTTTTAGAAATAAACCACAAGATGGATCTCTGAAAGTGATTGATGCCTATTCTGCATTAGAGTAATGGTCCCAGACTTCTTCATAAATTTGTCTGTTGTAAGACCATAAACATAATTCTAAACATGGAAGTTATTTAGCTTTGAATTAATTGCTTTTTCAGTTGTTTTCAAATATGCAAATCAAAACAGCCAAAGAAATCGTCCCATAAAAAACACAGTCCATTCTCCTGGTGAGATTCTGAAATTCCCTTTGCCAAGGTGACCTGCCTGTTCCAAATGTAGAAACAAAAGTGCGTTTTTAAATGATACACTTATGTGGGAATATTTCATCTTGCTTGACGTTTTCATGATACAGCATAGGGGCTCACTGAGTGTTCTGTGTAGCTTGTTGCCATGTTTGCTAAAAAAAGAAAAAAGTTCCCACCAAGTGAAATATGGAGATAAAGTCAACTGTGGAGAACAAAATCACCTTAGCAAGCACCTCTTAGACTGTGGGAAAATGATTTCACAGTTAATGCAAGATGGGAGGTCTGGATAGAAGCCTCAGTCATAGAAATTAGGACCAGCTTGTGACACTATATGGGGCCAGCATCTTCCTTGTCTCTGTAGAAGCATCCACGAGCCCCCACTACCCCTATTCCTGACCAACTCCCAAGTACCTCCATAGCTGAATTCTCTATGTGACGGAGATAACAAGATTGGTTTTGATAAGGCTGTGGTTGCTTTTTTTGTATGAACTTTATAAATTAGGGATGGATACCATATCTTTTTAGTAAATCCTTATGAAAATGTTATAACATCAGCTGAATTTTTTGATCTATATATTTCCCTTTGGTGAATAAATCTTGGAAGGCCAAATTATGGACAAAATCTAACAAAATAAAATTTTATAAGTATAAATGTAAAGTATTATACATCATATTTTTAGAAAATCAAACAGAAAAGTCCAGAATTGGAAAGACATGGTTTAAAAAGTTCATATGTAAAAGACAGTCAGCTTTGGGACATAGCAACCACAAAAACTTCCATTTTTAGAAAAGTTGTACCACTAGAAGTCTAATGTTCACAATGAAAGAAGTTATAACCCCACCATACTTGACTTCTATCTAATAGCATGGGGAATTTGTATTAAGTTCTGGATGCCACATTTTAAGAGAGACAATTTCAAAACCAATCCATACAGCAGAGGGTAACCAGGATATGAGGGGTCTGGAGAATATAATATAGGAGGATCAAGGCTAAAGTGACTGAACATGTAAAAAGATTTACGATGGACTCAGTAGCAGAAATTTGAAGCATCACTTGCTGAGATGTAAGGAGATCTGAGGATTCTAAGGAAAGAGATCATTCTATGCCTAGAAAGTTAGGCAGAGAGAGGGTATAAAGAGTACTGCCTTGTTCTGGCTGTTCTATACAAAGCAGGGACAAGCATAGGGTCCCAGATGGGAGTGTGTGAGAGGAGGGTCCTCAGATGGTGAAGAACAGGAGAACCAGGTTCCGGTTCAATTTAGGAAGGTAGCCTAATTAGGGCCTCCTCAGTGAAATGCTCTAGGCCTAAATTGTTTTTTTTTTTTTTTTTTGCAAGAAAGAAGAGAGGAAAAAGGAAGGACATCATGGAGGAAGTGCTGCATTTTGCTTTATTTTTAGCACTAAGCTTTTCATGGGATAAGATGGAGTCAGTGAGATGACAATTAGCCTAGGAAGTTCTCCTGACCCCTCAGCACAAACTGCAGATGCTATACACTGAGCTAATCTCCGTCTGTCATTCCTCCAACATGGGCAGATATAGGTGGAGAAGGTCAGACCAGCTCAACTGAACATCAACCTGAAGGAATTTCAGAAAAGGTTCTTCTGGCTGGTACTTATGAATATACTAATAGCCATAGTTATCAAAAGGCACCATAGGGTCGTAGTTAGAGTGCAGTCAGGAAGAACTGAATGCAAGTCTTTTTTTTTTTGAGATATAGACAGAAATATGTATGTATGTGTATTATATATACACAGGTGTATGTAGATACATATGTATATATGTGTACTATGTATGTTACATATGTGCATATGTGTGTATATATATTTTTATTGTATAATATGTATCTAGGGCTTTAGTATCCTCATCAATAAAATGAGAGGTCAGCCCATTACTTCTAAGGTTCCTTTTAGCTCTAAATCTATGATCCTATGCTTCTGCTTGTAAACATTGATTTTCTTTTCATTTGTTGCTATTTTTGTCATTCTGGTGGGTTTAAAGTTATACTGATAGCAGAACTGATTATTCAGTGATTTATAACATTTCTGTGTGTGTGTGTGTGTGTGTGTGTGTGTGTGTGTGTGTGTGTTACTGATTCTATTTTACAGATGAAGAAATTGAGAATCAGGGGGTAGAGTGACTTACTCACAGTCACAGAGATAGTTAAATTCTAGATAAGAACTTGTGGGCCCTGATTCATACACCCTAAGTGGCAATCTTGGCAATAAGAAAGGAGAAGGCAGTTTATGTCCTATATTTGTGCAAAGTATGTGGCAGCTCTAGGGTTCTAAATCCTAAGGTAAGCTGGACTCACATAGTTGAGTTGACAGTTTTTAAATGGGTATATATATATATGTACATCCATATTTGTCTACCTAAAGATCATACCAATGTAACATCTGGGTTGTTGTGATATGGCATGAATGTTAACTCCTAGCCTAATGATAACAGTGCTCTGCTTTCTAAGGAAATGTTCATAGCCATGTGAGGTTCTTACATTACCAATTAGGTTCTCTTGAAAGTAATTAACCAAATTTCTCCAGTGGAAAACAAATAACCAGGAATAGATTTTTTTTTCATCCTTTTGATTCATTTAAGTACTGGGAGACATGTTGGAAAACCTAGCTTTGCAAAAATATTTTGGAATAAAAAGGAAAAGGAACTTTGGATGGGGCAACTATTCCTTCACATTTCAACATTTCCATCAGGTTCATCACAGAGAAAGGCACTGTTCTTGTGATTCAAAATGCATGACCCAGGGTCATACACAGACAGAACACAAGTACTGCCCTCATTTTTCAAGGCCTTCTACTCTTAGGGGAATAACACATGCAATACACAGATGGCACACAGAATAGCACATATGTTTATGTATAAGACCACCATTAGTAGGGCACATGTTCTAAGCGGTCTCTCCAAAAATAGGGCTAGACTGCACTGAGTTATTCATGCTTACTGTCTCCATTCATCTTGTGACCTTTTTTTGCAGTAGTTTTTATTTGTAGTAAATATGCAAGATTGGCTGAAGGTAGAGGGAGAAACAAACATTTGGATGCACAGAATAGGGCAAAACTCATTCTTCCTGATAGGCATCAAATCCTCAACCTAGACCTCTTTTCCTGCATATTTCTGACCTTAACACATCATTTCCCCCAATGTCAATCAAAGCCCTTCCATGGCTTGGTGGATAATTTTACGAGTTGTCTTTGATAGATTCATAAATTCATCTATTCATTCACCTAGTAAAGTCTATTATTGTTTCCACTGGTACAGATAATGACTCATTTGCACCTTGTCTTTGCATATGATTCTTGTTTCTATCCAATACATTTTCCATGGAGAAATTATTCCCGACACTGGAGGCTTCCTCTCGGTTGTTTTTACTATTTGTGATATCAAAGAGATATCTAGATTGTCCAGCTATTATCTTTTGCCCTTGCTACATTACCAACTTTCCTCTTTTTGCTCATACATGTCACTGATGTGATCTTGTTTTATATTTCTTGCATATAATCTTTACTAATGTGCTTTTGCCTATTTAAACCCACCATATCCTTCCTTTGCCTTTCATAACACTCGCATCTTGGATTTTTCAAAGATAATGCCGTTCCATAATTTGCAATCATATTGCAATATAAGGAGAATATTAGTATTATCTTTTGTGTAAGGAAATAACATGAGGTCATTGAAAGTACTGTATAATTTCCCAACTATAATCAAGCCTGCTCTCTTACTACTTGATTCCTGATAACATGGACCCACTGCCATGGATGATAAGAATCAGTTGCTATAGAAATGCTCATGAACGTATTTTATTTTTTTGTCTATTTGTTGCCTTTCTTTCAATTTTATCTACAAATGATCTCTGCATGATCTTTTTTGACTAGATCATATCAAGTTTTCTGTAGGCTCATTTTCTCCATGGGTTTTCATTGTTTATCTGACAATGCTCCTCATCATCAACTATCCTCTTCTTATGTAATGTTTGTATATTCACTTTTACTCAACATGGATTTTTTTTTCTTGGTTTCTGTCTTTCTGCTCAGCAAAAATGTTAAGTGTTTATTAATCAATGTGGTTTCAAGGCTCTTTTGACTTCTTTATTGTGACAATTGTTTTAAATTAACTAGATATCACTAAGAAATGGTAACAAAGTCAAAACTTTTTATCTAGATTATTTGTATTCACTTACTATATTTCAGTGTTTAAATGTCTAGAGCTATTTTAATTGAATACAATGTCTGCTTTTAAAAAAATTAACTTTTTTTTTTTTTTTTTTTTGCTGAGGCAATGGGATTAAGTGACTTGCACAGGGTCACACAGCTAGGACATGTTAAGTGTCTGAGGTCAAATTTGAATTCAGGTCCTCCTGATTTCAGAGGTGGTGTTCTATCCACTGTACCACCTAGCTGCCCCCAGTGTTTACTTTTTATCCTTTTTACTAATTCGGTGCTCATTTTGGCCTTTGCTCTAGCTAGTTTATTATTTGATGATCTTAAAGACTGATAATTCTGAAATCATTCTTGTTTTAGTAAATAGTTATTGCCTGCCATAATGTAGCAAATTTCATCTTTTAAAACATTATTCCTAATTTCCTAAGTCCAAGACCTCCCAAATTTCTTCTTGAACAAAGTATTCATGATATGCTGGGACGATACTTCTGAGTAATCTATAAATTGTTGGCTACTCTACTTCTCATTCCAAATAATATTTTCCAATAAAGTTTTCTCCATTCTTCTGCCAGTCATGCCCACCTTTGTACTGAAGTTATTATGGATGAAGGCATGTGTTAACTTGATTTGGAGAATATTTTAGACTACTTCATAGAATTTTCCTACTTCAAATTTTCCAGCTTAAATTGGCATATATTCCCGAATTCCCCATAAAGTGGTTTCTTTTGCTTAGATTCATTATAACCACTAAAAGGAAAAATGAAAAAGTATTTCATAAAATGACATATTCTGTTGCCTTTCAATGCAGGGCAAAACAAGCCCCACCAACTACTTTATTCACCTCTCCAGGGAGCACCTGTGAACCATCAATCCATTTACTCATGATTTCTTTTATTTCTTCTGGTTTCACTTATAGAAACAATATCAATATTGACATGGCTCAGTTCTTCCAGTTGATTCACTGGTCATGGAACGAAGATCTCATATTTAGAGTGCCAATAAGTAAATTAATGTTTATAGGTGGTCTAAACATCCTCTGACTTTTTTCTTTTTTCTTTTTAAACTACTCTACCACTGAAGAAGCAGGAAGCAGAGATATAGAATTCATTAGAAGGTTGCCAACATGCTGGTGAAAATTCTTTCAAAGTTAACCAGACTGGTATTCAGCTGTTAGACATATTCTAGAGTTATTAAACTTATTTTAGAGGTTTTATTTGTATCCATTTACTATATATCAGAATCAATTGATTGTTTATATGTCCAGAGCTATTTTAATTGAATATAATGTCTCCTTTTTATCTATGTCCTTTCTATTTATTTGGTGCTCATTTTGGCCTCTGCTCTAGCTAGTTTATTAGTTACTTATAAAGTCATACCCATGGACTTTCTATTACTTTGGTAGAATCTGACTGAATTTACATTAATAATGAGAATAATATTTATATAGTGCATACTATGTCCCAGGCATGTGCTAAGCACTTTAAAGATACTTTCTCATTTGATCATTACAACAATCCTGAAAGGAAGGTGCTATTATTACTCACAATTCACAGATGAAAAAAATAGACATACAGAGGCTCAGTTGCTTGCTCTATGTCATATAGCTTGTAAATAGCAAAGGCCAGATTTCTCAAACCTTCTCATGCCTTTCTAACTCCAGGCCCAACATCCTATCCACTACACCATCTAGCTACTCCCAACTGTAGGTGTCATAAAGAGGAGTTGGTACTTTTTCGAGGCTCATTAGTTACTGTGATCAAATCAATCCATTGCTAAGTTGCTGACCTATTGATGAGCCTTCTCTGAATTAGCTAACTTCCTCTCGGGAAAGGAGACATGGAAACCCGAGGATCATATAGACTGTTTAATCTTGGTGAGATCTGCTAGAAGTCATATCCCATTGATAGATTCTTCAAAATCCTATCTTCACCCACATGTTGATTATAATCCAAAAAGTAGAATCTGTTCCCCCATCCAAATCCCCTTTCCATATAGATGGCTTCCTGATTTCATGGAGATTTCATAGTTAGTTCAGAATCCATATCTCTCTGAGTTTTTATGATCTTAACCAACTTACACAAAAGCAAGAAAATTCAGTCAAACAATGTGCTACATTTTTTAGGGAAGAAGGATTAGATATAGAATTTCAGAAACTTCCTTCCTTTTCCAATCCAAGCTTAGAACCTTCTCTGCAACATATGATCTTTTTTTTTTTAAATTTTATTTTATTTAATAATAACTTTGTATTGACAGAATCTATGCCAGGATAATTTTTACACGACATTATCCCTTGCAATCACTTATGTTTCGTTTTTTCCCCTGCAACATATGATCTTAAAGAATAGTCTACAAAAAGGAGAAATGACTTATCTTAAGTTACTTGCCAATGGTTATATGGCTAATATGTACTGGGGGCAGGGCTTAAACCTTAATTTCTTACCTTGGAGGTAAACTCACTATCTGAGCATCACATTGCCTCTCATTAGGAAACATACAGCATCAAACAATGGAATCATAGACTCTCAAAAATACATCAAGACCACAGAAGACAATGAATCCAATCCATGCCCTTTAGGAACGCATCCTTGTACAATATTCCTAAGAATTGTTCTTCCATTGCTGATGGAAGACACTCTAGTTCTTCAGCTGTAAAATATGTAAAATAATAGGACCTACCTCATGGGGTTATAATGAACATCAAATGAAAGAACACATGTAAAGTGCTTCGCAAACTTTAAATCAATATGCAAAAGTTAGCTATGAAGATAATGATGATGATGATGATGATGATGGTAATGATTGTAATGATGATTATGTCCAGATTATGTAGTGTTCTCAGTCACACATTCTATAGTTCAGCCAAACTATCTTTGTTATTCCTTACATATGGCAGTCCATTTTTTTCTTTGTATTTTTACACAGGCTTTCTACCAGAGCTGGTGTCTACTCCATGTCTTGTACCTCTTAGAATCCTTAATTTCTTTTAAAGCTCACTTCAAAAGCCATTTTCTATGTGAGACCTTTCCTGATTTCCTCCAGCCGTTAGAATTGTCCCCTGAAAATTACCTTGTATTCTTTTGTCCAAACTTATTGTGTATCACCCCCCACCCCGCAATAGAACATAAGCATCTTGAGGGTATATTTGTCTATATATATATATATATATATATATATATATATATATATATATTATTATTATTATTATTATTATTATTAGTAGGTGTGTATTAAAGGTATACTGATGGATTGAAGAGAAATTCAGTTCCTTATAAGGTAACTAATTCTGCTTTTGGTGAATTCTAATGGTTAAGAAGTCTTTTTTTCAAAACAAGTTAACACTTTTATGTTGGAAACTTCCACCCATTTTTCCCAGATCAAGCTGAGAGCTGGGGTCAAACAGAGCAAATCTAATCCTCCTTGTACATGACAGCCCTTCAAACGCAGGAAAACAGCTCTCACATTCCCTCTATGTCTTCTCTTCCTGAGGCTAAATATCCTTCATTCCTTCAGAAAATGGAACAACATTCAACCACCACTACCATACAAATATGTAAAGATTCCTCTAAGGTTAGATTTTTTAAAAAATTCTACTTGTATTTTTAGAGTTATTTTCTAAAGTTTTATCACTGTGAATTGCTTCCCAGGGGGTAGATATCTGTCAAGGGGAGTCAAGGAAATGAGAAAGTACCAAGGGTTCTGGAGGCCACCAAAATCCCTGACAGAAGTAGATGAGAGAAAAGGAAAAAATATTTCTATTGAAGAGTAGCTCCAAATATATGATTATTTTTATGAAAAGTATAGTGTACAATCATTTCATACTTGAGATGCCAGGGGTTATTTCTCCTTTGATTGGGTTCCCCAAAGAAATTGTTTCATGTTAAGTGGATAATAACTTAAAAGAAGAAAAAGGAAAGGACCACAAGGGATAGAGAAAAAAGTCCAAACTGATGCAAGATAAGGTAAAGTAGGGTAAGAAAATATCAACATTTATTGCACAATCAATCAGTGAAAATGAATCAGCAAGCCAAGGTCTCCTTCAGCTGGCATTTCTACAATGAAAAACATGAAAAAATAAGGGAAGAGAGAATAGTAGAGACCTACCATATTTATCAATGCTTCTCTATTTCAGAGCAAAATCCTAAAAATTAAGAGTTGTATATAAATAATGATGGCTCTAATTCCCAATTAATATTCATGAACTAGAATAATTTTTTATATTGAGCTGTTTCTCCTGAACACTGCATTTAAACAATCTATTTTAATTCATCAAACAAGTAGTAAGTACCTACTGTATGAAAGGGATTCAACAAGGCATTAGAAATATCATGGAGGAAATATATGATGACAAAGAGGAATGAGCCTGTCATATAGCAGGAATGAAGATTACTAGAGAGACAGACCATGTTGCACTTGCAATGTAAAAGAAACTCAAGCATGTTGGGCAGATCCCCTATGAAGGATCTCTGGGGATATTTGTATAATAATCATACAAGTAGATCAGTAACATCATAGAATCATAGATGTTTGAAAATAAATGTGATGAAAAATGATGAACAAGATGATTTTAGAAAGACCTAGAAAGATTTACATGAACTGATACTGAGTGAAACAAGCAGAACCAGGAATACATTGTACACAATAACAGTAGGAATGTGTGATGATCAGCTATGAAAAACTTAGTTCTTCTCAGTGTTTCAGTGATCCAAAACAATCCCATTAGATTTTGGACAGAAAATGCCATCTGTATCCAGAAAAAGAACTAAGGAGACTGAAAGTAAATCAACACATACTATTACACTTCCTTTTTCTGTTTTTTTTATCTCTTCCATGATGTTTTCCTTTGCTCAGATTGTTCTCTCCTAACATGATTTATCAAGTAATATGTATTAAAAATAAATAAATTTACTAGGGAAAAAAAGGAAAAAAAGAGTACCTCCAGTTTGTGTCATGTAAAAATTCTGCTTTCCAAAAAAATGTATTAGAGATCACTCAACTGCAGAAATATATAATTATATATATTGGGTATAAAATTCCAATAATACCATATCCAGTGGGTGTTCATTAGATTAAGCTAAGCTACTCAAGTGTAGGTCATTCACAAATAGTATATAACCTTTGGTTTTTAAAAATAAAAATAATTTTATTACTTATTTACTGGGACAGCTCTGCAGTGTAATGAATAAAACAAAAGTTCTAGTGTCAGTAACATATAATCTTAACTGAGTTCAAATCTGTTCTCAAAAACTGAATAGCTATGTGACTCTGGGCAAGTCATTTAACTCTATTTGCCTTAGCTTCCTCATCTGTAAAATGAGCTGGAGCAGGAATTGGCAAACCACTCCAGAATCTTTGTTAGGAAAACTTCAAATGAAATCACAAAGAGTCAGACACAATTGAAATGACTAAATAACAACTACTGTTTATTTATTTTTGACATTCTTTTTTTTTAAATCTTGAGTTTTGAAAATTCTCCCTCCCACACCCATTGAAAAGCCAAGCAATAACAGAATAATCTTATAAAGACACATTTGTAAAATTTGATCAAGACTACAATGACTCTGAGGTGGTTTCTACACAAAAACTAATTAGGAAGAAGGTAAGTTTGAATTCAGTGGAACAGCCGAGGATTTTGATTGCAACTGGTTGTTTACCTGAATTCATTTTTTTAAAAATACAAGTCATTTTTGAGAGTTGAATTATTTGGCTACTGAGAATGAGGAGGGGGGAAGTAAAGGAAATGGAAGAGAGCAGTATTATATATGTTTTCTCAGCCTATCTGAAACAGCATGCTAGCTGCAAAAATAAACAATAGGTCTGTACTTGGTTGACTGATTTATGGTCCATATGGCTGGTTATACTATAAAAGAATTATTTAAAAGCTTAATATATTTCAGTTGTGTTATTATCACATATAAGATGAAGATAGCCTATGATGGGAAGGGTTGTAGGCCCTTCATAATCTGGTAGGAGACACCCCCCCCATTTCTACATATAAGGGAAATGAAGTGCCATGTCCAAGGTGAGGCAAATAATAACAAAGACAGAATTTGAATACAATAACAAAAATCTAGTCAACAAATATTAAATGGTCATTAGTATAAATGCACTGTAATAGATTCATAGGAACATAGATTTAATGTTGGAAGAAAAAAAAGACAGATTTTGGGGGAAAAACCCTTATTTTAAAGGTGAGGAAACTGGAATTAAAAGTCTGGATTTGAATTAAGTTTTTCTTGACTTCAAGGTCAGTACTCTCTCTGCTATATCTTCTAGACACTTAGATTATAGAGACAAAAATGAAGCAGTCATTATCTACATTCTTTCTGCTAACTAATAGGAGTGAGAGGAGAAAGAAACAGAAAAAGGGAAAGAGAAAAGAAAATTTAGAAAGAAATGTTCATGGGAAATGAGACATGGTGACAAGGTCTTTTTTTTTTTTTTTTTTTTTTTTTTTCCTAGAGGAGAAGGACTCTACATTTTCCCCAAAGGCATCTACATGGCAGTTAGTGTCAGGTTAACTATTTCCCCTCTCTTCTCTGACCTTTCAGGACTATTCCTAATGTCTAGCGACCCAGTATGGGCAGTATTCCTCTGCCTGCTTGGAAAGGTTTGTCTAACAAGACCACCCCCCACTTCCCACATCAATTTCTCTGGTTGAGATAGCCCCCTGCAAGGCACATCTCAATTGCCTCTTGTGAGTGAGGGCATGATTTTTGATCCACAGTAATGTGTAATTATCTGTTTCTGAATGTTTTAGTAGGAATTAGGACCCTTTTAAAAAATTATTTTAACCAAACATATTCATTTCACAGCATGGGAAAATCACTTGCTCAATCCTAACTGTGTTTATCTTTTCTGTCTAATATTTCACAGGTTGTATCCTGCTCCTTGAAAAATGGAGAAATATTGTTGGGATTTATTTTTTTTAAATGAAAAAAAAAGAGAAAAAAAGAAAGGGAAAAGATACTTATGGACATAACTATGCCCTTCTCTTCATCTTTAGCATTCTAGAATGTACCTGTGTTCAAATATTAAGAAATAAAACAAATATAAATTATGCATTTTCCAACTTAATTTAAAATGCATTATGCACTGCTTTGTTCTCTGGAATTAGTATTATTAAGGGTACAGATCTGTATGGATTAATTTTGAGTCAGTTCATTCACTTCTTTGTAATTCAGTGGCAAGGATTTCTGTCCCCAGGCGTCAAATTAAATTTTTTACTGTAAGTAACATGTACAAAATACAGGCCTCTTTGTGTTCCTTCTTTGTTTTCCTAATATACACCATCTTCCCATCTTCCATTTCCCCTATGTCCGAAATTTCTCCCTTTGCAGAGTAAAACTTTTTTTTTTCCCAGAATGATTTTGAGGAAATGTGAGCACTGTCAAAATACTGGAATCGTGCCTAATAATAGTATTATCTTTTCGTCAGTATTCAGAGTCTAAGAGCCCTGCATGGACTCCCTCCAATCCCAAGCTACCCTGCGACCACCCCTAGGCCCATGCCTTCCCAATAATTTTGGCAGCAAATGAACTGTGATTTTGCGATTATTTAATATACGTAGCCAATCATCATTTTTAAGTATTGTTTTTAGCCCAGTAATTCTTTGTTCTGCTGAAGTGCTTTAAATCTTTATTTCTCCCCCCTATAAACTAAGCAAGGAAATAGTCGGCATTCTTAATTAGTCTTCTTTAAACACAATCTCCTTTCATATGCACTAATAAAGACTAAGGATGGCTTCCCTCTTGTTTAAATAACTGCTTGCTGTAGTATAAAATTGTAAGAGACATGATGCAGATCGAGTTGCCGGCTTGAAGTGGAGAAGAGGAACAAGCAGCACCATAATAAGCAGATTTTAATGATTTACTATAAATCAGCATTTTTGCCCTGTCAGTGAGATTGAAGAGGCAGACAGCTCCTCACATGTCTGGCTAGCAAATGTCTTTCTGATGAATCATGTGCTTGGAATCACTGATCACAACATTCCAACGGCACATCCATATAATGAGGGAAACATATACACAGCACTCTGATGGCTGCCGTGAGGCTGCAGGAATATATGTTTTTAGTTGTGGGGTAGTTAAGCCCTTACATTGATCTGGCGGCTGTTCAACAGAGGGTAATGGAAGTGTATATTACCAGGTTAACTATTGAGGCCTGAACACAGACTGCTTTGCATAAATGCTCTCCTCTCAAGACTTTTGATGAAAACCTAACCTTTAGTGTCTAGCAGAAAGAGGGAGGGAAGAAAGGAAAAAGAGAGAGGGAGAAAGAGAGACAGACAGAGAGAGAGAGAGAGAGCAGAAAAATGAGACAAACTCTAATGATAATAATGTAAATGTAAAGTATCTGGGTACAGAAAACAAAACACAAATTAGGATGAGTTCCATTTTACCAGAAGCTCATATTGAATAGGTCTCTCCATTTTTTTACCTATCCCTTCCCTTTCCCTGACCCTTGCCATTGATCAATGCTTCTAGTGACACACTCTCCATCCCCAGCCAACCCCGCCCCCAACCCACTGCTATTTATACATCATCCTAGAGCATCACTGAGAGGAACCTATCTAGGAGTTGTTGGAGAGTCTGGAAGAAAAGGTCACAATAGCCTTTCAAATTATCCCTGGATCTTCAGCTGCTTTGCGTCCTTGATATCAAGGGCCATTCCTGTTCCAAACAGCAAGCAAACAAGCTGGGGATAAATTATTAAGTACTTAGTCTGTAATAAATACTGTGCTAGGCCCTCGAGATACGAAGATAAAACTGAAAAAGCTCCTGCCTTCAAAAGCAACAAACATTGATTCGAAGTGTGCTATACACCAGACCCACAAGACACAAAGATAAAATACAACACTGTGGTTGCCCTCAAGAAGCTTATAGTCTAATTATAGCTTGGGCTGAGGATAAGGCCAGATGCTTCCCTCTGTGCAGCTCCCTGACCTGTGCCTACTCTGGTAGGTCCCGTAGATAAAATAGATTGTCAGGAAATGCTGATTAATGATGAGGATAGTCTTTGATGAGGGACAGTGGGGGGAGATGCAAAGAACTATGTGCTCAGAGTCAGAGGACATGTGTTGTGTAGACAGTATTAGCTAAATGACCTTCTCTCTTGTCACATATAACGCCCTCCAATTGGAAAAAATAAAATTTATTATTATCTTTTTAACATTGTTTGAAGGAACTTCATATGCTGCTCCTCTACCTATAGCAGTGTAAAGAACACAGACCAAACTATAAAGTACAAATTATTTTTGTTGCCCCATGCTCCTATCCACAGACCCTGAGCCTTTCCTTCTTATACCACCCTTTCTCCCCTGCCATGAGTTAAAATGGTAAATATGATTTTTGTTTAAGTTTCTTATAATGATTGCTCATCGAATTGGGAAGGGGAAGATGAAGAAAAGGCAGGAATAAATATGATATAAAGACATAAATCATCATTGAAAATGTTTAAAAGTTTTAAAATGTACAGTAATAAAAGGTTTGTTGCTTTATGCATTCTTTGTGTAGTTATTTAATCCATTTTGGTGAAATTCTTTCTGAGTCTCTTAAGGATTTGGAATAGTTGGTACATCAAAGTGCTTTTAGTTTTGGTTTTGTTGTTTACATTATTACTTTAAATTCATTACTTTTGAGACCCTGGTTTAAATAGCTAGGAAGAAAGAGGGAAATTAAGTTGGCATCATTAAAATAAGAACTATAGAATTCTATATTTCCCTTTGGGTCAATCATCAACTCAGCTCTTGAGATAATCTGTATAGCATTCTGATTTCTTCTGGAATCTTGAAATGCCAAGTTGTTAAGGCTACTATCTATTGTGTTAGCAACTTAATCATAATATGGAGGCTCTTTCTTTCTTTCTTTCTTTCTTTCTTTCTTTCTTTCTTTCTTTCTTTCTTTCTTTCTTTCTTTCTTTCTTTCTTTCTTTCTTTCTTTCTTTTCTCTCTCCCCTGAGGCAATTGGGTTAAGTGTCCTGCCCAGGATCACATAGCGAGGAAGTTTTCCGTGCCTGAGGTTAGATTTGAACTCTGGTCCTCCTGATTTCAGGGCTGGTGCTCTATCCACTGTGCCACCTAGACTCCCCAATGCTTCTTGTTACTAAATCTAATAATAGGGAAGCAGGATGGCCATTTTCAAAGGTATCATAATGATGAATTTGACATGGAGGACAGTGGAACAGGCATCACTCTTTCATATTGTGATACAACAACAAGACAAGATATATTGGATCAAATTTTAAAATAATCATACAATACCTTCTGAAAATGATTCAGCAAAATGACACTGACTACCAATGTGGACAAATGACGCACAGGAAATGGATTGATGATATGAATGTTTTCATTGTGTACACATCATAATAAAATTGGAATTACATTATATTAATTGTAGGTAAGAGCTTAAAACTGCTTTTTGTCAGTGGTATCCTTAGCTCCAAGTCACACAACATTTTGATAATTAACACAGGACAATCATCTAAAAAATCACTTTATCCCTAAATTTAGATTGGATAAAATTAGAGTTGAAATTGAGATACACAAATTTGAAGAAGGAAAGGTTTGAGATCATTAAAAATCTTCACTTACTGAAAACTTCTAAAATTATACATTATAATGAAACAGACAACAAAACAGCCCTGATACCTTTTTTAAAAAATGAGGAGATGGGTATACTTGTACAGGAATTCCAAAAAATTCTTTTTGAGTTTGACAAGATAAATTCAGTTATCAGATTAATCATATCATAAAGAATAATCAAAAAATCTGGTATCCTTTATATTTTTAAGTCATCTTGCTGCACTCTAACCTTTACTTCCAAAATAGCAATCCCACTTTGGACCCTCCAAACTTCTGATAGGTGAATTTTTACCATAACTTGTCAAATCTAGACCAATCACATTGCTGTTTCTCACTGGTAATCTTCATGCTACTACACTGTGGCAGGTATCCTTCCCCCCTTCCTTCTTTTCCTGTTTCTTTTCCACTCACATTTCCCACTTTCAATTTCTATTTCCAGGAACAGCAATTAAATCTACACTATCATTCCTAGAAAGTATATTTTAATTAACTGACTTACAACTATATGCATTCTCTCTGAGAAAACCCTGATTTAACATCTCTTTCTAGCCATTTCCCCCTTATTTAGTAGTTTTTTCCCTATTAAGGTCAAGGGCTATCTTGCTTTTTGTATTTGCATGCCTAGCATTCAGCATCTATATAGGATATATAGGAAACAATAAACAAACATATCTCTGTTCATTTATTCATTCATGATGAACACATTCTTCCATAATACATATTCCATAATTACAAAAAAATGGGAAAAAATATTTCAGGACCTGCCCAAAAGTATGGCCACAGTAAGAACTACAGGAAGAAACTTGGGGCTATTATACTCCCCACCATGGACAGATATCCAGCATGACCATGGCAGAAATGATTTGAGAGATCTATTAAAGATCTGCAGAAATGCATTAAAATTACATCACTAACTAACTCCTATAGAAACTCTTTATTGCCCAATTAAAGGCATCTGGAAAATATAAGCTTCTCAGACATTCTGAGAATTAAATGAAAAAAATTTAGCTTAATAAAAGAAGTGAACATAGTGCAAAGAACAAAATAAATACAGTATAAAACTTTATTGCAGATATTTTGGAAGTAAAAATTAATTATAGGTGAGAGAGAACACATGAAAATGAGGAATTAGAATATTTCTGGTTGCTTTTCATGTCCCAATATAAATTTGGATAAAATAAAAAACAGAAACTTACGTATCACTAATATAGTGAATGACAGAACAATTATGTGGGGTAGGGGAAATGAAGAAATAACTCAAACTCTGTCTTCAGAAAGAAACTGAAAGTGTCAAGGTCAAATAATACTCCTAACTATTGGTTCAGATGATTCATCATGGTACATCATCATGGTATACAACATCTCATTAATTCTTTCCAAAGCACTTTACCAAGCTCCTCTTAAGACATAAGCCTGGTCCCATATTTTGTGATTCCCACAGCCTGATGCCCACAGAAGGCATTACATATAGTGATGTGTTGGTAAAAGTTTAACATCTATCTCTTCAAAAAAATGTACCCAATGACAAGTTTTGCATTTATTCTGCCTTAACATTTTCTCTATTACTTTCTATAGTCTAGATAATCCACAAAATAATCAATAATCCCTAATTTGTAATATTAGTTAATTTTTGAGGTATAAACGCTCATATTGAAATTTTAACAATTGGCTCAGATAAGCTTGTTTAAACTGGGTACAGCACAACATTGCATAGTTAACTCTAAGAGATGAGAAAACCAGTCAGTCTTCCAAATACAGGTCATTATGTGTTTATATTCTTTCTACAAAGCATTGTATATCACTATAAACAATCTAGAAATTCTTATATTTAATGAAAAAACTTCCCCCAAACACCATCACATTTACACTACCCTTGTTGATTACAACAAAACTTTTGACCATGTTTTACTTATGACATTCACATGCTACAAATATGTAAAGTGGAAACAAGTAGTGTGAGAATATTAGTGATGTCCACATGGAAAACTCTTATTTGAAACATGCCACAACTAAATAAAATCAAGAACAACTGATTAAACTATGGAGTCATTCAATAAGATAGGATAAGCTCTTTGTGATTCTGTCTAGCCTTAATTCTAATATCATACTTTTCAAGTAGTATTAAGTATGGCTTCCAAATTAAAAAGGGAATTTAAACAAAACATCTAATTAATTCTTGTGGTATAAAATTGGTATCCAGTACTATAATTCTAACAAAAATCATCTTCATCTCATGGAATTTTTATTCAGCAACATCAAAATATTAATTGGACTTCATAAATGTAAAATTTATAACATGCACCAAGGAAAGACAGAGGCTGAAGGCTTTGAGATTGAATCTGTAAGTCACAATGAACCTATGAATGAAGCTGATTCAAATGTGCATGCATCTCATGCGGGTAAAGCCCATGAAATATAAAGATATCAAAAGAAGACTGTAATTAAATACATTAAGAGGCTTACTGGCATCCTGAAATCAAAATTGAATGGGAAGAACACATGTAAAAGCAATTAATATCTGTTTAATATTGGTCTTACTATGTATTTTCAGAACTGAAAAATATACCATAATAAATAAGGAAAGTATAACAAAATCCTGTACAATATTAATGAGCTACAGAGTACACAGATCTAAAACAGAAAGGAAAAATTAATATTTCTTTGGCAAAAATTAAGAAGTAGAATGACTTTACTAAAGTATATGATAAATAGATTAAAAACCTACAAAATCAAAGGATATGAACAGACAATTCTCAGATGAAGAAATTGAAACTATTTATAGACATATGAAAATATGCTCCAAATCATTATTAATCAGAGAAATGCAAATTAAGACAACTCTGAGATACCACTACACACCTGTCAGATTGGCTAGAATGACAGGGAAAGATAATGGGGAATGTTGGAGGGGATGTGGGAAAACAGGGACACTGATACATTGTTGGTGGAATTGGGAACACATCCAGCCATTCTGGAGAGCAATTTGGAACTATGCTCAAAAACTTATCAAACTGTGCATACCCTTTGATCCAGCAGTGTTTCTATTGGGCTTATATCCCAAAGAGATACTAAAGAAGGGAAAGGGACCTATATGTGCCAAAGTGTTTGTGGCAGCCCTGTTTGTAGTGGCTAGAA
This sequence comes from Antechinus flavipes, assembly GCF_016432865.1. Lineage (NCBI taxonomy): Eukaryota > Metazoa > Chordata > Mammalia > Dasyuromorphia > Dasyuridae > Antechinus > Antechinus flavipes. The sequence continues at coordinate 477,652,420 of NC_067399.1, read as the reverse complement.
GCTGGAAAATGAAAGGATGTCCATCAACTGGAGAATGGTTGAGTAAATTGTGGTATATGAACGTTATGGAATATTATTGTTCTGTAAGGAACGACCATCAGGATGAATACAGAAAGGCTTGGAGAGACTTACATGAACTGATGCTGAGTGAAATGAGCAGAACCAGGAGATCATTATATACCTCAACAATGATACCTTTTGAGGATGTATTCTGATGGAAGTGGACCTCTTTGATAAAGAGAGCCTTAATTGATCAAAGATGGACAGAAGCAGCTACACCCAGAGAAAGAACACTGGAAATGAATATAAACTGCTTGCATTTATGTTTTTCCTCCCAGGTTATTTATACATTCTGAATTCAATTCTCCCTGTGCAACAAGAAAACTGTTTGGTTCTGCACACATATATTGTATCTAGGATATACTGCAACCCATTCAACATGTAAAGGACTCTTGCCATTTGGGGGAAGGGGTGGAGGGAGGGAGGGGAAAAATCGGAACAGAAGTGAATGCAAGGGATAATGCTGTAAAAAATTACCCTGGCATGCGTTCTATCAATAAAAAATTATTAAAAATAAAAAAAGATAAAAAAACCTACAAAAACACTTGAAATAAGGAGATACTACTTTAATGAACAACAGTAAAGGATGATAACAAATGTAATAAGATTTGTCAGATGTAACAAAAAGATTTATCTAATAACAATTCAGGATCATGTAATAGACATTATAAATTAAAGAAAGGTCATCCTTAAGAAATCAAGACTTATTAATCAAAGTATATACAAAGAAATATCAGATGCTATCATTGAAGATTGTATCTAGCAAAACATAATCTAGTGACTAGAATCAGGAAAATCCATCAGAATTTTGCTGTTATTCATGGACTACCAGATCCTCATATTACAAATTTAGATCCTTGTAAAACCTATAGAGAGCTCAAGCAATATGAACTACAGCCTACAATATTTCAAAGCAGTGAATCATAGGATCACTAGTCAAGAGCTAAAGGGGCAAAAAAAGCCATCTAGTTCCTCTTATTTCCCCTCAGATGAGGAAACTGAGGTCCTTGAAGGTTAAGGGACTTGTTCTACAACATGCATGTTGTTCTGGAGGTAGGATTTGAACCCAGGCCTTCAGCTCCAGAATCAGTGGTCTTTCCCCTACAGCACACTACTTCTCATTAAATTTAAGAAACACAATTTTAATGTGCTATGCTAAATACTCATAATCCCCCAAGCTACATGGAACAAAAAGAAAGAAAGCTTTCAACATATAGAGAGGTGAAATAAAAGAGATCAAAATCATGTGGAAAGATATTATTATCCTGATTACTACTGCACTTGTGACAATACTTTCAGGTAGGTTAAAGAGGTTAACATGACCTCTTGTGGTGGACAGATGTACAGGATATGGACTCCAACAGGGCAATAACCCTCAGGGCCCAGAAAAGAGCTTAGGGGAATTTCATGAGGATTCCACAAAGGGAAGAAAAGCCTCCCAGTGACAAGGAATCCTGTGACTCCTTCACCACATTTCACTATTTTTGTCCTCGAAGTTCAAGGTCACATGCCTAGGGTCCCTGGGTTTGGAAGGGGAGAGTGTGTCTCTGGTTTGGGGAGAATATTTTAAAATAACTTTGCTGTTTCTGCCTTTTTTGTTGTTGATCAGTAATTTTCATTATGTTTTGAGCATTTCCGGGCAAAGGTATGAGAATAATTTGCGATTTATTTCTCCAGTTCATTTTACAGATGAGGAAACTGAGGCAAACAAAAATAAATAATTTGCCCAGGGTCACACAAGTACTAAACGTGTGAGGCCAGATTTGCACTCATGACGATGAGTCTTCCTGACTCCAGCCCTGGAACTCTATCTGCTGTATCTATATATGCTTAATGAATACCATTTCTAGAAGCCAATTATTTCTGGCTGATAATTACATGGGAAGCATGTTGTTGACCATCCATGAACAATAATACTTCAAGTCCCAGCATGTTAGGGTTATCCCTAGGAGTGTGAGAGGAGAAATAATCCATCATCCATGAGGCACCCCAACAATATATGGTATTCAGGAAATAGCCAAGAATGAGGAGTTATACACACAGAGGCTTACCTAGGATAATTTGGGGGCCTTTAACATTCACAGAAATCTATTAGAGACATTTTCTACCCACAATACTCATAATTAGATATACTGTATTTTAAGGATCCAAATAGCACGTTGTTGTTTTAGGCTATAACTGTACAATTTTTATTCCGTCGGCCTCATTTCTTTGAGATAACTTTACTTGTTTGAATGCTTAAATACTAATATCTGTTGGATTGGTGTACTCATTTGTTCAAGATCACCCAACTACAATGCAGCTAATATGAGCAGTATGGATTTTGCATTATAGATTTTACATCCTTAAAATACGAGTGCTAGCAGTTCACCTAGAGCACATTATGATAGCTCATAAATGTAATTTTTTTTTTGACTTTTTGCTTTTCAGCAGACCTAGAGTGCTTGCCTAATTATGAGATTTTTTTGGACTACAGGTCCATAGCATAAAGTTTGCCTGCTGGCCTGGAAACCTCAAGTAATCAGCTCCCCACATTGGTTGGTGGTTTACCTTGCCCTGTTTTCTTTCTTTTCAAATTGAACTTGTTTGCTCTATTGAAAAAAAATTGACATTCCATTCAATCCACTGAGGACTTTGCAAGTACTCTTTGGTTTGAGGAACCAGAGAAAGTTTTGTTTGGATTGACAAAGGGATAATATATGGCACAAAAAGTGCTAGAGAAATTGTGGTGAGCTCTCTGTAGTAGAAAGGGACACTAAGTGATTTTATTTTTGGTGGTTGTTTTTATTTTGTTTTGTTTTGTTTTCTAGACATTAGCTGGGTAACCCTATGCCCAGGGGGAATCACATAAGCCTTTATTTTTACCTAGGATAGTTGGTTTCTCACCTGAGGGTGATTGGATGACATCTAGGTGACCCCAGGTTCTTCAATCCTAATAAACAAATGTATGCATTCTGCCAGTCTTGTAAGAGTCAGACTTTCTGAGATAGGACAGCTGTTCTGGCCTTTGGCTTTGAAAATGCCTTTTTGAGCAGCTACAGACTCTTTATGAATATTAGGCAAGCAATAACCCCAACTAAGCTTTATTAAAAAATATTCTCTGCTTTTTGAATCTTTGTAGCTCAGCATTTTGGGATGACTGTGATTCCTGATTGTTAATCTAGTTTAGTAGAAAATTTGTGTACTATCTGGTCTTTTCTCTCAATGCTTAAATTTCCTCAGAACCCCAGAAACCCATTCTGGATCGGGGATATGAACAACAGTTCAAATTTATTTCAGCTGATTTGTTATGGATAAATAATTTTTAACGTGAAAAAGAATATAATTGGGGGACTGGGGAGCAGTTGTTGAAGTAGGCACCAGATTAGTCTCTGCTTAGTTTAAATACTTTGGAGTTTATGCAGATAATTTCTGCCTTCATTCAAGCCAACCATATGTGGAGACTTAGGGAGCTTACTCTAGTTCATGAGTATATGAGAAGTTGGTAACCCAGACTTTCCTGATTCACTAAGAGCCTTCTAGATTGATAATTCGTTAATTGCTTGATCAGAACTAAGTGTTCATGCTCCTCTATTGTTGTTTTTATTTTTTGTTTTTTGTTCTTTCTTTTTTGGAAGCAATTAAGGCAGAATTACTGAGAGTTTCTGAGAAGAGGGAAAAACAGTTGCCATTTCTACCACCTGGTCATCATATGTCACTAGAACATGTCACTTCTGTCCTTCCCTGACCTTAGATGGGTGAGTATTCCTGAGTAGGGAATGCCTAGGTGACAGGTGAATTCATCAGAAAGATCTAAGTTACTACCAGCATCATTTAGTAGTAGTCTGTTGAAGCGGTAGTGACCAATTGCAGGTGAAGTGTTTCTGAATATGAATCTGAGTTGTGAAAGTAGTCCCAGAGGGAGTGCTACCCAAAGAAAAGTAGAAATTGTGCCATATATCATTAAAGATTGCATAAATTTAACACCTGTCAAATACCTAAAAGGACAGGATCAAGTAACCCTAATTATGTACCAGAAGCTTACAATCCTTCATCTAATGACAGATGACAAATCCCTATACTACAAATGCAAAACCAAATATATCCTGAAGAATTCCACAAATAAACTGAACTAGATTTGGAGCATTATCACACACAAAACTGTCACCTATCACCACTTGGACACAACTTTGACTCACAAACATTTAAGGACACCCTTTTTAATAAGTGTCACCATATCAAACACTCACAACCTACAAACTATGTGAGATAAAAAGCTCTCAAAATATAGAGACTTAGTGGAAAAAAACAAACTCATGTAAGAAGAAATCTACCCATCTGTGCATATATACACATACACATATAAATCTATATGTATGTATATATCTGCATATCTTATCATCTTATATGCTACTGGAGCTATCTCAAAAATGCAATCAGACAGTTTACAAAAAATGAATTTGCATCCTAATATTTTCATTCAATTATAAATATAAATTACTTTATCTCTCTTTGTATGACTTCATTGAACAGTGACAATAAAAGAATTATAGTAGCATAGTGACTTGTCCTGGAACTCTTTTTATCTATCTGAATTTCAAAGAACAAAGGAAAAGAAGAGAAAAAGAAGGAAAGAGGCAAGTAAAGTAATAAACTTCTTTTTGAACTCCAATGTAGTAACGAGTAAGATTACAAGAGGAGAAGGTAGAAAGGAGAAAAAGGAAGACGAAAAGAAGGCAAAAGAGGAGAAGGAGTTGAAGGAAGAAGTAGAAGAGGAGGAAAAGGAGGAGGAGAAAAAAGAAAGATGAAGAAGAAAAAGAAAGAAAGAAAGAAAGAAAGAAAGAAAGAAAGAAAGAAAGAAAGAAAGAAAGAAAGAAAGAAAGAAAGAAA